>NC_046164.1:34150277-34450277 GCF_011064425.1 Rattus rattus
CTTGTAAAACTGGAACTCTGTATCCATTAAACAACTCCCTCTCCCCCCCTCGTCCGTTGGTTCTGGTTGTTCCATCTATTCTGCCAAGGAGACTGCATTCAGGGAGATGGAGAAACTCTGCTCCTGCCATTTCCCCATCAACACAGATCCCTGTCTGTTCTAGAGCCCTTAGCTACAGTATGGCATGAAACTCAGTAAGCCTTCCCACTCTTAACTGAGGACCCAGTCATTCCTAATTCCTATAGTGTTTGGCAGGGTGATGAGGTACTCTCTTGTACTCATTAAAGTGTGACAGATAACGTAAGAGTTGCCCTTCTTACCCCTTTCCAGGTCAATATGCAGCACAAGCTTCTAGCAGGCAGACGCTGCTAATTCTTCACCTAGCTAATGACTGGTAGGAAGAAGGACCAGATGTTCTCAAATGGATGCTAAGTGTAAGTACTTTATATTTTATTCCACAGAAACTAGTAGCAGGTCTCTTTACTAATTGGTTGGTCCAAATAACTTGATAATAGAGTAGTCCTGGACTCTGCTTGTGAGTACTTGAGGAGAAAGGAGTGGCCCAGACAGACATGGAGTGGCTCAATTAGAAGCAAACGTTTGACATAGGTGCACACAAGGTACTTAACTAACTGGTATGTAGTCAGAGTTGTGGCTACCATCACTGGTAGAATCAAAAGGAACGAAATCTTGCATTCGTCCATGCATTCCCAGTCTTAGGGGCTCAAATCTGTCACTTCATTAATTTCCCTAACCATGGTTATAACCATCGGAGGCAGAGCTCATGATATTCCTTTGTAATAATAATTTTATAAGCTGAAGAGGGAGATTGGAAGAGGGCACGTGTAAGTGACGAATGTCCAAAGCCAGAGAGGCATAAACTGACAGCTTTTATACACTAAAACACTATGTGCACACGATGTTCCTATGCACAGTTTCAGTGCCTTGTTCACACAAGAACCCACCAATCTAAAACAAACGTCACATTTGCACGAGAAACGACTGTGTACCACTTTCTCTGCTGATGTCCAAAGGACATCTGCTGCGGTCCCTAGCACAGAGGTACGCTGGTTCTTATGAGCTCAGCGGATCACATTCTTATCCTGTGGATTTGAAATGTGTGCCCGCCATGGTGAAATCTCTGTAGAGGACTCAATCTTATTCAAGCGGATTGAAAAGTAATTTGTCCGTAGGCTTCCCCTCTGCGGAGGCTAGGTGCTATTTTTAGAACACAAGGACTTCTCTGATTACCTCTTCTGATCTGCTTTACTTTTCGTGCCCCCACAGGAAATGAAATGACATGTTGGTTATTTCACTTCACAAAGCAAACCGATCCGAGCAGTCTTAGATCGCTTGCAATTAGCCAAGCTGATCACGGGGATTCAGGGATCATTTTATCCAGCTACATCAGACAATGCCACTGTCAAAACTTGAGTCTTTTAAATTATTTTAACATATCAAAGAGCACCTGTTGGTCCTCTGGGTACTTTTCTTGAAAAGCACATATATGGCCTTACAGAATAAACAGGAGCACTTTCTCCTGCTGGTAGTAATCAGTTACCGGGGAGATGAGCAGGCAGCTTAACAAAGGAAATGCACAGTAAGAACACAAGGTGGAAGAATATGTGGATTAAGAACTAGAAACAAAAGGTCCCGGAGCTTAGTAGGACAGGAGGAGGTTATGGCTGCTCCGGAAACACCAGGGGAAAAGATGCCTCAAAGGACCATGTAGGTTTCTTTAAAACCTCACTAATGTCAAGACTCAAGTACTAGATCTATGGAGCCCACCAGACACTGTCCACTGTTCCGAGGCGCCTTCTCCACCATCCTCCCCGCAGGTGCCATTGATGTGAGTGACCTCCGACCGTTGCCAGACAACCAAGAAGTTTTCTGCCATCCTGTGACTGACCTGAGTCTGATCAAAGAACTTCTGGAGCTGCAGGTCCACGTGCAGGGCGAAGCGGCTGCGTGGTACCATTTTGAGGGCATCGGTGGGGTGCAGGGGGCTAGGGCTGTGCACGTGCTATCTGTGCAGCCTCTCTGTTTGGAGGACTTATCCCTGAGAGGCTGCTGTCAAGATGCCTGGTTCATTTCTGGTAGGCAGCAGGTCGCTAAAGAGGACCAACAGGTAGCAAAGGATGTCCCACTGCATCAGGCCTTGCTTCGGTTGCCCCAGTATCACACTGATCTTTCGCTCACCTTCAATCAGCCCCCAAGTCACAGCAGGTCTCTTGGCCCTGGAAATCTGTCATGTCCACCTTGGAGCCTAGGTAACTTTGAACAGCTGGTAACTAGTTTGACTCTTCATGACCCCAACCTCTTTGGTCCCCAGTAAAGATGGTTCAAACACAACGTGCTGCTGAGGACTCAGGGGCCCAGTTCTGAGAGGGGGAGTTTCTTTCTGTTGCCTCCCTGGATGTGGACATAAGACACCTCCTCTGGAGAAAGAAACTCGACTTATGAAGAAGAAGAAGAAGAAGAAGAAGAAGAAGAAGAAGAAGAGGAGGAGGAGGAGGAGGAGGAGGAGGAGGAGGAGAGAAGAAGAAGAAGAGGAGGAGGAAGAAGAGGAAGAGGAGGAGGAGGAGGAGGAGAAAGAAGAAGAAGAGGAGGAGGAGGAAGAAGAGGAGGAGGAGGAGGAGGAGGAGGAGGAGGAGGAGGAGGAGGAGGAGGAGGAAGAAGAAGAAGAAGAAGAAGAAGAAGAAGAAGAAGAAGAAGAACAACAACAACAACAACAACAACAACAGAATTATAAACAAAGTCAGGAGTAGAGGCATGCACCTGCAATCCCAGCATTCTAGAGGCTGAAGCGCAGGCTCCTGAGTGCCGCCAGCCTGGGCCCCACACCAAGACCCTTCCAGAAAGGAAGATGGCAGGCTGGCAGGCTGTAAATGAATGAAGAAGCATCTATCTAGTTCAGTAGGCTCTGGCACTCTGGTGTGGCAGGTTTGGGATTGAGTGTGGTTCTTACGCCTGCATTCACACCAACTCATTTGAATCCTTGGTTTAGCGACATCTGTTTTCTGGTAACAGGAGCAGGACTCGGGCATCCAGATGCACTGCCTCATGGTGGCCTACTTTATAGCGTGCAGCTGATACCCTATCACGGCCGCCTTCTGGGGATTAAACGGGTGATGCCGCCTTCTAACCCACAGGGAAATTCTCATAAATCCCATTGTGCTGTTATGTTATCTCTTGGTCAAAAAATGTGAAAAATTCTGCTGGAAGCCACAGGCAGCTTCCTCTGTGCTGTAAGTATCTTGTCAGCGGTGTTGTTAGCAGGGATAACGGCCTCACAGATGACGGTGCTGGAGACAGAAACTCCAGAGGAAGACAGGGACAAGACTCTACGGCCTCTGCAAGGGCTCAAGGTCGGCTCCAAGGACAAGGGCTGTCTTTGATTTTGGCAAAGCCCCTCAGATTTCTACCCTGTTAGTTTGTGGGGAGTGGTTGAGCCTTTTTGGTTGTTTTGTTTTATTTTCAGATACAGTCTTCCCGTGTTGACTCTTAATCTTCCTGCCACAGATTTGTGAGCGTTGGGGGCAAAGTTGGCTTTTTTTTATGACAAAAAGATCTTTATGAAAAATTAAAATTAAATATGCCTATATTCTCAGGACACACAGAAGCTGCATAGCAGCTGAAGTTAATTAACAACGATTTATTTATTTAATTTTTATTTAACAAGTATTTATAAATGTAGAACCTAAATCCCTCCTGGTTTGTCCACAGGGAGAAACGGTAGACCCTGAGTTGTTGGAGACTGACAGGAAGACGGTGCCCCCACTGTCCCAGGAGACCACAGCACCTATCTAAGACTTCCCTTTTATTTCTTGTGCCAAGGAACTAGATAGAGTGATGCAAATCTACTCTATATTTCCCTTGGCATTTATCAAGGCATTTATTTATATTTTAACAAAAGTTAAAAATATTATTCTTATGTGTAGGGTGTTTTGCTTGAACATATGTCTGTGCCCTGCCTGCACATCCAGTGCCTATTAGAGGCTGGGGAGGGTGTTAGAGCCCCTGGGAATGGAGTTTGTGAGCTGCCACATGGGTGGTGCGAATGAAGCCTGGGTCCTCTGGGGGAGCAGCACTTGAGTGCTGAGCCATCTCTCCAGCCCTTCAAACAAGCTTGAAGATTCTTTTGCATTAACATTTATCATTAGTTCAATTGTTGACAAACAAGAACAAAACCCACTCCTTTCCACCCCCATATGCTCTTTTGGGTGAAGCAAGTATACATTTGTTTATATACTATGTATCAGGGCAGTTATACTACTTATAAGCACCTACAGTATATGATCAGGTTAAAATGTCTTTGTTCATTCTATGTATAGGATACAAGTATGACTGCACCCTTGTTCATTTCTCCATCCCAGGAAAATATGCTTCTGGTGATTCCTAATGAAGTTACATGTATGCATGCCTGGGTATACATCCTTCATGGCTGAGTGTCTTTACTGACTGGCCTTATACAGAGGCTGCCCTACCTTGAGTCTTACCATCTCTTATACCTTTCTGCACTTCCCAACCAATCATAACAGACTTTAGTTTTGCAGGATCCATACAGGAGATGTCCGTATCTTTCTTGTGACATAAATTCCTCTTGGCACATAGCACGACATGGGTAGGAACCAAAGGGCTAATTTCCTGCTAGCTGGTAGGAAGGCAGGAAGAAGAAACGGGAGAGCAGTCTCCCATATAACCTTCCTGCTGCCCTATGAAATAAGAGCGGTCAGGGAGTTGATGGTCAGAAGGTCAAGGGTCAGGACAAAATCCAGCTTGCTATGGAACAATAAAGCCAGGGACAGAATGTGTTTATTGGATCAAGAGCCAACCCCCAAATGGTTCCCTCAACATCTGTTCTTGCCCACCATTACATTATGGTGGGACATCAAAAGAAGACCCAACTCACAAATGGGTTCTGCATTCAACGTCCTTGCAAGGTTCCTACAGCTCGTTGTTGGGATGGTCATTTCCAAGTGTCCCCTGCACACTTTACACTTGCAGACACTTGCTTGATACCCTAACTCGAGCCCTTACAGGGTAGCCTTCAAACAGAAACGTGCACACAAAACACGGGATTCATCTGTAGTACCCACAGGAGCAGCAGCTCTTCGCTAACTCTGTGCTCAAAGGAAATTGATAGGACACAAGTCCTGTAAATAATGACCAGCCACCATATCTGTGTTCTCTGTTGACTGTGGGGGAAGGGAGACTACATGACCTTCTCAGGAGGCTAAAAGTCCTGACACTGCTGAACGTTCAAAATACACGAACTCGGGCAACCCCCATGCTCACTGTTGAGCTTGACGTCATCAGGGACATGTCAATCTCGAGGGTCTCAGCGGAGTGACAAGAGACTCCCCTCTAGGCTAAGTTGGGTGGAGCTACCCCATCCTATTAGAGATCCCAGAAAGGTGTTAGTTCAGATAATCAGACAGAGGTGAAGAAGGTTCCTCTTTCCAATAGGCTACCTGAAAAACCAACCTTCATCGTTCATGCATTTGCTCATTCGGTGCCAATTAGACTACATCCCAAGACTTCCCGATGCTGGGGATTCGGAGGTGAGCAAAGCGGATGAAAACCTGAGGCTCAAGGAAGCCATGCTCTCGAGAAACATCCGACAGGTTGGATCATGCGGGTTTAGGTAAACTCTCAAGTGGTGTGATGCTGACAGAGGCGAACACATTTCCACTCTGTCCAAACAGGCGAGAGCATGGAACTAGCCAGGAGGAAAGACAGAGGCAAGCCCTGAGCTGCCTGCAGCATGAGAGGCCATCATGCGTTTCAAGAGCTTCCAATCGCTACGGTGGACAAAGGGAATCCTCAAAAGTCCCTTGGCTGTGAAACACGGAATTCTGGGCAAGCAGAGCAAATGCTGCCCCATCATATAAGAATTTCCCGAAGAATGAGAGTCTCCCATAGTCACCAGAAATCACTTTAAAACAATGATAGGTCTAGGCCCGGGCAGGACATTAAATTATCTGGAAAACGTTTATGAGTTCCTTGGCTCAGCCCATGTCCAGACCAATTAAATCAGAATCTTGGAGGGGAGCTCAGGCATAGCCTTCTGTGACTCGCCCTGGCGAGCAGACCAGCGAAGGACGACTGCTCCAGAAGGTGAGGTGGCCTTGCACCTGGAAAGTGGCAGGTCACAATGCTCTGTCGAGTTCACTCAGCTTTCAGGTGCTGGGTCTGCAAAGCCAGTCATTTTCTTCCCCCTCCCATCTGCATCCTCATTTCTATTCCCCACTTGACAGGAAATGTTATCATCTCTCAGACAGAGGTGGCCGACCAAAGTGGGCACCTCCTGAGTCTCAATTTGCTCATTTGCAGTGGAATTTTTTGATTTGTTTTTTTTTTTCAAATGTGTTCCTGCTAAGCTACGCAGCAAAGGAACTATTATATATGGATTTTTTCTTTTATCAACAAGACTCTAAGAGCCAAAGAGTATGCCCAGTGTGTGCCCCCTCCTAGCATTGATGGCACTCTTCATTTTCCAGAGTGTGATTTTTGTTCACTATCCTCTATGAAGTCAATAGTTTAACTAATATATATATATACATATATGCATACACACACATATATATGCATATATATACATATATACATATATACACATATACACACATACATACATACATACATACATATATATATATATATATATATATATATATATATATATAGCAGTGATTACTGTACTGAATGACCCCTGAACCCAAAGCTGTAGACTAAAGCCAGTGAGGGGCGCCACAAGAAATCAATACAAGTGACACTGAGCTGGAAGACAGACACTTTCTGTGCTCTAGAGCACAGTATACATGCTAGCCATAGAGTCTAAGCACACGTGCCAGCCACTAGACCCTCTTTATGGAGTCCGAGATCCCACAGGGACAGGTGGGATTCCTTGTCCTTGTAGAACAAGGTAGAAGTTTCTAGAGGTTGGTCTTCAGTACTTCAGTACCCTATGTTATTGTGTAGCCATAAACAAAGTCTTCACATCTAACCTGGGGACATATAAAGTAGTGTCGTGCTTGCATTGGTCAGAGTAAGGCAGCATCACGCCTTAGAAATGACACTTGTTTTTTTTTTTTTTTTAAATCTTTGAGAGCAGGTTCTGCTAGATAGCCTAAGCCAGTTTGGAGCCTCCAAGTCTCCTGCCCCAGCCTGCTAAGTGTTGGTGTTACAAGTGTATACCTCTGTCTCTGGCTTTTGTTGCTATTTCAATGGTACTTAGAAATGGTACTCAGGCTTCATAATGCCAGTAACGATAAGAATGAAAATGAAACAAAACGAGGCCTTTCCGCGTGCTAGACGTCAATATCATTTTCCTATATTATCTCACCTTCCTAATACCTTTAAGTAGAAGATATAATCGTAGCTGCATTTCAGCTAAGAAAATGAACAGAGTAAGTTTGGTTCAGACAACAGGGAAGAGGCATTTAGGCCTCTTCTGACTGACTCCAGAGTGCACATGTGGAAGCTCTGTGCTGTATCTCTTCACACATACCAGGTCTTGTCTGCTATAGCACACTACAAGCAAACCACAAGAAGAAAAGGCTGGTAGAGACAGTCTGGTGTCAGCCCTGCAGTCCTATTGTACCTATAGTCACCACAGGCCGGTCCGGGAGCTGAGCTGTCTCCCCCAGGCTTATCCTGATGGAGTCTATAGGTTCAAGTTGATGGATGGAGTGCATAGAGATCCGAAGAGAAACTTTCTTGGGGCAGTGTTAAGAAAAGGAGGGGTAGCCCCCACTTCTGGATGTTGTGTGCCGAGCTTCCCGCTTCTCCAGGAGAGAGGTATGCTGACTGTTTGCTTACTGTGCTCTCACAGGGGCGGGTCAGGCGCGGCTCTGGAATCTGGTGACTCAGGCAACTGTGCTGAGCGGAGCTCACCGCTTAAAACACGACTGCAGCTCTGTAACTAGCAAAGCCTATACCTCTGAGCTCAGCTAGACAGGAAAAGGGGGCAGCCTGCAGTGATGGGCCAGGCAGAATGGATACAAAGAAAAAGGCCTTGGAGTGGAGAGCATTTGGGTGGTATCGAGCGAGTGGGAGGTTCTCTTTGTCTCATCTCGGCTGAGCTTAGAAAGACCTGCCCTGCCCTGCCTTGCCAGTTACCAGTGAACCAAAGGCATCCATGGCCCACAAAGCCAAGTCAGATCCACTCTACTCTACCACTCTGAGCCTCTGATCCCAGACATACCTGAGTCCCCGGGGGTCTCTAGTTCTGAAGCCCAGGCTTGTCAAACATCGGGCAGCGTCTTTATCTCTGCCCTAACTTGCCCTCTCCAGCCGGGCTTAGCATCTTTAATAAGGGGCCACACTGCAGGACCCCGCTCCTTGATGTCTGTGCTCACAGAGAAGCACGCATTTCGTTCCCGTCAAAAGCTGATGGCTTCCTGAGGGGGTTCCTTTTGGAAGCCAAGGTTACCATTTAATTGCTGAAGCCACGATTGAAATTCCCCTTTGGATCCCCGAGTTCTGAAAACTCCCCTGGAGAATGAACCAGCTTGGAGTCCTAGGCCTGGGCTGCCCCGACACATTCCTGAGGCTTCATTTCTGTGTGGTCCCTTTCAAAACCTTTGGAAAGTTCCAGGAGATCCATTTTCTTGATAAATGTTTTCATCTTTGCCTGGAGTAGAGCCAGAAGAGAGCGAAGCAGATGTCAGATCCAAAGTCTTTCCAACTCCACCACCTGACCGCTGGCTGCTAATTTGTGCTGACGTAGACAAAATGCCGGGTAAATGTTTCTCATTCAACGGGAGACAAGCAGAGACAAAACTTGTCACTTGTATGACATCTTAAAAAAAAAAAAAAAGAAAGCAAGCAAGCTCCTGTAGAAGGTGGAGATGTCCCTTCTCCCAAAAGACACTGTGAGAAACAAGGCAATGACAATCAGCTGCACCAATGCCTGTTAGAATATTAAATCACTGGCTTTCTGTTTTTTTGTTTATTTGTTTGTTTATTTCTTTTCCTCCAGAGTCAAAATGGAATATGATGAATTGAGCTCTCAAATTCTTCCATGAATTGTCCCTCTGTACCTTGTCAAGAGTCTAACAAGTGCTGGAGAGAGGTAGCTCAGTGGTTAAGAACACTGGCTGCTCTTCCTTAGAGAGGTTCAACTCCTAGTTGAATTCCTAGAGAGGCACAACTCCCTGCGGCAGCTCAAAACTGTTGGTAATTCCAGTTCCAGGGTATGCAAAACCCTCACATGCAGGCAAACCACCAATGCACATGAAATAAATTAAAAAAGAGTCTAATGCCACCACTACCAGTAAATAGGCTTCAATACCTACAAATGCAAAGTAATGGTGAACAGTGGCGCTACCCACGCACCACCCTTAGGTGTGGAGTAGATATTCAAGTTGAGAAAGCAGAGATATGCTGAGATTACAGTACGCAAGTCATCCTGTGAAGGAGGAGGCCTAAATTGTACCACTACACACTTTTATCCTGGGGCTGTGACAACTGCCTTTTTATAGTGTCCAGCTTTGTGAACCTGTCCGTTTGGCTTGGCCTTGATCTCATGGACACTTACTGTGGGTTGATGAAGATCACCATACCTCATGAACGGGCCTTTGTCAACGCTAGGTTACTTAGCCTGTTTTACCTGGCTTGAACCTTTCTTAGTTTTCAGAGGCAAGACTTCTGTGTTTCTCTGGCCTGCTTCTGGGAACAGCAGGATTTCCTCCCTGGACTTCCTGGACAGCTATGCTGCCTCCCCCAACCCCCAACCTTCTGCTGGGTTAGAGATGCTAAGGGGGTGGGGCCTGTTGTAAACCCAGCTGTGGCTAATCTGTCCTTGCTGTCCTCTGTGAACCCAGAAAGCAATTCAGCACATTAGCCTTTTCAAGAGTCAGATTGCTTTGCCATTAATTGAATTTGTGATAAAACATGATTCAACTCTTTAATACATATACATTTCAAGTGAAAAGGAGACACGTTTCTCCCTATTACTCTGACTTCTCCCTATTACTCTCCTATTCCATCAGCATCTTGGTGTATGGTGTATGTAGGGGTGCTCTTCCCATGGGTATTTTGAATGCCTCTACCCTAACCCCACTCAAAGAGTAAAGGGTATCTGGGGGGGGGCATCTTTACTGTTACCTTAAGTGAACAGGCACATGAATTATGGTGTATACCTAAGTTTCTGTCACTTTCAAAACTTTCTGATCTAGTCACTCATAAACTCCCAAAGGGAGCAGCATTCATGGATCCCCCAGCTTAATTCTTTTGACAGGAACTCGGTCTTTCCTTTCAACTGGTTACTAAGAAGATGTCTGTGCTATAGTTAAAGGCGTAGAGGCCAAGTCAGAACCCATATGGGGCAGCTGGAGGTAGAGGAAGCTCACAGTTTAATCCACTGGGAGGCAGATTTTAGAACCAGGGAGGCCTTCTGCCCTTGGACTCTACCCAGAATGAGAGAAGCCAGCTGCCCTTGGACTCTAACCAAGGGCATTGTGTTAGTGAGCTGTCCAAAAGAACACCCGTATAAGGCAGTTTCTTCTGGAACGCGAGTCTCTAGTGGACCCTTCCAGGGACAGGGCAGAAACCACACGAAGGATGTCAGTGACTGCCTGCTCAGTTCCATCTTTCTATCTCCGAGCTGACCAGTGTGAAGGAGGGGAAAGTGGTAACAGCCTCCTCCACTCTGCCCTCCTAAGTGAGGCCATTTCTCAGCTCTAATGAGGCCTTCTCAACTCCCACACAACCACGCCACAGTACTCATGTTACAGGTTTCTTCCTGGTGTGTGATGTGAATGTGCCTGTGCCTATTCAGTTTAGGCTTTTAAATTCTATTTCCTTGAAGAACTATGGAATGGGCACCTGCCATTTAATAACCAATTCCCAAAGTAGGTAGACTGTACCTTGTCTCTGGAGTGCTTTTCTCTCAAATAGTGGTTCTCAGCTCGTGCGTTGTGACCCCTTTGGGGGTCCTACATCAGAGATCCCACATACTTACATTATGATTAATAACAGTAGCAGAATTATAGTTATGAAGTAGCAATGAAATGACTTTCATGGTTGGGGGGTCACCCCAACATGAGGAACTGTATTAAAGGGTCACAGCATCAGGAAGGCAGAGAACCACTGCTCTAAAAGGACCCTGCCTGAGTCCTTTACCCCTTCTTCAAAGTTGTTCCCTTTCTAAGGCTACTCCAGGAGCTCAAAGCTTTCCTCCAAGTTAGTGACTAGAACAGGATCAAGCCATAAGGAAGAATTAATGATCTGCTTATCATTCCAGAAGTTTCTATGTTTAACAAGGGCAAACAAGGCCAAGAAAGTTATAAAACTATAGAGGTATTATTATCGGGTTGGGGCAGATTTTTCCCAACATAATATTTTTATTGATTATTGGGGAATTCCATACACCTGGGTCACACTCACTTCCCAGACCTCTCAGGTCCACTCACCCTTCTGACTCCCCCCAACCCCCAAAGAAGGAGGAAGAGGAGGAGGAAAGGAGGAGGGTCAGGAAGAGAAGGAAACGAGTCCCATTTGTGTTGCCCATATATGTACTGGAGCATGGTCAAACTCCCAGGGGCCAGCCCCTTAAATAGAACTGAGTCCTTGCCCTCTGCACCCCTTCCAAGGAGTCATTAATTGTGGAGAGCTATACTTCGGCTTCCTTATCACAGTTTTAAAGTGTTCTCTTCATGGCTTTCTGCCTGGGATGTTACTTTTGGGGGTTATGGGGGTAGGGGAAGGGGTTGTCACAGAAGCCCTGTATGTCTCTTTCTCAACCGTGAGTCTGCAGTCATTGACTCTCTTATAGGCAGCTCCCCCAACCCCCTTCTCTGTCTTTCTGATCTGAAAGCAAGGACAGAGAGTAATGGTGGGGCTGTAATACAGAGGCAGCACTGGCTAGTATGCAAGCAATCTAAGGCAGAACCTAGTAAGACTGTTCAGAAGCAGAGGGAACACTGGGCATGCCCGGTAAACACAGCCTGTCATGGCAAGTCAGGGTCTTGGGACTGGCAGTTCTTAGACTTTTTCCTAATTGTCTTTTGTGTTCTTTGACTAACCTCTCTACAGTTTCTCCTATACCAACTTCACCTTCCACCTCTGTAGAAAAGGACCTTCTGTTCTCTGCTCCTCTGAGTCTGACGTTTTAAGTTTTCATGTAGAAGCAAGATCATCTCTCTGAGTACTGCTTATTTTAACATGGTCTTCCAGGTTCATCCATGCTGTCACGAATGACAAGATTTTCTTCTTTTGCAGGGCTAAATAATATTCCATGTCCTCTTCCCCCTGACTCCATTCCCAGCCCCATACTATATCTTTTTTAGCTAACTGTTTTTATTAAATTAATTAATTATTTTATTTTTCTATCTCAACCAGGATATCACTCCCCCAAGAAGTCATTATTGGCTCCTTCCCCGCTAAATCTGGATACCCTCCTCAGCATAAATCTGTTCATTCTGCAAGACAGAATTATCTTAACAAAACATTACACTGACATGTCCGGTCTCAAGATAAACCAGTCCCCTAACAAGTTCATTGACTGTTGGAATTCCTCTGTTTCAGCTTCCGGTGGAGTTCCTGGGTTCACTCAAGGATAGGAATGGGTTTTTAATTCGCCAAATAAACTTCACTGAAGCTTTTATTTTATTTTATTTTTTTACTTACAACACAGCTCCTAGACCTGACTGTAGCTATCAATGTAAAGAAAGAGTCTGGGGATGTGGTGGAAAGTGACCATGGGATCAGATGGCTAAGTACAGATAAATTCCCTGCTCTGTGTGTGTGTGTGTGTGTGTGTGTGTGTGTGTGTGTGTCTGTCTGTCTGTTGTCTGTCTGTCTGTCTGTGAGGGCACACAGCAGGGACCCCATTGTCCACATTCCCAGAGGGTCTCCTCTGTCTGCCTAACATATGCCAAGCTCTAATTGTTAGCCAGACACTGTGTTTGAAAGGCATCATAAGACAGGCTGCCCTTTATTCTAGGAGAAAGACGGACGTTTAAGAAGATGGCAGGATGGTCTATATTGCACAGCTCATTCTCCACTCAGGCGACCGCCCTGGTCCTCCTCAGATCTGTGCTCTTTGGCTCAAGGCACCGCCCCACCTACCGCACTCACTACCTGCCTTACTCACTCCCAGCCCCCATCCCATTTCTCTATGGTACATTCTTCAGGGTACACACAACTATGTAAAAGTATCCTTTGTTTTTGTCTAAAGCTTTCCTTGAACTCTGCAAGTAAGAAATTGTGTCTATTTCTCCAAAGTTGTTTACCCTGAGACTTGAAGAGTGCTGGGGGAGTCTTTCATTCATCAGTCCATTCAAGTATTGATCTGGGCCCTTGGAGGTTTGGGCTCTTTGGGCAACAAAGATTCTCTTCTCCTCTAGAGCTAACTTTGATTGAGCAATGACACCAATCTTCATCCAGTGGTTTCTACAGTTAATTTTCACAGCATTTAATCATCAGAAAACCCTGTGATGTAATTGTAACTTCATTTTACAGACGAGGAACCCTATGGACAGTGAGGTCATGAGGGAACAAAAGCTAGTGGTTCACGGTAGCCCTAACATTCATAGTCAGGGAGTCACGGTCTACAGCTGATTGTCAGCTATGGAACCTTTGTACAAAGACACAGCATGGATCTAGTAAGAATTTCTTGATGTTGACCAGTACTAGGAGAATAATAACATCATAATGAAGAGTGTGTATGTTTGTGTGTGTGTGTATGTGTGTGTGTGTGGTCACAGAGACAGTGACAAGAATTCCAGTGTCTGTCTGTCTCTCTGTGTGTCCGTGTGTATGTGTGTGTGTCTGTCTGTCTGTTTCTATGTGTGTGTGTCTGTCTGTGTCTGTATGCAGGGTATAGGTAGGAGGCACTGCACTTCCAAAGGCATGCAGAACACCAGCCATATAGCGTAGCAGGAGCTTGGGAGACTGGGAAGAGGTCTGATGGAATTGGATGGTGAAGACCCTCCTATTGCCTCACTGGCTGTTCGAACTGAGCTATGGAAGAACTGAGAAGAGAGACTGAGTGGTGGCATTCTAGGTCCACAAGTAAAATTCCTGAAGAGTGAGTAAATGGTACTCAAATATATCAGAGAAACGACCTGGGTGCCAAGGGACTCAGATTTAGAGGACTGCAAACAAAAGGTCTGAGAACCGGGAGAGAAGAGCAACCCCTTCTGTCCTGACATCTTGACTTTGTGACTCTCATCATCTCTGTCCTGATTCTTTTTTTTATGAAACTGAATTGTCAGTTCCCCCTTCTAGTTAGCCAAGGACCCTAGTGAATTCTACCGGCACTCAGTTCACACTGACGGCTCCCAAACTTGAGATCATTAGCGCATTATCTTTCTAACAGATTTTTCAAGCAGACGGCTTCGCCTTCGACTGCAGAAACACAGAACTGAGCAGAGCAAGCTCTCTCTAGAATGGTGATCTCGGTGAACATCAGGAGGTGCTCCAGGGATCTAGGGAAGGTGCTCGGCAATGTGTAACTCATACATACTCCCTTCATTGTCAAGACTGGATTTGCCCAGTGCATCCCAGCAATGCGTACCTGGAGCTGGCTAGCTGCTCAATAAATATTATGCTTAATGGAAACAGAAGAAAAGACTGTGGATTGGCTATGTCACCAGACTGAGTTCTGCAAAAATACACCTCCTATCCCTCAGTGAAAACACAATGCGGGACTGGAGAGATGGCTCAGCGGTTAAGAGCACTGACTGATCTTCCAGAGGTTCTGAGTTCAATTCCCAGCAACCACATGGTGGCTCACAACCATCTGTAATGGGATCCAATGCCCTCTTCTGGTGTGTCTGAAGACAGCAGCATTGTACTCATATACGTACACAAATAAATAATTAAAAAAAAAGAAAACACAATGCAAGTTTCTTTTGGGGAAAGAAATGGCCAGAAGAAGGGAGGAAGTGCATTTTTACTCTCTGCAAAGACCGAGCACTAAATGGTACACAAGCAAGAAGTTCTCAGTCCGTTTAGCGTTCGTCATTGTCAAACTATACCTAGGACCCCAAATAAACACATAATCGCCCATTCTCTTCTGCTGCGGGAAGGTATTCTGGAGGCTCTCTAGCCTCTTCCTGCTCTCGCTGGCACCCTCCTATCATAGCCCTAGAAGCCAGCCCCCATTGTTTGTCAGGATGGGCCGGAGAGACGAAAGGCTGGTTTATGTCAAGGTTTCCAGTTCTAGGTGCTATTTCTCACCATCTTCCTGAGCTATACCCTTAAAGTGGTTGAAGAGGGGCTGAAGAGCTGGGCAGACTGGGCGTGTTCATTCTTATTTCTTTATCAAACCATGTGAGTGTTGAGGGAAGGAAGGAGCAAGAAGGAAACTGATAAAACTCGATCCCCCCAAAAGACGGGAGGAAGAAGTAGAGTGAGGAGGAGGGAAGGAGAGGGTCATGGTGAGACTAAACATAATAAAAGTACATTTATGAAATGTCACAATAAAACCTGTTATTTTGCATAATTAACACATTATTTTTATGAATTATAAAATAAGTCAAACTGTTTTATAAATGTGTAATCTATAAATGATATATAGAAATATACAATATGATACATATAATAAATATATACTAAAAATAAAATAATATAAGCATATAAAATAACAAAAATTAACAATGTAAACTCACCACAGATGAGGAAACACCACTTGGGAAGTCAGGCTACTCTGCTCTGATAGGGCAAAGACTCTGAGATTCTGGGAAAGTTTCCCCTTGGGATGTTTATAAGAAACTCTCAATATTTGGAATGAATCCTCAATGTGCATATCCGTTCATGTTGTAACTGTTGTGCTAGAGCCGAGGAGGAAAATGGCTGGTTTTGCTGGAAATGGGGATATTTGGTCTGTGATTTTATAAACGTACGTGATAATACCATCAATACCATAAGTGGGTAACACTGAGTTACACTATATCAGGTTTTCAATAGCGGATTTCTGGGAAAAGCTGTAAAGAAAGAACTGTTACTTGGGAAGTCGGGAGAAACTCTGAACTGTGTTCAAGAAGCAACAGCTGACTTTCCTCACCTCCCCTCCTACCTTGGCTGAGGCCCGGGCAGCAGCTGCCAGTCCTGGGCTCTAACTTTCCCTCGAAACGACTGCCCATGGAAAATGTTATTTCAGGCACTAGAGTTAAAGTTTCTAATTTTTTTTGGTCCCAATCTCAGACTTTATTTTTTCCAACTTCATTTGAGCAAGTTTAGATTAGTATGGGACACAATAGACAAACACAATGTCAAAGCCATTCCTGCGGAACTTTGCATCCTGTGGACAGATTATGACAAAAACATAACTAAGGCCCGAGAAGAAAAACAACACGGTCAGAGGGTTCACAACATCAAAGCATTTGAGTTTCTTTTTACCCCCAAGTATAATGCCCTAGCTAGGTTACCATTTTGATAATTGGAAACTCCAATATTATATTAATATAAACTTCAATTTAAAAAAAATCTGGTTACTAAATTGACTTTCTGAAAGTCTTTCCTTTGTATTTCTCTGTTACCCCGTCTACCCATCTCTCTGCACACACCCAAAGGAAAGAATGAAAAGGTTTTCAAGAGTGTAGAGGCTTTTGAGACTTGCCCTGCAGGCTAGTTGGGTAAATTGTGCCTCGGAGTCTCGGAAAATCTTTTCTATATTTACACCCGTTACTGCGATTTCTCACTTTCTTGGCGCACACAGGCAACTCCAAATAAAACCATCCCAAGAGAACCGGGAGGCGTTTCCCCTGGCTCGGGACACTGGGCAGCCATCAACTCCTCCCTCCCGCGGGTCTCCAGGGATGCTCGGCGGCGGCGGCGCGGATTGGGTGGGGTGGGCGGGGAAGGCGCTGGTTCCCACCTTGCTCGCAGGTGCCTTTGCTGACCTGGGTGATGGCCTTCTCTCCGCGGCTCTCGGCGCGCAGGCTGGCGGCGCGCAGCTGGCAGCCGCTGGGGTAGGTGACGCCGTCGCTGCCGCACACCGGGTAGCGGCTCTTGCACACGCACACGGCGAGGGTCGCGGGACCGCCGGCTGCTGCCCCGGCTTTACCCTTCCGCCTCTTGCGGCTCTTCACGCACTCCATGCCCGGCGCGCAGTGCCCCCTGCCGGCCGCGCCGCCCCCGCACGGCTCACCCTCGCCGCGAGCGCACACCGGGCAGCAGCCGCACGCGTCGCGGGTCTCACCCAGCGGGCAGCCGAGCGGGGGCAGCGCGGGGCAGGAGGCCGGCACGCACGGGCCGCAGGCATCCGAAGAGGAGGAAGAGGAGAGGGGCAGGAGCAGGAGCAGCAGTCCGGCTGCACCCAGCAGCAGGGCGCGCGGTGGCCGCTCCATGTTGGGGTGGCTGGACGCGAGCGCGCAAGTGAGCAGCCCGGGTCCCCGAGGCCAACCCTTAAAGCCGCTGCCCCGCCCGGCGCTCCGCGGGGGCCCTCCCCGGGGCGGAGAGTCTGCCTGCTGCCGGCCCGGCTCCGCCCGCCCGGGATCCGGCCTCCCACCGTCGTGGGCATCTTCGCTGCCCTGGCGAGCCCGTCCCATGCCCAGCACGCTCGCTAGCCCACTCCTGCTCAGCCCCCTGCCCCTGTCTTCACTCTCCAGCACTGGAAGGAACGTGCCTCCCGCTTCCTTTCCTCCTCGCTTTCCAGATCCAGCTATTTTAATTTTATTTTTTATCTAAAACAACTAGGACTTTATGAGAATGCAGTGTTTAATCCGTTAAATTCTAGTGGGCCTGGGAAACCTGAGTGCTTTGTGGTTACTCTTTTAAGGGCAGACTACAAAGGGAGTTGGGTTGTGTCCTTTTTGGCTACAGGACCTGTGTGGTTTTAGTTGACATATTCTTTTTTTGGGGGGGGGGGGGCCTCATAATCTTGTTCTTCTCTCATAGCACACAAGCTGTCTTACGCTGAATCAGGTTTAAATCTCTTTTAAAGTTATGGTTTTAGATTTATTTTTTTTTTTTTTTATTTTATGTGTATGGATGTTTTGGCTTCGTGTATGTGTAAATTGTGTATGTGCACGGTGCCTCTAGGGGTGGGTGGGGCAGAAGATCAGATACCCTGTTAAATGGAGTTAAAGGCAGTTGTTAGAAGCCTGGTGGGTGCTGGAAATCGAACTCAGGTCCTGGAAGTGAAACAGGTGCTCACTTCTTAACGGCTTAACTGCTAAAGCCATTTGTTTCTTCAGTCCCTTACTTTAAAAAAAAAAAATGCCTTTTAATTTTGTGTATGTGAGTGAGTGTGTATGTCTGTGGGTCCACGTGCCAAACGTGTGGAGTTTAGAGAACAACATGGGGCAGCTGATTTTCTCTGTCTACTATACGGGTCTAAGGGTTTAAATTCTGGTTATCAGGCTGATTCGCAAATCACTGGCCCATGTTATTTAAAACTCACAGAGAAGACCTTTTAGAGGGAGGCCACTCTTCGACCTGCAGGGAAATGGTCTTATGTCCTGTTTCTTTAGGGCATTTAGCAGTTCAGTGCCCACATGGACAGCAGGCACCAGGGGTCAGGGTCTCTGGTCTCAGGTAGAGTTTGAGACGGAGCCCACTGGAGTGCACAGAAGCATTGGTCTTAGGGACTATGTTAAAAGAACAAAACATTCGCTCATTTTAAGGGCTAATGAGCACAATATTAAGTGATTAAATTGTTCACACCTGGCCCAGAAACACATCTCCCCTATGAACAACCATCCCTGGCTGGTCTGCAAACAACTGTAGGGGAAGGAAGGCTTGCAGAGTGCCAGGGTTGTGGACTCCCCTCTCTCTCTTTCTCCACAGAAGGTGTGAAGTCTAGGTGACCAAAGCCAGTGTGCCCATTGACCCCGTATCAGGTGACACCACGCGATACAGAAATGACGTGATGAGGATGCCTCCCGGGCCGGAGGTCCTGCCTAGACCCATGTCACCTGTTTCTGTTTTGCATATGTCCCAGAATTTGTAGGGTTGCTATGTGAAAGCAAAAAGCAATATCCACAACACCATCAGGAAGGTATGTGGTGGCTCCTATGGGTCTGACCCTGACCACAGCACACTTTAAAAACACTTAATACTTAGAGAACTAGTGAGTTGAGAACTCTTTTCCCACCTAGAAAAGGGGCTACTGATTTTTGGCTTCTCTTCAGCATATTCTAGAAGAGTGGCATGTTTTTTAAGAGTCCAGATACTGACGTGATAGTTTAACAACCAAGGCACATTTTCAAAGGATTTTTTTTTTTTTTTACATATGCTTGCTTTTGTCTCACACCAGAGAAGTTTATTAGTAAACTTGGTCTTAGTGAATTTGGTCTAAATCAGACCAAACCTAGAGTGCAGTGCCTAGTGCACAGTGGTTCCTGTTCAGCTCCAGTTTTATTAACCCTTTGTTAGAGACCTCAGGGTGATTCAATAATCTCTTATGACTATTTCTCACAGCTCCAGGTTCCCCAGAAGTCAAAGTTGCCCCTGACACAAGGACTTCAGGGCAAGTAGTTTACTTGGAAGGTCACATAGAAGCATACCTTTTGGGAGTGTGACAAGTAGGAAGTGAATGACAAGGAAGGATGGCAATAAAGGTGCATATATTGGGGGTCAGTTGTGTATGTGTGTGTGTGCATGTGCGTGTGCGTGTGTCAGGGGCGGGAGGCAGTGAGAGCACTCACGGGGGTGTGGAGTTGTTCCCCAGCGAATAAACCCTGTATCAGAGCTGGCAGTGCGAACTCAGGCATGTCTAGCAATAAACTCCCTTCTCTGACCTTACTGCTTAGCCAGCAAAACCAACAATCAGAGTTCCCTTTGTGAAGGGGCACCTAGTCTGTGGGAGTGTCAATCAAGCGGAAAGAGATGAAAGAGAGAGAGACTTGGATATCTGGAGAAAAAAGAAAGAGAAGAGAGAGAGGAGGCATTTTTAGCTACTATCTCAATAGTTGTGGAAAAGGCATTTGACAAAACCCAACACCACTTCATAAGACTGTCCATCCCACTGGAAATGAATGGGGACTTAGACATTTAACACTTTCCTTCCGAGTGAGACGTCGTCATCCACTCAGCTTCATTTTTAATGAAATGAAGGGACAGGGTGTGGACACTGGGTTATGTCACATGCAACAGAGATGCCTTTTTATTTTCTGGCCTTGGTCACCTTGTTGAGTAGAAGTTGGCAGAGTAGACCTGGTCTCCACCTCAGAGGGAATGCCTTACCCTCTGTCCGCTGGGAATGAAGTTAGCTGCAGGTGTCTCATCAGGTTGAGAAAATCCCATTCATTTCCAGTGAGATGAACATTCTTATGAAGTAGTGTGGGGTTTCGTCAAATGCCTTTCCCATGACTCTTGAGATAGTAGCTAAAAATGCCTCTTATTTTATCAACATGTTAGGTTCATTGATTTATTTTTTATTTTTGAATGGTGAAACCATAATTGAATTCCTAAAATAAATCCCACTTCATCATAGTCTGAAACCCTTCTAGTGTGTTTCTAGAATTTACTCTTTCATATATATTGTTTTTAGTCCTTGTGTACTATCCATAAGAGATGCTGGTGTTGTCTTATGACTTTGGTTTTGCTATTATGGTAATAATGGCAACGTTTAATGAGTTAGAAAATGTTTTTATCTCTTCTATTGGGGGGAGGGACTGAATAATAATAAACCTTTGGCAGCCTTCTTGAGTAAAGTTTTTGTTTTTGAGAACTTTTTTCTTTTATTGGATAATTTTTATTTACATTTCAAATGTTATCCCCTTTCTTGGTTTCCCCTCCAGAAAACCGCTATCTCATCTCCCCTCCCCCTGCTTCTATAAGGATGCTCCCCCACCTCCCTACCCTGACAAGCCCCTAGACCAAGGGCCTCTCCTCCCATTAATGCCCAACAAGGCCATCCTCTGCTACATATGCGGCTGGCCATCCCTGTGTACTCTTGGGATGCTAGTTTAGTCCCTGGGAGCTCTGGGGGATCTGGTTGGTTGATATTGTTGTTCTTCTTCTGGGGTTGCAAACCCCTTCAGCTCTTTCAATTCTTTCTCTAACTCCTCCATTGGGGACCCTGTTCCCAGTTCAATGGTTGTCTCTCAGCATCCACCTTGAATTTGTCAGACTCTGGCAGAGCCTCTCAGGAGACAGCTATGTCAGGCTCCTGTCAGCATGCACTTCTTGGCATCCGCAGTATTGTCTGGACTTGGTGTCTGTATGTATATGGGCTGGACCTCCAGGTGGGGCAGTCTCTGGATGGCCTTTCCTTCAGTCTCTGCTCTACACTTTGTCTCTATATTCCCCCTGTGAATATTTTTGTTCCCCTTTCTAAGAAGGACTGAAGCATTCACACTTTGGTCTTCCTTCCTCTTGAGCCTCATGTGGTCTGTGAATTGTATTTTGGGTATTCCGAGCTTTTGGGCTAATATCCACTTAGTGCATACCGTGTGTAATCTTTTGTGATTGGGTTACCTCACTCAAGATGATATTTTCTAGTTCCATCCATTTGCCTAAGAATTTCATGAAGTCATTGTTTTTAATAGCTGAGTAGTACTCCATTGTGTAGATGTACCACATTTTCTGTATTCATTCCTCTGCTGAAGGACATCTGGGTTCTTTACAGCTTCTGGCTATTATAAATAAGGATGCTATGAACATAGTGGAACCTGTGTCCTTGTTATATGTTGGGGCATCTTTTGGTTATATACCCAGGAGTGGTATAGCTGGGGCCTCAGGTAGTACTATGTCCAATTTTCTGAGGAACCTCCAGACTTATTTCCAGAGTGGTTGTACCAGTCTGCAATCCCACCAACAATGGAGGAGTGTTCCTCTTTGTCCACATCCTCGCCAGCATCTACTGTCACCTGAGTTTTTGATCTTAGCCATTCTCACTGGTATGAGGTGGAATCTCAGGGTTGTTTTGATTTGCATTTCCCCGATGACTAAGGATGTTGAACATTTCTTTAGGTGCTTCTCGGCCATTCGATATTCCTCAGTTGCAAATTCTTTGTTTAGCTCTGTAACCTGTTTTTTAATAGGGTTATTTGATTCTCTGGAGTCTAACTTCTTGAGTTCCTTGTATATATTGGATATTGGCCCTCTATTGGATGTAGGATTGTAAAGACCTTTTCCCAATCTGTTGGTTGCCGTTTTGTCCTGATGACAGTGTCCTTTGCCTTACAGAAGCTTTGCAATTTTATGAGGTCCCATTTGTTGATTCTTGATCTTAGAACATAAGCCATTGGTGTTCTGTTCAGGAAAATTTCCCCAGTGCCCATGTTTTCCAGGCCCTTCCTCATTTTCTCTAAGTTTTTAAATTACTAATTCTTTTCTTTCCTACCTTCCTTTTTTCTTTTCTTTTCTTTTCTTTTCCTTCCTTTGTCCCTCCCTCCCTTCCTTCCTCCCTCCCCCCTCTCTCTTTCTTTCTTTCTTTTCCAAGAGGTTTTTCTGTGTAGCTTTGACCATCTTGGAACTTGCTCTGTAAACCAGGCTAGCCTCGAACTCTTAGAGATCTGCCTGCTTCTGCCTCTCAAGTGTTGAGATTAAAGCTGTGTGCCACCACCACCTGGCCGACTCCGACTCCTCCTCCCCTTCCTCCTCCTCCCCTCCTCCTCCCTTCTTCCTCCTCCTCCCTTCTTCCTCCTCCCCTCTTCCTCCTCCTTCCTCCTCTTCCCTTCCTCCTCCTCCTCTCCTCCTCCTCTCCCTCCTCCTCCTCCTCTTCCTCCTCCTCTCCCTCCTCCTCCTCCTCTTCTTCCTCCCCCTTCTTTTTATTAAACTTATGATAGGCTTGTATAGTCTGCTGGGGTTGCTACTACAAAGTACCACATACTGGTGGCTCAAACAATGAGAATTAATTTTCCCACAGTTCTGGAATCTAGAAGTCCAAGGCAAGCATGGAGACCCACATGAGAAGGCCCTGCTCTAGGCTGCTCTCTGGCTCCCACACAGCCACTCTCTACTCACCTGTTTACAGCCCTTTATGCATGCACAGCTTTGGTACCAACTCAAGAAGAAATAAAACATCGGAAAACCGATCTATTGTGGGTTAGATCTCCCTCACTTCCTCAAACTCATCTGGGGGAAGCCCTAATCCCCAACTCATCAATCAAATATGACTACATTTGGAGACAGAGGCTTTGAAGATCCCGAGGACTTTAGAATGACATCCATATGCCTCACTAGAAATGACAGAAGGGAAAAAGGGACCCTGGTGTGTCATTCACACAGAGAAAGGCCAGTGAGGGTTCAGTGAGACATCAGCTATCTCAGGATGAAGGAAAGAGGCACCAGGGAAACACACTTGCTCACCATGGTCTTAGTTCATCCCTTTGACGGAAAACATCTCTGAGGTAAGCCATGCAGTCTGGTACTTAGATATAGCAGTTCTAGGCCATCAGCACAACTAAGCCATAACTTGGTGACTTTGGGGAGCGAGGGATGAGTCTATTCTTCCTTGTCTATTTCTCTTTCCTCCTTCCTCTCATTTGGGTGTGTGTTCTCAAGGCTAGGATGGGGAAGGACTGAGAAAGAGGAGAAAGCACCTGTCTCTAGGAATCTAGATATTTATAACAGTCCTTTCTTTATTGCTGCTGATTTTACAGTCATACCGAGTATTCATGGGTAATTGGTATGAGGCAGGTCTCCAAAGACTAGCTCTCTTGTAGGGCCCAGATGTTGGTTCCTTGAAGGGCCCTGTGGTATCTCTGTACAGCACGGTCCCCTGGCACAGGAGACGGGACAAAAGCAGCCGATGTCCAGGAACTGAGCCAATCTCACGGTTAGTCCACAGTGTTTTCACAAGTTGACCTGACATCAGCAGCCAGGCCTCAGTGTTATTAGAAGCCCAGCTGATGCCTGCAGCTGGGCCACACTGTTGTTTGTGGGGCGTGAACAATCTCACCCATCATCCTCTTTAGGCAAGGTCATCATGTGACCCAGAAATACCGAGCACTGCTTCCACTGCTGAGCAAGACTGCTTTGTAAATTACAGCTCTGTCTGCTGCCATCTGCCTTCCCTCCAGATAGGATATACTCCCCCTTTACTCCTCGGAGACTTCCGAAGGGGGTGCTTGAGAGCTTAGATGGTATCAAACTATGCGTGCTATGCTTTTTTTTATTTCCCAAATATGCAAACTTCTGATAAAATTTAATTAGTAAATCAGTCATAGTAAGAGATCAGGAGCGCTGATTTTTTTTTTCATTTTTTCTTTTCTTTTTTTTTATTGGCTATTTTTATTTACATTTTTCAAATGTTATTCCGTTTCCCAGTTTCACATCCATAAGCCCCCTATCCCCTTCCCCTCTCATTCTTCTATAAGGGTGTTCCCCTCCACATCCACCCCGTTTCCTGCCCCTCCCCCAACATTCCCTTATACTGGGGGTTCAACCTTGGTAGGACCAATGGCTTCTCCTTCCTTTGGTGCCCAACAAGGCCATCTTCTGCTACATCTGCAGCTGGAGCCATGGGTCAGTCCATGTATAGTCTTTGGGTAGTGGTTTAGTCCCTGGGAGCTCTGGTTGGTTGGCATTGTTGTTCTTATGGGGTTGCAAACCCCTTCGGCTCTTTCAATCCTTCCTCTAATTCCTCCAACAGGGGTCCCGTTCTCAGTTCAATGGTTTGCTGCTAGCATTCGACTCTGTATTTGACATGCTCTGGCTGTGTCTCTCAGGAGACATCTATATCTGGCTCCTGTCAGCATGCACTTCTTAGCTTCATCAACCTTATCTAGTTTTGGTGGCTGAATATATATATGGGCCACATGTGGGGCAGGCTCTGAATGGCCACTCCTTCAGTCTCTGCTCCAAACTTTGCCTCTGTATCCCCTCCTATGAATATTTTTGTTCCCCCTTTTAAGAAGAAATTAAGCATCTATACTTTGGTCATCTTTCTTCTTGAGCTTCATGTGGTCTGTGGATTGTATCTTGGGTAATTTGAACTTTTGGGCTAAAATCCACTTATCAGTGAGTGCATACCATGTGTGTTTTTCTGTGATTGGGTTAATTCACTCAGGATATTTTTTAGTTCAATCCATTTGCCTATGAATTTCATGAAGTCATTGTTTTTAATAGCTGAGTACTAATCCATTGTGTTAATGTACCACATTTTCTATATCCATTCCTCTCTTGAAGGGCATCTGGGTTCTTTCCAGCTTCTGGCTATTATAAATAAGGCTGCTGTGAACATAGTGGATCATGTGTCTTTGTTATATGTTGGGGCATCTTTTGGGTATATGCTCAAGAGAGGTATAGCTGGGTCCTCAGGTAGTGCAATGTCCAATTTTCCGAGGAACGTCCAGACTGATTTCCAGAATGCTTGTACCAGTCTGCAATCCCACCAACAATGGAGGAGTGTTCCTTTTTTTCTACATCCTCACCAGCATCTGCTGTTACCTGAGTTTTTGATCTTAGCCATTCTGACTGGTGTGAGGTGAAATCTCAGGGTTGCTTTGATTGGCATTTCCCTGATGACTAAAGATGTTGAACATTTCTTTAGGTGCTTCTCAGCCATTTGATATTCATCAGCTGAGAATTCTTTTTTAGCTCTGTAGCCTATTTTTTAATAGGGTTATTTGATTCTCTGGAGTCTAATGTCTTGAGTTCTTTGTATATATTGGATATTAGCTTTCTATCAGATCTAGGATTGGTACAGATCTTTTCCCAATCTGTTGGTTGCCGTTTTGTCCTAATGACATTGTCCTTTGCCTTACAGAAGCTTTGCAGTTTTAAGAGGTCCCATTTGTCGATTCTTGATCTTAGAGCATAAACCATTGGTGTTTCGTTCAGGAAATTTTCCCCAGTGCCCATGTGATCGAGACTCTTACCCACTCTTTCTTGTATTAGTTTGAGTGTATTTGGTTTGATGCGGAGGTCCTTGGTCCACTTGTATTTAAGCTTTGTACAGGGTGATAAGAATGGGTCAATCTGCATTCTTCTACATGCTGCCCATCAATTGAACCAGCACCATTTGTTGAAAATGCTATCTTTTTTCCATTGGATGGTTTTAGCTCCTTGTCAAAGATTAAGTGACCATAAGTGTGTGGGTTCATTTCTGGGTCTTCAATACTGTTCCATTGGTCTATCTGTCTGTCTCTGTACCAATACCATGCAGTTTTTTTAATCACTATTGCTCCATAATACTGAGGTCTGGGCTGGTGATTCACCTAGAAGTTCTTTTATTGTTGAGGATAGTTTTTGCTATCCTGGGTTTTTTGTTGTTCCAAATGAATTTGCAAATTGCTCTTTCTAACTCTATGAAGAAATGAGTTGGAATTCTGATGGGGATTACATTGAATCTGCAGATTGCTTTTGGCAAATGGCAATTTTTACTATATTAATCCTGTCAATCCATGAGCATGGGAGGTCTTTTTATCTTCTGAGATTTTCTTCAATTTCTTTTTTCAGAGACTTGAAGTTTTTGTCATACAGATCTTTCACTTGCTTGGTTAAAGTTACACCGAGGTATTTTATATTACCTGGGACTATTCTGAAGGGTGTCATTTCCCTAATCTCTTTCTCAGCCTGTCTAGCCTTTGAGTAGAAGTAGGCTACTGATTTGTTTGAGTTAATTTTATACCACTTTGTTGAAATTGTTTTTCAGGCTTAGTAGCACTCTGGTGGAACTATTGGGGTCACTTAACTATACTATGATATCATCAGCAAATAGTGATATTTTGACTTCTTCCTTTTCAATTTGTATCCCTTTGACCTCCTTTCGAATTGTCTGATTGCGCTGGCCAGGACTTCGAGTACTATGTTGAGTAAGTAGGGAGAGAGTAGGCAGCCTTGTCTAGTCCCTGATTTTAGTGGGATTGCTTCAAGTTTCTCTCCATTTAGTTAAATGTTAGCTACTGATTTGCTGTATATGGCTTTTACTATGTTTAGGTATGGGCCTTGAATCCTGATCTTTCCAGGACTTTTATCATGAAGGGGTGTTGAATTTTGTCAAATGTTTTCTCAGCATCTAATGAAATGATCATGTGTTTTTTCCTTTGAGTTTGTTTATATAGTGGATCACGTTGATAGATTTCTGTATATTGAACCATCCCCGCATCCCTGGGATGAAACCTACTTGATCATGGTGGATGATTGTCTTGATGTGCTCTTGGATTTGGTTTGTATGAATTTTATTGAGTATTTTTGCATCCATGTTCATAAGGGAAATTGGTCTGAAGTTCTCTTTCTTTGTTGGGTCTTTGTGTGGTTTAGGTATAAGAGTAATTGTGGCTTCACAGAAGGAATTCGGTAGTGCTCCGTCTGTTTTTATTTTGTGGAATAGTTTGGACAGTATTGATATGAGGTCTTCTATGAAGGTCTGATAGAATTCTGCACTGAACCCGTCTGGACCTGGGCTCTTTTTGGTTGGGAGGCCTTTAATAACTGCATCTATTTTTTTAGGAGTTATGGGGTTGTTTAAATGGTTTATCTGTTCCTGATTTAACTTTGGTACACGGTATTTGTCTGGAAATTGTCCATTTCCTCCAGATTTTCCAGTTTTGTTGAATATAGGCTTTTATGATTTTTTTTGAATTTCCTCAGATTCTGTTGTTATGTCTCCCTTTTCATTTCTGATTTTGTTAATTCGGACACACTCTCTGTGCCCCCTGGTTAGTCTGACCAAGGGTTTATCTATCAGGTTGATTTTCTCAAAGAACCAGCTCCTGTTTTTGTTTTTTTTTTTTGTTTTTTTTGTTTTTTTTGATTCTTTCTTTGGTCCTTTTTGTTTCTTGGTTGATTTCAGCCCTGAGTTTGATGCTTGTCTTGCTGTCTCTGACAGCAGCTTGACCCTCCTGCAGGCCTGGGTATCAGCACTCCTGTAGACCAGTTCTCTTTCAGCTGGATCTGGGAACAGAGAGCTCTGCTCTCAGGTGTGTAGGAGCTCCTGGCAACTGGCTTTCAGCTCTCAGCACAGGCAGAAACTTGAAAGGTCCTGCCCCTGACTGCTCCTAGGTCCCTGGACCCAGGGGGCACAGATGGCACTAGGTGATTTCCTTTTGGGTCAGGAATGTGGGCAGAGAGTGTCTGCTCTGAGTTCTCAGGGGTGTCCACACTTCTGAGGGTTCAGCTCCCCTCCCCCCAGTATTTGGGTCGGATTGTTTTCTTAATATTTAGTCTCTTGTGTTCTTTGCATATTCTGGATGCTAACTCCTTGTCAGATGTATAACCACCAGAGATTTCGCTCCCATTCTGTAGCCTCTTTCCTCATCTGACAATTTCCACTGCTGAACAGAGCGTCTTAATTTCATAAGGTCCCCTTTATTAAAGATTATTGGCTTTATGTTCCTAGTGATTAGAAGCCTATTCTGAAAGTCTTTACTTATATCTCTATCTCTTTTTAAGGTTTATTTATTTTAATCTTGTATGTGGAAGTGTTTTGCATGTATGCCTGTGCACCACATCCGTGCATGGGCTGCAGAAGCCAGCAGAGGGCAGCGCCTGCCCTAGAGTTAGAGTAACAGACGGTTGTTAGCTGCTATTGTGTGGGCATTTGGGTTCTCTGGAAGGGCAGCCGGTGATCTTAGCCACTGCACCATCTCCCCAGCTCTTGTCCCGAGTCTATACCTTAAAACGTACTTCCTGCTTTTTCTGCTAATAGTTTTAGAATGGTGATCAGATTCCTGGTTCAGATTCCTGGTTCATTTGGAACTGAGTTTTGTGCAGGGCAAAAGATAAGGATCTAGTTTTCATTCTTCTGCATGCAGATACCCAGTTTTCATCGTACCTTTTGTTGAGAATGTCATTTTCTCTTCAATCTGGCATCAGTGTGGCATCTTTGTCAAAGATTATGTGGTGTAGTTGCATGGTCCTCTATATGGATTCTCTATTCTATTTAATTGACTTACATGTCTGTTTTGTGCTGACACCATGCTGTTTTTATTACCACTGCTCTATCGTATAATTTGAAAACAACTGTGGTGCTGCCTCAAGCAGTGTTCCTTTAACTTGGAATTGCCTTGGCTCTCCCAATAGCCAAGGTCTTTGGGCTGCTATATGAATCTTAAGATTTTTTTCCCTATTTCTGTGAATAATTGAATTAGCATTTAGTTGGGACTGCATCATATATGTAAATTGCTTTCAGTAAGGTGGCCATTTTCACTCTATTAATTCTGCCAATCCAGGAGCATGGGAGATCTTTCCACCTTCTAGTCTCTTCTTCAATTTCTGCCTTTAGTTTTCACTATAGAGGTATTTCACATCCTTGGTTTGGTTTATTCCAAGTTGTTTGTTTGTTTCGCAAGGAGGCTGTTTCTCAGTATTCTGGTCCTGGGTACATAGGGTGCCTACTAATTTCCGTGTGTTGGTGTTGTGTCCTGCCATTTTGCTGAAAACATCGAATGATTCTCAGAGTTTCCTGATAGACTCCTGTTTAGGATATTTGACCCGGTCGATTGTGGGTAATTGAAATGGGGAAAGCAGAGCCTCAGCTGAGGGATGGCTGTGCTTATAGGACTGTCCCCGTGACATGGGACTGTCCTGTTCCCTGACAACACCGACCCACAGCCAGTCCCTCCATCCCTTCACTCAGCTGAAGTTCAAGCTCTCCAACACTCTTTCACGAGAACCTCATGGTTCGGGGTGGTATCCACTTTCCTGTGGAAGTAGTAGATCTGACTTACTCATCTATAAATGTGACCCAAAGGCCAGTGACACATGGATGATTTGCCTTCCTGTCTCATCTCTTTCACCAACTCCAACCCATAATACACTCTTTGCAGATTGGATCTTGGGTGAGCTGTGTTTGAATATCCCCCTCTTGTTCTTCCTTCTCCTCTTCCCTCTCCTCTGCCTCCTCTTCTTTCTGCTCTCCTTATTCCTCCCCTGTCTCCCCCTCTTCTTCTCTTTTCCCTCCATCTTCTTTTTGAGACCATTGCCGCTCAGTCTAGCCTAGAGCTCGCTATGTAGCTAGGGTGGACTTAAACTCATGATCCTTCTGGAAGTAGCACAGGCATCTGCCCCATGCCTGGCTCATGAACTATTTTTCTTATTGAAAATCTCCAACATTTTTCAGCCCAACTCTCTCCATGGCATCTGTGGAAAGTACCTGGCACTGTGCCTCCTGCCTCTGCCACATCTGAGCTTTCACACAGTAGACTTCTGCTCTCTGTCGGAGTCTAACTTGAGATGCTTGTCTCTTTTTCTTACAAGAATCATGGATCCCACAGTTCTTCTCTTTTTGATTTGTTTTTTGCTTGTTTTGGGGGTGGGATAGTGCACAAGGCTGGGTTGATCATCATAGTGACATTTTGCACTGGGGCAGAATCCAACTTTTTTAAATTATTTATTTATTTATTTTATGTATACAAGTGCACTGTAGCTGCCTTCAGACACACCAGAAGAGGGCATCGGATCCCTTTACAGATGGTTGTGAGCCACCATATGGTTGCTGGGAATCGAACTCAGGACCTCTGGAAGAGCAGTCAGTGCTCTTAACCACTGAGCCATCTCTCCAGCCCCAGAATCCAACTTTTGAGGGGGCTTTCTTCAGCACATGGGGGTGCATAGCACCTTCTGAGTTGTGCGTCCTAGGGCCATTATTCGGCGAGGGAAAAGTTCTAATCAACACTCTGTTGTATTAGTACAGAATCTTTCATCTTTATCATCTCTTCATTCTTCTCTCAGAACAGCATCATTGTTATCATCATCATCATCATCATCATCAGTAGGAGGGAGATGGTCAGGGTGTGATCAGTTCATATGATCATTCTAGTTCAGACAGCAGTGTGTGAGCAGGGGCCAAGCCAGTGCCAATCGCTTTGGCACACTCCAGCTGAAGTGCATTGGCAGAAAAATGAAAAGCAATGAGGCTGGAAATAGGGCAGTGCTAGTAGCCCAAGGTCCTTGCATACAGTGTGTTGGACTTTTGACTGGACCTTATAGAAACTATAGTATAGATGGTGAGCTAGTGAGAGATGCAGGGGAGAGGCAAGATGAGGTCTATAGGGTAGAGGGGTTGCCATATAAGTAAAAGGGGAAGGTTTCCAACAGGAATAGACTTCAAGAGGGAATGGGATTTCCATCCTGTCTACCCGGTGCCATTTTGGGAGTTACAAAAAAGTAACCACATTGGGAGGCTATGATGCAGAGGATTAAAGACATAGGGAGCAGGTGGTAGCTTTGTGCAACAATGTGTCCCTCCTTGTGAAGTAGACCCAGCCTGTATCAGGGTGAGTGGTCGAGCATGTAGAGAGGAGGGAGGACAAAGTATAGTTGCACCTTCTGGGTTGGGCAGGTACCTGCAGGGAGGTACAGAGCCAACCTTGTTTCTGGTACAGGAATGGTGCTTAATTAAAAGATTTAAATGTGTTGGACAAAAGACAAGGGAATTTGAATACCTACTGTTGCCAGCCACCATGGCAGGATTCCCTAAAAAGTGAGTTGTGGTCACAGAGTAAAGAAGGCAGAGACTATCATGTGTGTCCATTCCTTCACACATTGTGACAGAAAGGGTCCACTCTCCAAAATCATGCCAGGACAATAGGCCTGGATGGAGACTGCACGAAACGATGAGAGATATGGGTCCCTCACACAGAGGGGCATGGTAGATGAGAGAGTTTAAAAGCAGAATCTGCAGGCCTTGAAAAATGGCTGACTGTGAAAGATATCAGTAGAAGCCTTGACATTTCTCTCATGGTAGGCTGAGGTAAGAAGGAAGCTGTTGATAAACTGGACTGTGGAGGGGGGAAGAGAGCACGAACTGCTTCGGACTGTTTACTTGAAGTCTGTTCTTTGGGAGTGTGAAGCTGGACTCTTCCCAGTGATCCTATCATATTGTTCTAGAAACATCTGTGAGACATGGACTCGACATAAGTTCTTGATGTTCCCTCTGTTCCTGATGGAAAAGTCTCATTGGTAAATTCTCCTTGTGTGGCAAAGGACAGACATGATCTCTCATCAGTGTCTGTCTCCTATCTTAAGAAAAGGCGCAGCTATGTAGGGAAATCCCTAATGATATAACTAGAAGGGAATTGATAGCTTATAAAGTTCAATATCAGAAAACCCGGAGGAGTTTGGAGGTCACTTAAAGCTCACTGAGTATGTAGCATTCCATGAGCCCTGATCTTTAGGTGCCAAGGGCCAAAAATATCTGACGAATACCATTAAGGAGGACACTCTTGGTGGTCTTTTTTATGCTTTGATCCACTCATGGCAAAAGCATTGCAGACGTTCTCTGTATAACAGCTAACTTGCAAATGTGCACAGGATATGCAAAGAAAATTTAGATTTTTTTTTTCAACTCTAACCCTCCCTTACCTCTACCACAGGGGCCTGTTACGTCTCTAAGAGCTTCCTTTTCTGCCTTGGCATTCATTATTTCACATTTTAACTTTGAATTAGCATAGGGTTTTATATGTATGCCACCCTATCAGATGAACAGGAGAGAATGTCTTTTTGCGACAAGTTGAAAAAAAATTGTCTTTGGGTTATTCCATAATGAGACTTCACACTTTGTAGTGAGGAAGGGATGTGTTCATTTAGGGATTAAAAACAGGGGCAGTGCTCCCTGCCCTGTTCATCATCTCTCGGATTCCCTATTCTACAGTTCACCCCGGCAACTAGATAAACAAACAAACAAACAAACAAGCCTCAACACTATATGCAGCCTGGGAAGCCACCAAACCTGAGTGAAGAAAACACGTCCGTGGGTTAATCACAACCACAGCTGAGAGAAGCCGGTCTGGAAAGGTGTCTTTGAGGTGCCTTGGAGGGTTGGTGAGGATGGGTCTCAGATTGCATCCAGCAGGTGTCATGGAAGCAGAGAATCAACTGGGAGAGTAAGATCTCGAATAACAATGCTCCTCTCAGCAATACTGTTTGTTTTTAAGCTTGTTAAAGTGTCAGAGGAATAACATCCCTTTCGCCAAAATAAAAGGCTCACTTGAAAAAAAAATGGCTGACACACAAACGATGTTGATGGTGTCTGTTAAAACTTCATAGGCACCTGGCTGGCTCATCAGCCTCTGGGGAGAGAGCGGGGTGGGAGAGATGGAGGGAGGAAGGGAGGGGGCGAGGGAGAGAGAGGAGACAAACAGACACACACAGAAAGACAGAGAGACAGAGAAGGAGAGACAGAGAGAGACAGAGACAGAGAAAGAGAGACAGAGAAAGAGAGACAGAGACAGACACATGCAGAGGGACTCGAAAGAGCGGTGATATTTATTTGGCAACGGCAGGGCACCGCAATGGGAACACGTGTTAACTCGAGCCAGTCAAGGGGGTTGAGGCAATCGGAACTTGTTACAGGCGAAGTGAAGAGGAGAGGATTGCAGGAGAGATTTCAAAACACTCACCCTTGGCCATCAGGATTAATAACAGGGTAGCCTCGTCCAAGCATAAACAGTTAGCTGTGAGCAGATGTCTCTGCAGGGGTCTTTCGCGTGTTTGCCGTGGCTCCTGCCCAGTTGCGATTCCAGCAGAACCTTCCGCCCTGGTTCTGCTTGTTAGCCATTTGTAGAAGAGCTCCCCTCCTTCACAACTTCCTGGCTCTCTCTTTCCCTCACTGTTGCTGGAGCTTGATACAAACGACTTCATTTTGGTGCTGACACATTTTGCACTGCCAAGCTTCAGATCAAAATCTCTCAATGCCAAGGCACTTCCCTCATTGGTCCTGGCTCCCGGCGCCAGTGTTCCCTCGCTACTCTTGTTTTGAAAGAGAAGTGCTGATTGCTACATTCGTGAGAATATTGGAAACTAGGAGGCCATGTTTGTATTGCCTTACTGAGAGGGGCCACTTTTAGGCTTTCCCCAAGGTTTAAAGATAACATTTCAGTCCTTATGCCCCACACAAAGCATCGATAAAGTTGGTTACTGGCTTGAAGGTCAAGGTTTTCAAGGGCAGACAGGTTGCTCCGTAGAGTTCTGATCCTTGGTAAAGTGACTGGAAGATGCCAGGGACTGACTCTGTAGGCCTTAGTGAAATTTCCATTGCTCTTCTGGCTCTAGTTTCAGAAATCAAAATGGCGGGTGAGTGTATTGCTGGTAAGATCTATTGCTTGGTCTGTTATTATGTATGTATATAAGTGCTAAATTCTGAACCCTGAGATCTATCTGGTTGCCACCAAGATGGGTGCATTCTCAGATACGTCAGCCTTTGTTGTATAAACCTTGCTTCCCAAGTTAAAGCTATTGGCTAATAAAAGGCTTGTAGATAAGTAAGATAAAAGGGCAGGAGAGAGAGAAAGACGGGACTTGAGGATCTAGTGAGGGGTCTTAGGAGAGACCACAAGAGAAGAAAAAAAGACAGAGGGAGGAGGAGGTCACCGTCAGAGGGGATGGACCAGGAACAAATAGCTGAGAGAAGTACACACTGAGGAGAGAGCCATGGAGCTAAACCAGCCTGGACAAGACTCAAAACAGAAAGTAGCAAGGGTCATACGGTTTGGATTCAGATGAGAAGAGCATAGACCCTGCCCAGTCGAGGCTTACAACTTGGAAATCAAATACCAGGTTTCTGTGTCTTTTATATGGGCAAGCTAGAATAAACAATTGGTTTTTATCAGTGGAGGCCTGCCTGGCTCTAAGAATGGGATACAGACCCTGTGGAGGTGTCCAGGAGGCCATCGGCAGAGTGTTAAGAAGGTCTTTTTAGGGGCGGTTGTGCCTGTCTAGGAGAAAGAATCTTCTATCTCATTACTCATCAGAATGAGGGATAGATCCAGACGTTTTCTAGATTCCCGTGCCTCTCAGAGACCATCTCACCAACCTTTGACATCCTCTCGGTCACAGATTTTGGGTGATTCTACACCCATAGTGGTAGCCAGAAGTGGCTCATTGAGGACTGAGTATATGCTATTTCCGGTTGAGTGGAGAGGCTGATGCTTGTGTTCTTAACCCTTGGGAGGCTGAGGCAGGAGGACTGCCACAAGTCTGAAGCAAGCACGAGCTACATAATGAGTTCTAGACTGGACTGGATTGTGCTACAGGGAGAGACCCTGTTGGTTTAAAAACCAACCAAACAACGATTCAAAGCAAACCAAACGAAACCAACCCCCTTCCAGGTATATCTGCCCCGAACCAACTGAGATTCTTATTCTTGGCTTCTTAAACATTCTTGGGCAATGGAGAGTTTCTGCGATGAAAACTCTCACACAGAAATGGAGCCTTTGCTGGCACAGTCTGTTAACATGGAGCCAAGAGACCACTTAGGTCCCAGCTGTCTGCTTCAGGGAATATCTTTTCAGCTCAAGCCAGGGAAACAGCTGGCTGTAACTTTACATCGCAACGTGATGACGGCCATGACTTTGTTCTCACGAGTGTAACTGCTGCCACTGGGCAATCAGAAGCTTGCTAGCTTCGGCCGCCCAATACAGAAATTCCTTTCAAAACAACACATGGCTTTCTCTGTCCTAATAAAACCTAAGTCTTTTCATTTCTTTAATATGTCAGACTCTACTTTGGCCTTTGCACACATGCCCCAGTTGGCAAATCTATTTTGTGTTCTTTGTTCTGCACTAGAATTTTTTTAAAGAAAAATTTGGCTCTGCATTTTTTTTTAAAAATATTCTGGCAACACCCATATAAATCCTGTTATTTTCTAAGGATGAGAGGCTTGTTACAATTGTTTTAAAGAGAAGCTTTGCAATCCTGCCCTCCAGCGGTGTTTCTTTCTAGGCTCTAGAAGACCGGATCTCCAGAGTTCCCATGAGCTTTTTCTAATTTCTGGAATTCCCCAGAGGCGGGTTTCTTGTTTCCTTCACTCTTGGAGTCTGGTCTTTTCTGTTGGGTTCAATTCTGGGAATCGTCTTGCTTCTGAACCCCAGCCAGGCCTGGAATCCTGGATGCCAGCCACTCCCACATGGTAGACATCTTCAGATATGAAGCTCGGCTCCTCTTGTGCCTTGCCTGGGTTTGGCTGACAGTGGGGTGGCTTGTTCTTGTCTCCTGTCCTGCCTTTCACATGCATGCGTACCTACCAAGCTGTGTGCTCCTTCCGGAACAGCTCTTAAAGACAGACAGACAGACAGACTGACTGACCAATTTCCTTCCAACCTTCCTGTCTGTCTGCCTTTCTTCCTTCCCTCCAAATCCCGTTTTACAGACTTTCCCATCTACCCACCAGCTCAGCCTCCGGGAGAGGCCTTTGTCAAACCCCTTTTCTTTCCCTGGAGGCCTTTAAGGTGGGAGTGAAGTTGAACTCTGACTGGGCTTCTCTGGAATCTGGCTGTGCTGTTTTCTCCTTTAGAGGTTATTTTAAGTCATTTTAAGGGTTGATTTAAATGTTTACTCAGGATCTGTGGGAAGGAAAGGAACCTTTTCCAAAGAGTGGAGGGACCAGTCTCCTCCCCTAAGAGCCTCCTTGCTTATCCCTCAGGGCTCAGCAGGAAGCTTCTATTTGTCTAACTCTCCTCTTACCCTCCTTGCTGCCTTCATACCTTAGCCCTAAGTGCACTACTTTTAACCTTCAAGCTGTGAAGTACTGAAGATGGCGTCTTGCCTCAGTTACAGAAAACAAGTAATGAAAACCAGAAACCGTGAGACTCAGAGCCAAGAATCAGTATTTCGCAAAACAACAACAAAAATCAAGAATAATCTAAAAAACCTGACTCAGCCTTGTTTCATCTGCAGGAGATGAGTGAGTGATATTCTTTTTAATCCATCCAGTATATACTGGTCAGCCTCCCCCGACCCCCAACACTCACATCTTGTTAGATCCTTGATGTCCCACTTGACGGTACTGTTCTAGGAGACTTGGGAGCTGTGGCCTCGTTGGAGGAAGTATGTTATGGGAGACGCGCTTTTGAGAATGTAAAGACTCATACCATCTTGAGTTTGCTCTCTGTCCTGGGCTTGCGGTTCAAGATTCGAGCTCTTAGCTCCTGTTGTAGCCACCAGGTCTGACACATTTGTTCCCTCTGTTCTCTGTCACGGACTCTAGCCCTCTGGAACATAAGCCCCAATGAACTCTTCCTTCTGTAACTTGCCTTGGTCATGGCGTCTTAGCACAGCGATAGGAAAGTAATCAATACAGCATCTTACTAGGTAGTTGTGGCTGCTGAAGAACCCTCTATATAGATATCGGGCTGGCTCCAAACTTACAGAAACCTTATGCCTCTAGCCCTTAACTCCAGTTGTTGGGGTTTAGCTCTCGGCTCACGTCCAGACAGAACACACCCAACCCACGGCTCCACGTGGAAAGGTTTAATGAGAGAAGAGTAGAAGAGGGGAGTAAAGGCCTGCCATGAGCACGTGGAGGGAAGTGGGGGATGGGGAGACAAGGGACAAAGGGGAAGAGCAGGGAAGAGAGGAGAGTAAAGAGCAGGAGAGCGGTAAGAGGGAAAGGAGGGGGCAAGCAGCCCCTTTATAGTCAGGCACAGCAGGCTGTTGCCAGGTAACTGGGGTGGGGGGCGGAGAACACCTGGCTGTTGCCAGGTAGCTGTGGGGGTGGAGCTTAGACAATACCAACACCAGTGCTGGGATTAAAAGCAGGCAGCACAATTGGCCACTGGTCGGCTTTCTGATAATTTTCACGCCAAGGTCAAGTTTAGGTCAAAACTGTTCAGAATTCAAAATATGCACCTTTGCTTGGACCTCACTAGGACGCCGGAGAAGCAATAAAGCAGTCACAGAACAGCAGCCCTCTGCTGGATGCGCGCATGTTTGTTAGTGTCCCAAGTGCGTAGGAATTGCCGCCGCATCCACAGACCCACAATTATCCCATTAAATAACTCCTCAGAGCTTGATTTAACCATTCTGAAAGATGTTTTGATAGATAACACCTGCTGTTCTTTTCAATTAAATATTCTACCACTGAACTTTGATTAAAAACGGATTTAAACATTTTAATAGCCCCGTCTCGAGAAGAGTGGCTAAATGCAAAGAAGAAAAATGTCACTTCTTTAAATTGTTTGTCCCCTTGCTTTGTTGCTCTATTTTAGCCGAATTCCCATTAATGACTGTTTAAGACGCACACAGTTTCGAACGCAGTAAATCGAGGTGCAGAAATAGGGTCTCCATGCCAGCGCCGCTGCGTTCCCTCCTTCAGTACGGATACCTCGTTTCATTTTACGCTTTAATTAAACTGGGTATATTTTATGTTTTAGCTTGCTTTAGAACAACTGCAGTGCGTGTAATTGACACTATTTCATCTCTGGTAGAAAGTGCTGAGTTGAATTAAACACACCACTTCCATTTCCTTTTGCATTTAATCTGTGGAAAAACTGAGGGAGAAATAATATGAATGGTATTTCTTTTCCAAGTTTCTCTGATAAGGCAAAATAATGAACCACCTAATAATTACTAATAAAGACAGATGAAACCTTTGCTTTTAGTGCAACTCTTACCTGTGTGCAAATAGATATTCAGTAGCGTAAGGTACTTTTACTTAGTGGTTTTTCCCAAATGGTGCATAGCAAATGATGCATGAATGCATTATGGCTGTCCTGCCACTCTGTATAAAACATAGATCGTCACACGCACATTTTCCATTTTTGTGCTTGGTTCTATTATTTTTAGTTTTGCCTATTATTTTTGTCATTGGGTGTACATGTGTCTGGACATTCGAATGCCACAGCAGACGCGTGGAGGTTAGAGGACAGCTTTGCAGAATTGATTTTTTCTTTCCGTCTTTATGTCAGTTCAAAGGGTCAAGCTGAGAACGCCAGATTTGCACAAGCACTCTACCCCGGAGCCATGTCACCTGCCCTTCCGGTCACACATTTTAAAACATCTTCACTCAAGTGATCAGTGTTAGCTTGAGCGCCCATGGTGGGGAAATAACAGCATATTTCAATAGAGTTGGGTTTGGGGAGATTTTGTAAAGGGCTAGATAGTAAATACTTTCAAATTCGTGCACACTACAGTTTCCCTCAACCACACAGCTCAACGGGTACCATACAAAAACCATCGTAGATGATATGCAAGCAAATGAATGCGGATTGTTTCTGATAAAACTATTTATAAAACAATCGGGTGGCCGTATGGACACATTGGCTTTGCTGACCCTTATCATGGATGATGAACAAGTACTAGTTAATTTCACAGCAGAGGAAAACCGACAGGTTAGTTAATGAGCTAGAGGCCTTAATTTACTTCTGTTTATGTTTATGTTATATGCACATGCGTAGTTTTGTTTGTCTTGCAGTGGTTCAAGTCAGCTTCATCTCTTGATTTCCAGGTTTGAATTTTCTAGTGCGTCTTGCCATTTAGAACAGAGACCTAAACTCATCAGCATTTTCCTAAAGCGTTCATTAAGCTGTCAAATAATTATCCTAATTAAAACTTACTCTCCTCTCGTCCACGGTGGCTCAGCCTGTAATTGCAACACATTCGTCTTACACACAAACTTGGCTTAAATCATGACAGACTTTATACACCCTCCCCTCAGACAACTGTGTTTTCAGTTCAGCTCTGGATTAGGTGGGAGAAGGGTCAACTACAGTTATGAAGCAAAGAAGAGTTATTGAATGAGATTTGGAAACTGGATACTATGATTTTCTTAACAAAAAATTAGAAAGTATTTTTTTTTAAATCTTCTGTTCATATTGTCGATCAGTTCCTCACAAATATTCTTCAAAAGTGTGACCTACGTCTGGCCCATTCTTGTGGTATTCTTACAGTGTGCCATCCTTGGCTTCTGTAGACATGGTGGTCTTCCTCAAGAACTCGCTCTGTGCTAGTTGCTTTGTGGCAGAATAGGTGCCTCCTGGAATGTTATTGATGGTGCAAATCTTACCTTTTAGGAAGGCATGGCCCCAGTGAAAGCCAGTGTCTGGAATATTAATTTTGAAAGGAGAGCAGCAGATCTGCCTGGAAAACACTTTTCCTTTATGTGGGGTTGGGGTTGCCTGCAGAGGACAAAGTCACCTGAACTAATATTTTTTTGTGTAGGTAGCATTGCCTATGTATGTATGTATGTATGTATGTATGTATGTATGTATGCATTTTAAAGACAAAACGTTAATATATTTTCAGGGATGGCTTCTAGCTTCAATTCTTGGCTCAGCCTAAGTGTCTGGAATCACAGGTCTGTGATAGCATGTCCCGTGATACTTGTTTAAAACAGTGTCAAACATTTTCCTATCAGAGGTTGTGGGAAGGTCTATTATGTAAAAGGCATTTTGGATGTGTTTTGTCTGATCCTCCCAAATGTTCTTGGTAGGTAGGAATTATTATCTTGTCACTTGCATAGAAAGGAAGGCTCAGGAATTTATCAATGCATTTATTTTCTGAAGGGCTAAGGATTCTCTCCCTCTCCCATTCCTTCTCCCCTGTCTCTCCTCCTCCTCCTTCTCTCTCTCTCTCTCTCTCTCTCTCTCTCTCTCTCTCACACACACACACACACACACACACACACACTCACTCCCTTTCTTGAGCTGCCTTGAGTGGAGGACAGCTTTTCTTGTTGTCCTAGTAACTGCGAGTATTGTTATGATGGAGCACCATGACCAAAAGCAACTTGTGGAGGAAAGGGTTCATTTGGCTTACATATTCAGAACCACAGTCTACTGAGGGAAGCCAAGGCAGGAACTCAAACCAGACAGGAAACAGAGGCAGGAGCTTATTCAGAGGTCATGGAGGGGTCCTGCTTACTGGCTTGCCCTTCATGGCTTACTCAGCCTGCTTTCTTATGAAGTTCAGGACCAGCAGCCCAGGGATGTCACCACCCACAATGAGCTGGGCCCTCTCCCATCAATCACTAACTAAGAAAATGCCCTGTAGGCTTGCCTGTCTACAGCCAGCTCTTATGGAGGCATTTTCTCAACTGGGATTCACTTCTCTGAGATTATTATAGCTTGTGTAAGTGGACATAAAACTAGGCAGCAGACCTCCCAAAGGGCTTAGGAACAGGGATGACTTGAGGAAGTTCCTGCAGTCTGGATTCCTCATGCCTCTGGAGAAAATCTTTATGCCCTGATGTGGAGGCAAACACATTCCTTTTCTGAGGGTGGAAAGCCACTGGATGCACCAAGGCATGTGCTCCTCTGCCAACCGCTGGACCAAGAAAACCCTCCACCCCGATCAGTCAGCACTCTGGCTAGCCACCAGCTGCTCTCAGAGCCCAGTGGGGCGTGTTTTTAGCTCAGCTAGGCAGCTCTATAGCACCTGGAATGCAAAAGCAGCCAGGCATTCTCCAAACACCGCGGCAAGTCTGTTTAAACAGCATGATGTTTGGGAAATGCTCCACACCTCCCGTATTCACTGGTAGATTATTGGACAGGCTTCAGAAGGCAGCTCCAGGGAGTGCCTAGTCAAACCAGCCCCATCTACGTGTGTTCAGTAAGTGTTCAGAAAGTTCTCTGCACCCCAAACGAATTGCACACATACGCACGCACGCGCACACACACACAGAGAGAGAGAGAGAGAGAGAGAGAGAGAGAGAGAGAGAGAGAGAGAGGGAGAGAGAAAGAGAGAGAGAGAGAGAGAGAGAGAGAGAGAGAGAGAGAGAGAGAGAGAGAGAATGTATGAGCACATAATACTGCTCTGTGGCTTGCATTTCGAGTGGGAACACTTCGGCCAGTGACAAGAGGCAGGCAGCAAAGGTGCAGGTAGGTCTCCTTTGCCTCCATCTGCCCTGCGGAAAACAGGATGTACTGCTTGCGTCCGTTGGTGCCTTCCTGCCCTTTACTTCCTGTTTCCTTTGTCCCCCATCTGACAACGATCAAAGCTGACCTTCAGCTGCATGATGCTCTCTCATCAGTGAAACAAGCTGGGTGTCAATCAGTACACGAGACTTGAAAGCCCCTCTGTGTTCTACAGCTGTACGTCGTAACCCTCTGGTGAACTCCCGTGCGCATGCGTCTTCTTCGTGCCCTTTAAACTTTACCTAGAAGTCAGTCCTGAGTTCTGCGGACTTTGCAGACCTGGCTAAGAGGCGGGTTGATGGAGCTCCTTTCTAAGGAGGCTGCTCCAAGAGATGCTGGAATTAGCACAGATGTGGTGCTTTTCAGCACCTACAGGTTCCCATCTGTTGTTATTTTCAGAAGCATCCAGATGCATGTTGTTCCTAGTCCTGATGAAGTCAAGGCCCCCTCGTGTGGAAACAGAAACAAAACCAGAACGCTGTCTGACAGTAGCAGCCGGTTGTCTCTGAATGCATAGAGACTCCAGTATACACACAGTTCCACCGGCGCCAGCCAAATCCTAGTGAGCCAGCAGCCCGAAGCTGGCATTTGCACCAGCTAGAGTTCTAAAAGCCAGAGATACAGCTCTAAGTCTTGCTTACCGAGACGGGGAAAAAAAAAAAAAAAAGATTTGCTTCATCCCTGAAATGTGAAATCTTTTAACATATCCTTAGCTGTATTCGGTCTGGGACATCCTGCGTGAAAACACACATTTCGGAAAAGCAAGGCTTTTATTAAGAGAGAAGATCAAACACAGCGAAAGCGAACTGAACAGCCGAGTTAGCTGCTTTGATGGCGTTGACGCCGGGAGAGGGATGGGGCTTTGCTGGCAGGAATAATGGCGAGACCAGCGGAACAAAACACGATCACAGCAAGTTAAACTAGCGTGTGACTGATGGGTACCTAGGATGGCCTCTCGCTCCGTCTGTGAGGAAAGAGGTCTAGCTCAATAGAGGTTTCCCAAGCCATAAAGAAGGAAATTCTGCCATTCGTAGGAAAGCTGACGCAACTGGGATCAGACAGACACATTTTCTCTCATTTGTGGTTCCTGGATTTTATACTGACACAGGAAATCATGGCTGTCTATGCGAGACTGCCCAGGGGAACAAAGGAAGCTGGCAGGAGGGCCAAGAAAGAGAGACGAGGGGGATGGAAGAACATGCTCCACCTACAATATACACTCAGAAGGAAGCTATTCGTAGGTTGTATATAGAACCACGTGCAATGAACATACACACAGATAGATTTAAAAGTAGAAAACCCCAGAAATAAAGAAGACAGACGTTTTAAACCGAAAGGGATAAAATACATAGTAAAGGTTAGCTGGCAGCTCTCTACTCTCACTAACAAGATGCTGTTAGTATCTTTTTTTTAAAAAAAGATTTATTTACTTTATGTATATGAGTACACTGTCGCTGTCTTCAGACACACCAGAAGAGAGCATCAGATCTCATTACAGATGGTTGTGAGCCACCATGTGGTTGCTGGGAATAGAACTCAGGACCTCTGGAAGAGCAGTCAGTGCTCTTAACCACTGAGCCATCTTTCCAGCCCTATTATTTATTTATTTATTTATTTATTTATTTATTTATTTATTTATTTATTTATTTATTTTTAAGTTGAGCAGGCCATCAGCTGACCTAGCACTCCCATGTGCCTCAGGAGTCCCAAGGCACACCATTTAATAACAGGGCCTCTGTGTTGACGTGTGATCCGTGAGACCCATAGTCTCAGATCTTCTCTTCACTGCTCGAAGCTGCCTTTGGACATCTTTGCTTTGTGTGACCGCCATGAACCTGCTGAATCCTGGTCTCTGTATTCCTTGGTCTGCTCTCAGTGTGTTCTTTCCCAGTGCAGTCCCCAGAGCCAAGCTGGTCCTTGAGGAAGCTCATGTCTTACTGTGTGGTGGGAAGGGAGAGAAAACGGCACAATTGAGTGGGTCTTGTGAGTCCGGTTATTCTCCCCAAAACATTTTATTTCATCATGAGATCCTTGTTTTTCATTGTTGAGCTATATCCCCCGATCCTGCCTTTGATACTTGTTCAAATATCCTTTTACAAAGTAATGGAGATAGCAGTTTTTAAAAATCTGTTTTAAAGTTTTTTGGGGGGTGGGGTTGGCAGGGGAGGCAGAATTATCAGTCCTGTGTTGGTCTCCAGGATTTTTATTTGTCTGAAAAAGGATAAAAGCTAGTCTCTCTTGCTTTAGAGTATATTTTAAAGATATTTTGAGCTTTTATACACTCCATATTATAAATTTTCACATTCATTAAGAACTTGCTTGAGGGGTTTGGGATTTAGCTCAGTGGTAGAGCGCTTGCCTAGGAAGCGCAAGGCCCTGGGTTCGGTCCCCAGCCCCAAAAAAAAGAACCAAAAAAAAAAAAAAAAAGAACTTGCTTGAATATAGATGTAATAGAGTCAGTCACCTCAGGGGAAGCGTTAAGGCAAAGTCATCACAGCTCCCCACATCTGTCCTCCGGTAAGGATTTAGGGTTCTGTTGTGTTAACTGAGAAAGTTTGAGGCTTCTGAGCTACACGGGAGAGGAGAGCCAGACTGATTTTCTGTCAAAAGAGCCAGGAGCAACTGTCAAAACAGGACAAATCCCAAGGGAGGATGTTGGAATAAGAGGGAAAGGAAGAAAAACAGAATTTAAAAAATGTTATTTAAAAACGATTGAACTCGCGCCATCGTGGGAGAGAGTTTAAATTCTTTGAAGACAAATGGTAAGAGTCTTGCTTTAGAAGCAGTGGCTATGGGAGGTGAGGACATTTAGTCCCCCGGTGGTGACAATCTTCCTTGGTACACTGGGTGGGCAGCGTCCATAGCTGGAATGAAAGCTTTATCTTGTCTCATGGTTCAGAGATTTGCTTTGTCGTTTCTGGGCTAACAGTGAGTCAGAGCATCTCGGCATAGACTGCATGCGTGATGGAGCAGGTCAGCCCTACCTCATGGTGACCAGGAAGGATAGACAGAACAAGAGAGAGAGAGAGAGAGAGAGAGAGAGAGAGAGAGAGAGAGAGAGAGACCCCGATTACTTTTATAAAGGAAATTTCTGTCCACCCAAGCATAGACCCATCAATTGATTAATGAGGGCAGAAGCACACACACACACATAGACACACACAGACACATACACTCAAACGCACACACCCACACACACACAGAAAATCACACACACTCACACACACATTTCCTTGATTTCTTTCAGAAAATTAATCCATTTTCTTACTTCCTCCTTTTCTCTGAACCAATCCAAATAATTTGAAAATGTTCTTTTTTTAATATTTGAAATTTTATGGGCTGGAGAGATGGCTCAGTGGTTAAGAGCACTGACTGCTCTTCCAGAGGTCCTGAGTTCTATTCCCAGCAACAATATGGTGGCTCACAACCATTTGTAATGGGGTGCAATACCCTCTTCTGGTGTGTCTGAAGGGATCCACAGTGTATTCACATACATTAAATAAATAAATTTAAAAAAATTTATTTTAATTATTTTGGGGGGTCATATGCGATGGAGCATGTGTAGAGGTCAGAGGATACCTATGGGAGTTGGTTCTCTACTTGGGGGTTGTAGGGAGTGAACGTAGGTCGTCAAACTTGTTGGCAAGCTCCTTTAACTACTGACCCATTTTGTTGGTCCTAACATTTTTATAAAAGGAAATTGACATTGATGTGTTAATAAAGAGAAGGGGGATATGTTTTATGGAGGTGTGGTGAGGTGTGGGGGAAGGGAGTGCATGTTGAGGTATCCCTTCCCCCTGAGGAACCGTCCACACTGTGTAGTATAGACTAGAGTTTATTCAGGGCATGGGAGGGGAGTTAAGGGGGTAGTGGAGGCAGAGAAAGGCAGAGAGAGAATAGAGAAGTGGAATAGTAGAGACTGGCCATGAGCAGGAAGAGAGAGGGGACGAAGGGAAGACAAGAGCAAGAGAGGAACCAGAGAGCAAGAGAGTGAGGAGGGGGCAAGCAGCCCCTTTTATACAGTCAAGCATTCCTGGCTGTTGCCAGGTAACTGTGCGGTGGAGTTTAGACACAATGCTAACAGACATGAAAAGGGTTTTACTTCTAGAAATGTAATTGAATCACTATAGAATCACCCCCCTGCCCCTGTTTTTGACATAGTCGCATGTAGCCAGGCTAGAATCAAACTCACTTATCTTGTTCAGGTTGACCTTGAACTCCTGATCTCTATTTTTCAAGTGCTGGGATTACACGTGTGTGCCACCACTCCTGACTAGAATCACTGTTTAAAAAAAAGAATTGAAGTGTCCCTCCTTGAAAAGTGCTGGAAAGCCAAGAGTCAGGGTTCCTGTTCTAGCAGTGCTGAGTGTCCCCAGCTCCTGTGGGGACCACTGTGCCTCGTCCCTGTCTATCTTTGGAGAGTTGCTTTGGACTTATAGGGACTTCCTGGCAGCTCTGGAAATGTTCTGAAGCCCCCCCAGCTCCATGGTGCCTCACAGTTAGGATTATTTTTTAGTTCTCTCTGTGACATGTTAGCTCCACAAACTTGACTTCTGTTTGGAAGTCATGTCCTTTGTGACTAGAAATTAATTCAAAGGTAATTTAGGCCACAGTTCTTGTCCCTACAGATGGGAGAGAGAGAAACTATATGATCTGTATGTCACAGTCCTCTGGAGTCGCTGCCACCCACACTCTTACATAGACTCGCTGGGAGGCTAGAAAGGGTGTTGCTACAGTTCAATTTGGGAAATGTCCCCCAAAGTCTATGTATTAAAGGCTTGGTTCCAGAATAGAGCGTGGGGAGATGGTGGGTTCTGTGGGCCTTTAAGAGGCGGGGACAAGTGGGAGGTCCTTAGGTCACTGGGTATGTTCACTCTAAAGGGATTATGGGATCCATTGATCCTTGCTCCGCTTCTTGGCTAGTGATGTGAACTCTTGGTCTGAAATGGTCTGCGATGTGTTCTCTTCACCACTGGCTCAGGACAATGATGCTGGGACGTCAGAAACTGGCCTGGCTAGTTTTATGTCGGTTTGACACAAGCTGGAATCATCAGAGAGGAGGAAACCCCAGTTGAGAAAATGCCTCCTTAAGCTTAGGCTGCAGGCAAGTCTGTCGGGCATTTTATTAACTAGTGACTAATGGGAGAAGGCCCAGCCCATTGTGGGTAGTGCCATCCCTTGACCTGTGGCCCTGGGGTCTATAAGAAAGCAGACTAAGTAAGCCATGAAGAGCAAGCCAGTAAGCAGCACCCATCCGTGGCCTCTGCATCAGTTTCTGCCTCCAGGATCCTGCCCTGTTTGGTCCCTGTCCTGGCTCCGTTAGGTAATGGACTACAATGTGGAAGAGTGAACCTAATAAACCCTTTCCTCCCCAAATTGCTGTTTTAATCATGGCGTTTCATCACGACAATAGAGACTCTAAGTCAGACCGGAACCTCTAGGATCATGGCCCAGAGTAAGTCTGTTTTTATTCTATAAGTAAGTAGCCAGTGCCACGTGTTTCGTGACAGCAACGTGAAGCCCACTCACGAACCTAGAATCTGCCTGAATCTTCTACCTCGGGCATAGCTGGATGTCCGAGAACAAGAATGTCATAGTGGGAGGGAAGATACTGGCTGCGTTCTACGTCTCCACGACATGCTTGTCACTTTATCGATAAATGAATTACTTTTGCATTTTATGTGTGGGGGAGGGGTTGGGATGTCCTCTCAACTGGGAAGTGAGATGCAGTGTTAGGAGCTGGGAGTAAGAAGGTAGAAGGAAGGGGATGCGGATGGTGGACTGCGGCTGGATGACAGGAGGCAGTTAATGTTTCAAGACACAGCAGGAAACAAAACCGATTAGACGAAGAGGAAGAGGCCATGTTTTCTTAGAAAGGACAAAGCATAATATTTACCGTCAGATGAAGAAGGGACAGAGGCTAATGTGATAGGGACATTCAGAGAGGGGGATGGCTAGCCCCCGTGACCTGAAGCCTCCTATGAGGCTCCACCTTTTTTTTTTTTTTTTTTTTTATTAACTTGAGTATTTCTTATATACATTTCAAGTATTATTCCCTTTCCCGGTTTCCGGGCAAACATCCCCCTTCCCCCTCCCCTTCCTTATGAGTGTTCCCCTCCCAACCCTCCCCCCATTACTGCCCTCCCCCCAAAAGTCTAGTTCACTGGGGGTTCAGTCTTAACAGGACCCAGGGCTTCCCCCTTCCACTGGTGCTCTTACTAGGATATTCATTGCTACCTATGAGGTCAGAGTCCAGGGTCAGTCCATGTATAGTCTTTAGGTAGTGGCTTAGTCCCTGGAAGCTCTGGTTGCTTGGCATTGTTGTACATATGGGGTCTCGAGCCCCTTCAAGCTCTTCCAGTTCTTTCTCTGATTCCTTCAACAGGGTCCTATTCTCAGTTCAGTGGTTTGCTGCTGGCATTCGCCTCTGTGTTTGCTGTTTTCTGGCTGTGTCTCTCAGGAGCGATCTACATCCGGCTCCTGTCGGCCTGCACTTCTTTGCTTCATCCATCTTGTCTAATTGGGTGGCTGTGTATGTATGGGCCACATGTGGGGCAGGCTCTGAATGGGTGTTCCTTCAGTCTCTGTTTTAATCTTTGCCTCTCCCTTCCCTGCCAAGGGTATTCTTGTTCCCCTTTTAAAGAAGGAGTGAAGCATTCACATTTTGATCATCCGTCTTGAGTTTCATTTGTTCTAGGGATCTAGGGTAATTCAAGCATTTGGGCTAATAGCCACTTATCAATGAGTGCATACCATGTATGTCTTTCTGTGATTGGGTTAGCTCACTCAGGATGATATTTTCCAGTTCCAACCATTTGCCTACGAATTTCATAAAGTCGTTGTTTTTGATAGCTGAGTAATATTCCATTGTGTACATGAACCACATTTTCTGTATCCATTCCTCTGTTGAAGGGCATCTGGGTTCTTTCCAGCTTCTGGCTATTTAAATAAGGCTGCGATGAACATAGTGGAGCACATGTCTTTTTTATATGTTGGGGCATCTTTTGGGTATATGCCCAAGAGAGGTATAGCTGGATCCTCAGGCAGTTCAATGTCCAATTTTCTGAGGAACCTCCAGACTGATTTCCAGAATGGTTGTACCAGTCTGCAATCCCACCAACAATGGAGGAGTGTTCCTCTTTCTCCACATCCTCGCCAGCATCTGCTGTCACCTGAGTTTTTGATCTTAGCCATTCTCACTGGTGTGAGGTGAAATCTCAGGGTTGTTTTGATTTGCATTTCCCTTATGACTAAAGATGTTGAACATTTCTTTAGGTGTTTCTCAGCCATTCGGCATTCCTCAGCTGTGAATTCTTTGTTTAGATCTGAACCCCATTTTTTAATAGGGTTATTTGTTTCCCTGCGGTCTAACTTCTTGAGTTCTTTGTATATTTTGGATATAAGGCCTCTATCTGTTGTAGGATTGGTAAAGATCTTTTCCCAATCTGTTGGTTGCCGTTTTGTCCTAACCACAGTGTCCTTTGCCTTACAGAAGCTTTGCAGTTTTATGAGATCCCATTTGTCGATTCTTGATCTTAGAGCGTAAGCCATTGGTGTTTTGTTCAGGAAATTTTTTCCAGTGCCCATGTGTTCGAGATGCTTCCCTAGTTTTTCTTCTATTAGTTTGAGTATATCTGGTTTGATGTGGAGGTCCTTGATCCACTTGGACTTCAGCTTTGTTCAGGGTGATAAGCATGGATCGATCTGCATTCTTCTACATGTTGACCTCCAGTTGAACCAGCACCATTTGCTGAAAATGCTATCTTTTTTCCATTGGATGGTTTTGGCTCCTTTGTCAAAAATCAAGGGACCATAGGTGTGTGGGTTCATTTCTGGGTCTTCAATTCTATTCCATTGGTCTATCTGTCTGTCTCTGTACCAATACCATGCAGTTTTTATCACAATTGCTCTGTAATACTGCTTGAGTTCAGGGATAGCGATTCCCCCAGAAGTCCTTTTATTGTTGAGCATAGTTTTAGCTATCCTGGGTTTTTTGTTATTCCAGATGAATTTGCAAATTGTTCTGTCTAACTCTTTGAAGAATTGGATTGGTATTTTGATGGGGATTGCATTGAATCTGTAGATCGCTTTTGGTAGAATGGCCATTTTACTATATTAATCCTGCCAATCCATGAGCATGGGAGATCTTTCCATCTTCTGAGGTCTTCTTCAATTTCTTTCTTCAGAGTCTTGAAGTTCTTGTTGTACAAATCTTTTACTTGCTTGGTTAAAGTCACATTGAGGTACTTTATATTATTTGGGTCTATTATGAAGGGTGTCGTTTCCTAATTTCTTTCTCGGCTTGTTTCTCTTTTGTAGAGGAAGGCTACTGATTTATTTGAGTTAATTTTATACCCAGCCACTTTGCTGAAGTTGTTTATCAGCTTTAGTAGTTCTCTGGTGGAACTTTTGGGATCACTTAAATATACTATCATATCATCTGCAAATAGTGATATTTTGACTTCTTCTTTTCCGATCTGTATCCCCTTGACCTCCTTTTGTTGTCCGATTGCTCTGGCTAGAACTTCAAGAACTATATTGAATAAGTAGGGAGAGAGTGGGCAGCCTTGTCTAGTCCCTGATTTTAGTGGGATTGCTTCAAGTTTCTCTCCATTTAGTTTAATGTTAGCAACTGGTTTGCTGTATATGGCTTTTACTATGTTTAGGCCTTGAATTCCTATTCTTTCCAGGACTTTTATCATGAGCAGGGTGTTGAATTTTTGTCAAATGCTTTCTCAGCATCTAATGAAATGATCATGTGGTTTTGTTCTTTCAGTTTGTTTATATAATGGATCCGTTGATGGTTTTCCGTATATTAAACCATCCCTGCATGCCTGGGATGAAGCCTACTTGATCATGGTGGATGATTGTTTTGATGTGCTCTTGGATTCGGTTTGCCAGAATTTTATTGAGTATTTTTTGCGTCGATATTCATAAGGGAAATTGGTCTGAAGTTCTCTTTCTTTGTTGTGTCTTTGTGTGGTTTAGGTATAAGAGTAATTGTGGCTTCGTAGAAGGTATTCGGTAGTGATCCATCTGTTTCAATTTTGTGGAATAGTTTGGATAATATTGGTATGAGGTCTTCTATGAAGGTTTGATAGAATTCTGCACTAAACCCGTCTGGACCTGGGCTCTTTTTGGTTGGGAGACCTTTAATGACTGCTTCTATTTCCTTAGGAGTTATGGGGTTGTTTAACTGGTTTATCTGTTCCTGATTTAACTTCGGTACCTGGTATCTGTCTAGTAAATTGTCCATTTCCTGAAGATTTTCAAGTTTTGTTGAATATAGGCTTTTATAGTAAGATCTGATGATTTTTTGAATTTCCTCTGAATCTGTAGTTATGTCTCCCTTTTCATTTCTGATTTTGTTAATTTGGACACACTCTCTGTGTCCTCTCGTTAGTCTGGCTAAGGGTTTATCTATCTTGTTGATTTTCTCAAAGAACCAACTTTTGGTTCTGTTGATTCTTTCTATGGTCCTTTTTGTTTCTACTTGGTTGATTTCTGCTCTGAGTTTGATTATTTCCTGCCTTCTACTCCTCCTGGGTGTATTTGCTTCTTTTTGTTCTAGAGCTTTTAGGTGTGCTGTCAAGCTGCTGACATATGCTCTTTCCTGTTTCTTTCTGTAGGCACTCAGCGCTATGAGTTTTCCTCTTAGCACAGCTTTCATTGTGTCCCATAAGTTTGGGTATATTGTACCTTCATTTTCATTAAATTCTAAAAAGTTTTTAATTTCTCTCTTTATTTCTTCCTTGACCAGGTTATCATTGAGTAGAGCATTGTTCAATTTCCAAGTATATGTGGGCATTCTTCCTTTATTGTTATTGAAGACCAGTTTTAGGCCGTGGTGGTCCGATAGCACGCATGGGATTATTTCTATCTTTCTGTACCTGTTGAGGCCCGTTTTTTTGACCAATTATATGGTCAATTTTGGAGAAAGTACCATGAGGAGCTGAGAAGAAGGTATATCCTTTTGCTTTAGGATAGAATGTTCTATAAATATCCGTTAAGTCCATTTGGCTCATGACTTCTCTTAGTCTGTCTACATCTCTGTTTAATTTCTGTTTCCATGATCTGTCCATTGATGAGAGTGGGGTGTTGAAATCTCCCACTATTATTGTGTGAGGTGCAATGTGTGTTTTGAGCTTTAGTAAGGTTTCTTTTACGTATGTAGGTGCCCTTGTATTTGGGGCATAGATATTTAGGATTGAGAGTTCATCTTGGTGGATTTTTCCTTTGATGAATATGAAGTGTCCTTCCTTATCTTTTTTGATGACTTTTAGTTGAAAATTGATTTTATTTGATATTAGAATGGCTACTCCAGCTTGCTTCTTCTGACCATTTGCTTGGAAAGTTGTTTTCCAGCCTTTCACTCTGAGGTAGTGTCTGTCTTTGTCTCTGAGGTATGTTTCCTGTAGGCGCAGAATGCAGGGTCCTCAATTCGTGATCCAGTTTGTTAATCTATGTCTTTTTTATTGGGGAGTTGAGGCCATTGATGTTGAGAGATATTAAGGAATAGTGATTATTGCTTCCTGTTATATTCATATTTGGATGTGAGGTTATGTTTTGTGCTTTCATTCTTTTTTTTTGTTGCCAAGACGATTAGTTTCTTGCTTCTTCTAGGGTATAGCTTGCCTCCTTATGTTGGGCTTTACCATTTATTATCCTTGTAGTGCTGGATTTGTAGAAAGATATTTGTAAATTTGGTTTTGTCATGGAATATCTTGGTTTCTCCATCTATGTTAATTGAGAGTTTTGCAGGATACAGTAGCCTGGGCTGGCATTTGTGTTCTCTTAGGGTCTGTATGACATCAGTCCAGGATCTTCTGGCCTTCATAGTTTCTGGCGAGAAGTCTGGTGTGATTCTGTTAGGTCTGCCTTTATATGTTACTTGACCTTTTTCCCTTACTGCTTTTAATATTCTTTCTTTATTTTGTGCGTTTGGTGTTTTGACTATTATGTGACGGGAGGTGTTTCTTTTCTGGTCCAATCTATTTGGAGTTCTGTAGGCTTCTTGTATGCCTATGGGTATCTCTTTTTTAGGTTAGGGAAGTTTTCTTCTATGATTTTGTTGAAGATATTTACTGGTCCTTTGAGCTGGGAGTCTTCACTCTCTTCTATACCTATTATCCTTAGGTTTGATCTTCTCATTGAGTCCTGGATTTCCTGTATGTTTTGGACCAGTAGCTTTTTTCGCTTTACATTATCTTTGACAGTTGAGTCAATGATTTCTATGGAATCTTCTGCTCCTGAGATTCTCTCTTCCATCTCTTGTATTCTGTTGGTAAAGCTTGTATTTACAGCTCCTTGTCTCTTCTTTTGGTTTTCTATATCCAGGGTTATTTCCATGTGTTCTTTCTTGATTGCTTCTATTTCCATTTTTAATTCCTTCAACTGTTTGATTGTGTTTTCCTGGAATTCTCCCAGGGATTTTTGCGATTCCTCTCTGTAGGCTTCCACTTGTTCTCTAAGGGAGTTCTTCACGTCTTTCTTGAAGTCCTCCAGCATCATGATCAAATCTGATTTTGAAACTAGATCTTGCTTTTCTGGTGTGTTTGGATATTCCATGTTTGTTTTGGTGGGAGAATTGGGCTCCGATGATGCCATGTAGTCTTGGTTTCTGTTGCTTGTGTTCCTGCGCTTGCCTCTCGCCATCAGATTATCTCTAGTGTTACTTTGTTCTGCTATTTCTGACAGTGGCTAGACTGTCCTATAAGCCTGTGTGTCAGGAGTGCTGTAGACCTGTTTTACTGTTTTCTTTCCGCCAGTTATGGGGACAGAGTGTTCTGCTTTCGTGCGTGTAGTTTTTCCCCTCTACAGGTCTTCAGCTGTTCCTGTGGGCCTGTGTCTTGAGTTCACCAGGCAGGTCGTCTTGTAGCAGAAAAGTTGGTCTTACCTGTGGTCCCGAGGCTCAAGTTCGCTCGCGGGGTGCTGCCCACGGGCTCTCTGCGGCGGCAGGAACCAGGAAGATCTGCGCCGCCCCTTCTGGGAGCCTCAGTGAACCAGGGTTCCAGATGGCCTTTGGTGTTTTCCTCTGGCGTCCGAGATGTGTGTGCAGAGAGCAGTGTCTTCTGGTTTCGCAGGCTTGTCTGCCTCTCTGAAGGTTTAGCTCTCCCTCCCATGGGATTTGGGTGCAGAGAACTGTTTATCCGGTCTGTTTCCTTCAGGTTCGGTGGTGTCTCAGGCAGGGGTCCTGCCGCTCCTGGGCCCTCCCCCACGGGCACCCAGAGGCCTTGTACAGTTTCCTCTTGGGCCACGGATGTGGGCAGGGGTGGGCAGTGTTGGTGGTCTCTTCCGCTCTGCAGCCTCAGGAGTGCCCACCTGACCAGGCGGTGAGGTCTCTCTCCCACGGGGTCTGGGAGCAGAGGTGGTTCCACCTCTTAAAGGTCCATAATATGTGCCGATTGCATCACCCTGGATGCCTAGCTCGTATATCCCCAGGGACATACCCTAGGCAGGATTCTGTGGAAGCCAGTGGGACCTAGAGGAAGGAAATTTCATAGAATTTCAGCAAGGCCTACTTGTCTTGAAACAGCAGGCAAACTGTTTCCATTAGGGGCAGAACTTGGGGGAACTAAAATGGACACACTTGGAATTGGGAGGTGAGAACATCGTGTATCCGAGTGAGGGAAAACAAACCAGGAAAGAGGCTAGTGCAAGAGCTCAGCGATGGTGGGGTGTGCTGAGAGTCGTCCTTCCTGACAGAGGGTGGCTAGGAGGACGGGATTACAGTCACAGTCTAATTCCGTTTGAGCACAGGGCGATGTATTGCCATCATTCCGTGGGAAGAGGAAGGTGAGTTAGACAAAGGCGACGTTCTACTCTCCAAGTCTCTCCAAGTCTTCTTTGTTTAACGTGTGTCTGCTGGCTGCTCCTGTTTTTCCAAACAAGCTCGAGAGACCACCAGAGATTTAAGGTGGGAGACTACTGTGGAACTCCACTTGTGTGCAGTGTTTCGAACACCTTTTTTGTTTTTTCTGGAGCCCGTCTTTGCTCACCCTGAAGAGGAAATTGTGACTCTTTTGCCCACTTCCTCCCTTGCCCTATTGTCCTGTTCCAGTGCCTCGCCTGTCACACAGTCTGAACATTTCACAGCCTCATTAAAAGTCTGTGTTCAGTGCCCAACTCAGAGGACAGCTCCACTCAAGTGGAGGTAATGTCCCACCTTCTCAGGGGTTCTATAGTAGCTTTGATATAAATTTCTCTACGTAGATTTTTTATAAGGGCCATCTGAGACCCTATTTTATAGAGTCCTAAAGAGACACATTTTTAAAAATGAGGGTACTTTAGTGATAATAGGCCGCCAGCCGGGGAAGCATTTAGAAGCTCTTTGAATTCTATCCATATGATAAAGCTTTGTTTTAAGCCTGCCCCAACTGTGTCCTAGTTCTAGGGGTTTAAAGCAGCACCGAGGTAATACTTATCCCCTAAAGTTTTATCTTCTGTTACCCTTACCCCCATGTCCCCCATGACTAACCACCTACTTTTCTATAGGACTTTAAAGCATTCTTGTAGCCAAGGGACGCTTAGCGCCGCTAAGTACCAGTAAGTGGAAAAACAAGCTAAACATGGCTGCATTTGAGGAGGTGGGGGATGTTTGGTCTGGCTCGTGAAGAGATAGATGAGTAAACCATGTGTACAGTTGGTCTCCATGTGGTGGTATTCCCAGTAGACAGAATCTATGCACAGCCTTAGGGGGTCAGGTCATCAAAATTTCAAGTTGCTAAACAGTGGCTGGGCCTCAGAATATGAGAGTGTTTTTTTTTTTTTTTGGTTCTTTTTTTCGGAGCTGGGGACCAAACCCAGGGCCTTGCGCTTCCTAGGCAAGCGCTCTACCACTGAGCTAAATCCCCAACTCGAGAGTGTTTTTTTTTTTTTTTTTTGTTTTTTTTTTTTTTTTTTTGAAAAAATTCAGTTCTGCAAAAGATTAAAGAACATAGAGTCCCTTCATCTTAGTCAAATGCAGGTGATCAATCTGTCCTTTGTGTACCATAAGCCGGGGTCTCAGACAGAAAGATCAAATAATCCAGGATGGAATATTGGCTGGAGAACATCCAGCCTGACCTGGATGTAGACATTTCTCCTGCCTTGTCTTGTCTCCGGCCACAAATCATCCTGCAGGGATTAGGTGACGGCCAGTTGAGTTTGCACACGCGTGAAGGATGGTGACTCCAGCATTATCCATGGTGAGATTCAGAGCCAACGATCAATATGTATTTTCAGGCAGAGAACCATCACTCATTTCTGTCATCGGACGATCGCAGGAAGAAATCACACCTTTTGTGATTTGAATGTGCAGCCTTCTCAGCTGCTTTATGACTGCAGTTGACACTAAGAACTTGATTTGACTGGCTGCGGGCTGCTGAGGTTGTCTGAACTGCCGTTCGTGTTGGGGTGCCTAAACCAGGTGTGAGTGTTGAGGGGGAGAGAAGGTGAGGTGAAAGGAAGCAAAAGCTGTCTGCAGGGAAAAGCTATTTCTGTTAGCTCGAAGCCGCTTAATTTGTTGCTAATGACATGGAGTGCGGTGTTAATTTAACTTTTGCATTAGGAGTATTGACTTTAGCATGAAAAGCCAGATACCAGCTATTGTCTAATAATGACCAGCACTATCAGAATTTCAGACCCAGTGTGATGTAGGGGAAGAAAGTCTCCCCGAAAACAAAGGCTCTCTCTGACTCTTTGAAGAATTAGCTGTGTTACACTAGCCTCTTTGGGCTGTAGGTTATGCATCTGTAGTCAAACAGACGTAGACTATTGACCAGAGTTCCTTTCGAGGTCCAAAGTCTTTGTGTGGTTAGAGCCATGTTTTCTGCTTCATTCACATAAATTCTCAAGTGCGGCAGACTTAAAAAGAAACAGACCCAGATACATTAATCCGTTTCTTGAAGTGCTGTCTGTAGGCCAGTTCTTACTTTCAAAATCACTTACAAAGACGGAATACAGTTACTTGGAAATTAGCTGGTGTCTGAGCTTGTTTTACCAGTTGTAATGACAGTCACCAAGACTCATCCAGCCCTGCGTGTGTGTGTGTGTGTGTGTGTGTGTGTGTGTGTGTGTGTGTGTGTAGGCTTCAAGCACTTCTTGTTTTGCTTCTTTCCTAATCTGTAACTTGTAGTCTTGTAGTGCAGCTGAGGAGGGAAATGAGAATACCAACCTCACAGGAAAGCATTTCCCATCCCCCCCTAAAGATAATCTGTTTTGTCTACTTGTGTGGTGTGGTCCTCCCCCCACCCCAAACCTAGGGTTCTAAGAAGAGGGAATCTTTTTTTTTTTTTTTTTTTTTTTTTTTTTTCGGAGCTGGGGACCAAACCCAGGGCCTTGCGCTTCCTAGGCAAGCGCTCTACCACTGAGCTAAATCCCCAACCCCAAGAAGAGGGAATCTTAATTGAGAAAATGCCCATAGGCAAGTCTGTGGAGCATTCTCTTTATTAGTGATTGATGTGGGAGGGCTCAACTCAGTGTGAGCATCTCCACCTTGGCAGCCTTGGTTGTACAAGAAAGCAGACTGAGCAAGTTGTAAGGAGCAGCAAGCCAGTAAGCCTAGTTCCCTCACGGCCTCTGGTTCGGTTTGCTTCCAGACTCTTGCATGAGTTCCTGTCTTGACTTTCCGGATGGATGATAATTCACATATGTAAGCTAAAATAAGCTTTTTACCCCCAAGTTGTTTTAGGTTACGGTGTTTAATAGAACAGCAGACACACACACACACACACACACACACATACACACACACACACACACACACACACACAACAGTGTCTATGGAGCCTTACCAGTGCATCAGATCTATGCTAGAGACATAGTCCTATACTTGCAGTTACAGCGAGGTGGAGGTGGGTGGCACACAGCTGTACAGGGACCAGGTAAGTAACCAATAAAGTTGAGGACGCCATGTACATTTGACTTTGTACAAAGTGGGACTAGAACAGGGTATCATAACCTTTGCATCTCAGGAATGTGTACAAAACCATGGAACCTTTTCTGCCCAGACATAGTGTTTGATGGTTTCTGGGGCACGAGTTGGGTGGGGTCTCTAAGGTTTATTTCTGAAGAGCCTCAGCCTAGTGTGGGAGGGCCTGTGGATTTCAGGGTTTGAGATGTCACTCTAAACAAGAGCTCCCTTGTCCATTTCCCAGAGTGAAAACAGACATCCTCTACGGCACTGTCAGGAATCATTGCTATGCCAGCAGTCCCGTGAGCCATGCTGTCTTCTGGGATCAAGTGCATGATAGTATAAAATGTATAAATAGTAGTATAAAACGCAGCCAAGAACAACCTGATAGCACTGGTTAGTAACATGGCAGTTGTATTAGACTTCCACCAGGGTAACACACCCGAGAAAACGGCTGATAGGATGGAATTGCTTTAGCTCCTGGTTTCAGGGGTTTCAGTCCATGGATGCTTGACCCCATGCAGTTGTTCAGGGCATCCTGGAGGGTATTAGCACATGGTAGGTGAGAGTCAGAGTTAGGAAGGGACTGGAGACCAGATATTTTCAAAGGCGCACCCCCAGTGACCTACTTCCTTTAATTATGTCTACCTCCTAAAGTTTCCAGAAACTTCTGAAGAACAGTGCTGCTGGACTTGGAGGAGTTATCTCAAGGCATGAGCCTGGGGTAACATATAGTAACAGTATGAGTAACTATACCCATATTATGCTGAAATCCATGACTTCAGTTTTAAGCAATGAAGTTATTTTGTGATTCGTTAAGACCAAGTCTTTAAAACCACAGCATTGGAGTACAGCTACCATGCAGCATACACTATTTTCCCCAAGGTGCCTTTGCCTCATGACTCGTCTTTGGATTCCTAGCATCGACCTGCGGCTGTGCGCACATTAGGCATCAATCACTCACGTGGTTCCTGATTCAGAGAGTCAAGTACAGCACTTTTTAGTCTTTCTTCCTTTGTGTGATTTGTTTGGCTAATTACCAAAGGAATTTATGCTTGAGGTAAACATTTAGTGGTATAAGAATGATTTCAAAGCAAATGTTCCATCAGCCCATTCTACAGAAAGGACTACCAGTAGAGGTTTGATATTCCTGTGATTTTTCAATGCACAGATTCATCCCTCCGCTTAAAATATAGTATTAAAAATATAGCCCGAGCTGGGCTGTGGTGATACATGGCTTTAATCCTAGGAGGCAGAGATGGGCGGGTCTTTGAGTTTGAGGCCAGCCTGGTCTACAGAGTGAGTTTCAGGACAGTCAGCACTACACATGGAAACCCAGTCTCTAAAAACCAATATTTGCACATAGCCTAAAACTTGTATTTTTATTTATAATAGAAATAGACTTTATTTCCATGCTAGTGCATTTATTACAATCATTTCACAACATTCCATGCTACATATGTAACATGATTATCAATGCTACATATGTAACATGATTATCAGCAAATGCCTTTCTTGAGTTTCAGGACAGCCAAGCTTAGGCAATGAACACTGTAGTAGAAGGGGACTCTGTTTTAGCTCCAGTGAGCAGCAGAGCTCAGCGGCTTTGGCCGTGAGGCTCTGACTTTAGAGTCAAGAATAGAAGGGACAACTGGGACCAGTTGGTGCTGGTTAGTTAGAGTTAATAAATCAGCAGTGATTAAGAAGAGGCCAACATGGGGTTGGGGATTTAGCTCAGTGGTAGAGCGCTTGCCTAGCAAGCGCAAGGCCCTGGGTTCAGTCCCCAGCTCTGAAAAAAAGAAAAAGAAAAAAAAAAATAAAAGAAGAGGTCAACATCACTGAAGTGAAATCCTCTGCAAAGTGTTTTCTGAGACACAAAGAAGCTTTGTTCCAGAGATAGCCAAGGTTGTACCTTGTGCTGCAGCTGGACTTGGTAATGTATAAGAGTCACCCAGGTGGTGCTGGTTTTGAAGGCATGGAGGGGTCATGGAGAGCAGCTGAGGCTTGGCACCATGAGAGACCAGGAAAGGCCATTGGTGAAGGTGCAGCCTCAGTTGCAGTTGACAGCCTAGGGCTGAAGAGGTCATGCAAAGAAGTTGAGGCTTGGCACCATGAAGGGAGCCTGTGAGAGGCTTTTTGTGAAGCGTAGTTGCATCAGAAGAACCCAGCACGTTGGAGATGCTGGTACCATAGGATGAGCACGAAGAATAACAGCAGTGGAGTGAATCAACCTGAGCCTAGAGAGCTACGGAGGGCAGAGCTGGAGAAGAGACTCAACCCTTTTGGAGGAGCCCAGTATGATTCCCAGACATTGCCTTGGATACCCCGAGATGTTAGAAATGCCAGAGATATGGGATGCCTACCAAGAAAAGCTGCTAGCAGAGACTGGAACCAGCCCAGGAGAAAGAAATTTGCTGTGGTCAACCAAGACGAAAGGAGTTGGAGAGCTGAAGAGCGCTTTGACCTCAGATATGGAGATGCAGAGTTTGGAGTCTGCCTAGCTGGGTTTTGGTCTTGCTTTGGCTCAGTCCTTCCTCACTAAGACATCTTGGAATGGCAATGTATATCCTGCGATGTTGGAGATGCGTGATCTGCCTTTTGATTTTGATTTTATAGGGATAAGTGATTAGATGGATCTCAGAAGAGACTTTGAACTCTGGACTTTTAACATTGCCGAGCCTTACAGGCTATGGGACTTTTGAAGTCGGACTAAATGTATTTCGCATTATGCTCTGGCTAGGTATGGCCCTCATAGACTCATGTGTTTGAACAGGCCTGGGGGGCCAGGCTGGTTTGAATATACTTGGCCATCAGGGAGTGACACTATTAGGAGGTGTGTCCTTGTTGGAATAGGTGTGGCTTGTTGGAAGAAGTATGTCGCCTCTGACTGAGACGACTCCTGGCTGCCTTTAGAACAAGATGTAGAACTCTCAGCTCTTCCAGTGCTATGCCTGCCTGGATGCTGCCATTTTTCCAGCCTTGATGAAAATGGGCTGAACCTCTGAACCTGTAATTCAGCCCCAATGAAATGTTGTCCTTTATAAGAGTTGCCTTGGTCATGGTATCTCTTCACAGCAATGGAAACCCTAACTAAGACACATGTATGTGTGCATTGATCATATCCACTGGTCCTCTCCACCTCTGACCCCCCCTATTACCATTCCCCCAAACATCCCCCCTCAACATCGTGTTTTTATTTATGTTTTGTTTTCAAGCTCATTGAGTTTAGTTAGTGTGTCTATATGCACATGTGTGTACGGCCATGCACTGAGCCTGGGCAATTAACCACAGAAAACCAACTCTCCCTTCTCTAGCAGTGTTTCAACTGGAGTTAGTGGACTTGGCATTTTAGTTGGCTTGATCTCGTGCAGGTAATTATAGGTGCTGCAAACCCATGAGAGTGATGGCCATGCCATGTGCTCATGTCACAGCACTCCCCCCATCTCCGTTCTTACATTCTTTCTCCCTCCTCTTCTTTGCTGCTCCCCCAGCCTTGGGGGGAGGGAGTGACATGGATGTCCTAGTTAGGGCTGAGGACTCATAGTCATTAATTTTCAGAACTTTGACCAACTAGTTGTCAGTCTCTGCTTTACCCACTGCACACTGAAACCTCTCCGACCAGGGCTGAGGGCAGCGCAAATCTACTGGTACAAACACAGAGAGTCAGAAGGCAGCTTGCCAACATGACCAGTTAGCGAAACAATAATGGTAGGCTTCCTCCCAGGATCCACGACCTCCCCAGTCATGCTTTTTGACCAGGTTTACAATGCCAAGCATGGACCTTCCTGTGAAACAGGTACCAGATTGAATCAGAATGCACTGGTTTGCGACAATGACTTATTGTTTGCACTTATACATCTCTATAATTGTGAAAGCATTTCTGAAATACATATTTCTGGAAGTAGAACTTGAAGGCAGGAGTTGCTCACCTGAAAGGAATTTTATAGACATTGACCACATATCTACTTAAAGGTATCCATTTATGCTGGATCCATGAAAGCATTTTCAGTGTCAGCGATAGAGAAGTCAGGCCGGATTAGAGAAAGGAAGGCTAATAGGTTTGCTATGGAAAGGTCTAGAGGACACCTTAGGCATCATTAGATATAGACTCGGCAGTGATGTCATCTTATATACAGACTTTTAGGGCAGAATCACTGGCTTTAGAAACCCCAACCATTTAGACTTTGCCTTTTGTCCCAAAAGCCAACTAAAGAGACAAGGGACAACAAAAAGCAGAGAACAGATTTACTCAATGGACAGTGGGAAGAGGGACAGACAAAGGAATCTAGGTACCCATACTAGATTTGGTTTTCATGTGAGCATTAGGCTTAAGTAGAAGAAGAATCAGGACAAGAAGCATGCGTAATCAAGCAGTCCTAGCCAAGAGGGAGTCTTGGCTCATCCCAGTCTCAGCGACGGAGCTGCAAGGTAGACTGATGAGGAATGTGCTGGATAGTTTTATATCAATTTGATAGAAGCAGGAGTCATCTCAGAGGACGGAGCTGCAACTGGGAAAATGTTTCATGGAATTGGGCTATAGGCAAACCTGTAGGGTATTCTTAATTGGTGATCAGTGCGAGGCCCAGCCTATTGTGGGTGGAGCCGTCCCTGGGCTGGTGGTCCTGGGTTCATAAGAAAGCAGGCTGAGGAAGCCAGGAAACAGCATCCCTCCATAGCCTCTGCCTTAGCTCCGGCCTTCAGGATCCCGCTCAGTTTGAGTTCCTGCTTTGGCTTCCCTCAGTGGACTGTGATTCAGGATATGTAAGCCAAATAACCCCTTCCCTTCCCAAGTTACTTTTGGTCATAGTATTTCATCAGAGCAATGTAACCCTAACTAGGACATGGAATTATTAATCTGTCAATCACTGTTGTCACCTGATGGGACCAATTTGATTTCTATAAAACGATCTGCTCTAGGTGCAGCCTCTACATCTTTTTTTTTTTTTTTTAAATTAACTTGAGTATTTCTTATTTACATTTCGAGTGTTATTCCCTTTCCTGGTTTCCCGGCAAACATCCCCCTAACCCCTCCCCCTCCCCTTCTTTATGGGTGTTCCCCTCCCCATCCTCTACATCTTAAGGGTGGTCTGTCCTGACTCAGACAGTTGTTCCTGGAATCCAAGTTGCCTGCGTGCTTAGAGTAACGTCTCTTCCGTGCCTTCTGCCTAAAAGGGGCATTCGACAGGTTAGATATCGTGGGATTCGGATGAGCACTCCTTAATGATTATCACAGTGAGGTAGAGTCAAGCAGGCGTGTGACCCCCATGGAGACAGGCTTTTGCCTTGCTGTTGGTTACCCCATAGGCTCAATGTGAGGAGCCAATCCATCTAAACTTCATTCTACTCTAGTTTTTACCAAAAGCTGTTCTTCCGTGCCCGTTTCAAATTCATCTCAATTTCTTTCTCCTGGCCTCTCGCTCTCTTTGGAGGCTCACATGGTGACCCAATTCTCTCTTGATACTTTAAGAGCTTCGCAACTCTAGGCTTTCTCATTTCGGATTCGAGGCTAGTGAGAAATATCCCATGGCTCAGCTGATGATCTTTGGCTTTGATGGGCCCAGAGAAGGCAGGGAACCAAAGACTTTACACTGATCTGGGCTGAGTCAGTCATATCAGATGACACGGGCTGGGTGGGCAGGATGCTTACGTAGAGGAAGCCGGCAGCTCTTTTCTGAATTGGTGCACGGTGTGTGAAGCCCGTGGAGGAGGACGGAGCTCTGCGGGGTCTCTGCAGGGTCTCTGCAGGGTCTCTGCAGGGTCTCTGCAGGGTTTCTGCGGGATGAATTCTTTCACATGGTTTAGGTTTGGTGTCATTCTGATCTCTGGTCTTCAGGAGAGGGGACATAGATCAGTTAGGTCGGACACCATAAATGACCATCTTTGTGCTGCTGGTTGTGAAGACAATTACGCAGCGCCGAGTGTCTTTAGCAGATATCTTCAGATAGACCGGATTTATTGCTGAAAAAAGGAAGAGGGTACCTGTAAAGAGAGGAACGGATGTATTAAAGAACAAAAGCGGCTTACCAGCTCTGTTAAGGTTGCTATGGAAATGACTAAATGTGAATTTCAAGTTCTCTGGAGTTAGCCGTCTATACTGCAAAGAGGAAGTCTAAAAGAAGGTTCATTTTCCTTTCTTTTTCTTCTTGTTTTTGAAGACAGAGAGAGGGAGGGGGAGGGGGAGAAGGGGAAGGGAAGGGAGGGAGAGGAGAAGAGAGAGTGAACTTAAGATGAAGATAGAATTAGACTTTCAGGCTTCTTTGTCTGGAGGCGACCTGTGAGATCATATTTTTGGCTGGTGGGTCTCAAATCTGAGGGGAGAACCTCCCTGGAAATTGTTAATTCACACATCTAGGCTGTATCCCACAGTCTGGTTTAGGAGTCTAGAGGAGGCTCACATATTTGCATTTCTTCTTCTCCAGGGATCTTATGCTGATGCTGGATTTTGCAGGCAGGGTAGACCACCTTTTAAAACACTCACCTAGGTAATGTCTTTCCCCCTTAACTTACTGATGGGGGAAGTCGATCATTGAGGGGTGAGGGGTGAGGTAAGGGACTCTCTCAAGGTTCATGAATCAACAGATGGTCCAGAACTAGCTCTTCTGACTCCCCCTGCCCTGTCCTGTGCCTGCCTCCTTCTCTCCCTCCCTCCCTCCCTCCCTCCCTCCCTCTCTCCCTTCCTGTCTCTCTCCCTCATTATTGCCTAGATCACAGAGCAGGGGCTGGAAAGAATCAACCTTTTGATCTCCACATCCCAAGGGGGTTTTCCAGGGAGTTGTGGAACTTTCCACCAGTGCCGGAGAACTGAGAAAGTGTGTTGTGAGCTTCGTATGGCAGAAACATAGGCAAACACGTGTGTGCCTCTCCACAGTGCTAGAACTCACTGACTGCCAAGGTGTGGTGGTTTTGGTGGCAGTACTTTGTCGGATATTCCTGGTTTCTTTGACAACTCTGGTTGAAGAAACAAAGATTCTTTTATTCTGATTTAATTACTAACGCCAACTTTTAGGATACATACTGTATACCACACAGTGCTTGTGTGTGTCTGTGTGTGTGTGTGTGTGTGTGTGTGTGTGTGTGTACTTGTGTGTAAGGGTTTGTGTCTAAGTCATAGAATGACTGTAAAAGGTAAGAGAGGTAGGGTAGGGCCTGATGGCATGAAAGAGTTGACAATGAAATTTGGACTCTGTGTGAGTTGAGCCTGTGTTGACAGCGGACTTCTTGTGAGCTGAAGAATCTGCTGCCGTGAGTCTGGCTGCTTAGGTCACAGGTCTGAGAGAAAAGCTATAGAGCTGAATCCACAGATGAAAGGACAGGTATCCGATGGAGGAACCAGGGGACAGATGGACCGCAGGTTGAGATGGGTGATCAGGAACATGAGAAGATGGCCATTAGGTAGGATGCATCATTAGAGGCTGAACTGATGCTCTTAGTGAAAGACCACCGGGGTAGGGAAGATCCCCACTCAAGTCTAGAGAAGACACAACCCCCAAGAACTCACGAGAAACCGGTCTTGATGTAATAAACAAGAGGTGTATTTGAGGAACCAGAGCTCTGGGGACGACACGTATCTCACACAGGAGACAGAGGAGTCGACCCCAAGCCCAATTAGGGGAAGGGATTTATAGGGAAAATTACATAGGCAGTTGGCAACAGTCACACAAAGTAATTTCATTGGTTTGTAACTTGGACTCAGTTCAACTCTAGGCCCCCCTGCTTCTGGGGCAAGCTGACCCTAATTCTCGTTTTTCTCAGGACTGTTGAGTCAGGCCTTATCGAGGCCAGATGGTTTGTGGTGGCTATAACCAGGCTACATCCCCAAAACATTTTATGTTATTCTTTGCTGTGAGGTGCACTTGTCCTCACAGCAGGCTCAGTGGGGGATAGTTTAAAATCTTTATTCTTTCATTAGTGGAGAGTCCTTTGTGTGTCAATTCTGAAATACAAGAGATCAGTCAGACCCAGGTTGGTGGGACCTATCACCCCTAATGGTGCTAGGAATTCATCTTTTCATGGGGTCTTGGTGAAGGAGTTTTACCATTCCCTTGGTTTGCTGGTATGTTTAGTAAGGTCTTTGTATGTGTCTGTGGGGGCGGGATTTGACACATGTGGCTCTATGTGGCTCTGTCTGTCCTGGAACTTACCATGTAGACCAGGGTTGCCTTGAACTCAGAGATCCACCTGCCTCTGCTACCATTGTTTAATAAGTTCTTGGGCCTGGTTTTCCTACCATGGTTTTAGTACAAACATGTGCTCCAACTGTCTTAATTTACCCTGATAAATTTTTATTTATCAATCTTCCTGTTCCCGTGAGCACCAGCCTGGGCCATGTGGGTGGTGCTAGACAGATTATACCATTCACATCTACCCAGTTGTCCTTTGTCCTTGAAGTGGGACCTAAAACTACTTTTAAAACATAATCTCTCAGGCAAGGGATGATCTAAAAAAAAAAAACCCACCATATTATACAAAATAGAATAACTTAGAGCAGGGCACGGCCTGACCTCAACCAAGTGTTCTCTGAAGGACAAAGCAAGGAGATCCTGCCTTGTTAGGTAAAGCAATTCCTGAGCCCCATGGGATGCCTGCAGTTGGTGTTAAAGTGGAAAGTCTTTTCCTCTACTTAGATTTTGTGCTGGAAAGGGGGGGACTGCAAATTAAAATGGTAGCAGGCATATTCATAAGTAGGGAAACCAACACACACTTTTTTTTTCTTTTTCTTTTTTTCTTTTTTTCTTTTTTCTTTTTATTAACTTGAGTATTTCTTATTGACATTTCGAGTGTTATTCCCTTTCCCGGTTTCCCGGCCAACATCCCCCTGACCCCTCCCCCTCCCCTTCTATATGGGCTTCCCCTCCCCATCCTCCCCCCATTGCCACCCTCCCCCCAACAATCACGTTCACTGGGGGTTCAGTCTTGGCAGGATCAAGGGCTTCCCCTTCCACTGGTGCTCTTACTAGGCTCTTCATTGCTACCTATGAGGTTGGAGCCCAGGGTCAGTCCATGTATAGTCTTCGGGTAGTGGCTTAGTCCTGGAAGATCTGGTTGCTTGGCATTGTTGTTCATATGGGGTCTCGAGCCCCTTCAAGCTCTTCCAGTCCTTTCTCTGATTCCTTCAACGGGGGTCCCGTTCTCAGTTCAGTGGTTTGCTGCTGGCATTCGCCTCTGTGTTTGCTGTATTCTGGCTGTGTCTCTCAGGAGCGATCTACATCCGGCTCCTGTTGGCCTGCACTTCTTTGCTTTATCCATCTTGTCTAATTGGCTGTATATGTATGGGTCACATGTGGGGCAGGCTCTGAATGGTGTTCCTTCTGTCTCTGTTTTAATCTTTGCCTTTCTATTCCCTGCTAAGCGTATTCTTGTTCCCCCTTTTAAAGAAGGAGTGAAGCATTCACATTTTGATCATCCGTCTTGAGTTTCATGTGTTCTATGCATCTAGGGTAATTCAAGCATTTGGGCTAATAGCCACTTATCAATGAGTGCATACCATGCCAACACACACTTTTACTATTCTTCTTTTTATCTGTGGTGCTGGGGATCACACAGCGGGCCTTGCACATATGAGACTGGTACTTCTGCTGCTGAGCTGCCCCAGCTCTTGCTTCATTAGTGTTTTATGTGCACGAGAACTGAGAAAATAAGTGAAACTCAAAGAAGTACTTAGATTCCAGGGTTTATATATACTTGTAGCACAGGAAAAGGGGTCGGGGCTTCAAGGTATGTTACATACAGTAGGGGTGTCAGTAGGAAATATATGGGAACCCAATGCCGGGAAAGAACTTGGTGAGGTCTGTTTATGCAGATTGACCTCAGGTCAACTCTCCAGTACTCTTTGCTTCCAGCTGTGAGAGTGAAGAGCACATCTTCACAAAGGGAAATTTCAATGCTACTTTCCAGCCTTTCTGTTGAAAGTGCCTCCCAGGGAGAGGGAGAGGGGAGGGAGAGGGAGAGGGAGAGGGAGAGGGAGGGAGGGAGAGGGAGAGGGAGAGGGAGAGGAGAGGGAGGGGAGGGAGAGGAGAGGGAGAGGGAGAGGGAGAGGGAGGGAGGAGAGGGAGAGGGAGGGAGGGAGGGAGGGAGAGGCGTGCCATGGCCAGTCCAGTAGACTCAGTTCTTCACTTGAGTTTCCCTCTCCCCAGTGCGTTATGTCAGAGAAGTTGACTGTGGCCGAGGGGAAAACAGGAACTCTGCCTGCACCTTTTGATTCCTCCTCGCCCTCATCTCAAAATAGTCCCTGTGCCAAAGGGACGAATTACAGGATGTTGTACTCTGAATCCTTTCACTAGGCAGAGGCTCCCGGCTTGTAGAGGCCGAGGCTGGCAGAACTCCAACGCGTTTGCTGCAGGGCTACCTTCATACATTGCAGGGTGAGAGTCGAGCTGATGCTTAGCCAACCCAGGGGACGCTGCACTTAAACAATGCACTAATTGGAGGAGCCAGCGAAATTAAGTTTCAAACGATTGTATTTATTTTTATTAAAAAACTCACCTTAATTGCGTGGTATATCTTAGAGTCTAGTACTTAATGAAGCTGCTTAATGAAGAATTCTATTTTGGCTTTAGAAAATATCTATGCTAACCAGGCCCGTGTAAAGAATAGCTATTTTTACCACTAGGCAATTACTAAGGAACCATTATCTACTTTATCCCAATTATGAGATGCATAACTTGGAAGAAATAAAGAGCTTGGTGGTGCTGAACTCGCAAACAGCAATCTGTAACGTGACAGGAAGTGTTGGGACTCTTCTGTCTGGAGCCTGCAGCTTGAGATAAACTATCCTGCCTCCTGAATTACCTTGCAAGATATAAAGACACCATCATTACCTAGAAGGGTCTGGTCTATCAGGACATGTCCCGTGGTGACGGGAGGGATGTAGGGTGACCTAGGAATAGGAGGCTTACAGCCTACCAGCTTTAGTGATATTCTCAGCATTGACCTTTTCTCCCTAATGTGGGTGCAGAGCATTGTGGTCACAGTTGGCCATGCAGAAGGAGCGGTGTCAGTACAGGGGACTCTGAAATCTCAACCATGGTGACTCTGCAGTTTCCCTATCATGGCTGTTCTCTTGAAGAGAGTCAGCCACTCCTCCACTGACTTTCTCATCCATCCCTCTAGGACATCAGTGAATGTTTGACCAGGTAAGTCTTCTGACCAGGTAGCCTGGTATGGTGGGGGGTGGCTAGGACCCAGAATAAAGGGCCCAGCATGCACTGGTGCTGCATGACCGAATTCAATCCTTGGTCTGAGACTCTGTGATGTCCAGCTGGGTTCCTAAGCCTCTTGGAGACTTAGTTTCCTCGGTTGCAATTGGAGATGCGTTTGGTTTGAGGGCTTGTTCTCTGGAATTCATGTGTTGGAAACTTAATCCCCAAAGTCCTGTCAGTGGTCTTTGGAGATGGGGTCTTGGGAGGGGACTAGATCATGAGGGTTCTGCCTTCTTGAGTGAGTTGATTCCATTTGTGGGTTAGTGAGGTACAGCGAACAGAGGTATGGTATGAAACACGCAGTAACATGCTTGTTCTGTGCATTCTAAAGCACCACACCATGGCTCACTGCATCCTGGGACTCTGTAGAGAGCCTCACAAGCAATAAAGGCTCTACCAAGCTGACTACAGTGGTGCACACTTATTATTTCAGCACTTAGGAAATGGAGGCAGCGTGGTCAAGAGTTCAAGGCTAGTCTGGTTTACATAGTAAGACACCCCCCCACACACACACCACAAATAAACAAAAAACAAATGGCTCCCTCAAATGCCACAGTGAAAAACACAACCGAAACAGCAAGGAAGAGCCTTGTGGATTGTAGACTGTTGACTTTGTTACTTTGGATTCTAAACCCGCAGAATAGAAAGAACTACATGTCAGCAGAGACTACCCAGTCTCCAGTAGGCCAGCAACAGGAAGTGGAGTGAGATGAGGCTGACATCTGGCTTGGTTTCCATCTCTAGCTGTGTTCCATCTAAATCCACATCTCACGTGGCCGTGCAGATGATAAAAGAGCGGCGCTCGAAGCTGATCTTGAGACAGGGTGTGGGGGATACAAGGGGAAGGAGTTTATTAGGGAACAGTTCCTGCAAACAGAAAAAGGGGGGCAGTGGGTCAGGGAAGAGGGATGAGTTGAGTTTGATGTAAGAGAGCCGTCAGGGAATCTTCTCATCTGAGGTGTTTCTAGGAAAGGAAGAGGCAGAGTCCGTGTGTCTCTGCCACTCAGTCACCAGATGTAGTCACCCTGGGAAGGGCCAGGTTTTGAGGAAGGCAGGTCCTGAGTGAGAGGGAACTAACATCTGGAGTCTATCATCCATGGCTGGGCAACAAGCCCTTCCCTAGTGATGGTCTCCATGTTTTGTCCTCATGTCTGTTTCAGGGCATTCATAGGCATGTCTCCTCCTTGTCATGGACTGATCTCCTCCTTTTAAAAATCTTTTCTCTAGCTCATTTCTGCATTCTCTTCTCTTGCACTGCTTCCTCAAGTTGGACCACCCAGCAGCCACGAGAGCTTATCTCCACCCAGCAGGAGACTAGAGTTGGGTGCCTGTTTCACAGCCTCTCTTTAGAGGTCCCGGAAAGAAGTATCATTACAAGCTACCCACTACTCCCCCTTTATATCAGTAGAAAGACAGAAACTGCCGGACTTTATCCTGCAGAATAAAACGATGCAGATGCTGCCGTGTGCACTGTCAGCCCATACCCACCAGCTGCTACCAACAATAAGAGGAATAGTGCTGTATGCGTCGCTAACAGATTTCCAAGAACACTATGGGCAGCCCAAAAAGCCATTTGGGTTCATTTCTTCTTCCTTTGTTACATGTCGGAGAGGTAGAGGCTGGCAGATCATAAATGGGGCAGGGATTTAATAATGTTTGGAAGGAGGTTAGTGTCGGGGGCACTAGTGTCTGAATCACTGAATTTATAGAACACCGTAGCTTTTTAAAGTGCCCAGACATTTAGAAGCTACTCTTAAAGAATATTTGAGGGCTAGAACTGGCTAGAGCTTTAACTTGGTGTTAGGCTGCATTCTGTCAGGGTCAGTATGCACAGGACCCTGGGTTTGTTCCTCAGCACCCCCCCCCCCCAAAAAAAAAGATTTTGAGGTTGGGCAAGCATTGGGAAACCCAACCATGGACAGGACAGTAGCTGTGATTATCTTCCTACTGTGGCTGTCCTTGGCATTCATGGAGATATTGTAGTCTGGAGGTGTCCCACTCCTCATGAACTTTACGTTAATTCCAAAGTGACAAAGAGTGAGAATGCTTGCATCAAGTAGACCCAGGATTCAGAACAGCGTGGTCCTCTGTTGACTTTGCACAAACTGCCTTGTGTCTGGCTGTCTTAGAAAATACCATCTAACCAAGGAAGTTTTTGTACAGTGGTCTCTTGGGGTCTAGCTTTCTTTATGGGACTCAGAAAGTCCTGGAGATGTGAGAACTTCCTTTCAAGCCCCACCCCAAGCCTTAGCCATTCTGTAGAAAAGGCCAGCAGCAAGCAGGACTCTGATTTGGAGACATGAGCCTGGAGTCCCTGCCAGTATGGGAACTGAGTAGCACAGGCTCTCACATGCTCAGAGATGACTGTCCAGATGGCCCTGCCGGTATCTGTGGGAACTGCATCCAGAGAGATCGAGCGCCTGTGCTCCAGGTTCCACAGGGTAGATGGGGAGTTCTAGATTCCTTTGGCTCCACAGACTTCAGGTATTAGGGGCTGAAGGGATGGCTCAGTGGTTAAGAGCACTTACTCTTCTTGCAGAACAAAGACCTGGGTTCGGTTTGAAGCACCATAGGATGAGTCACAGTCACCCGTAACTCAAGTTCCAGAAGATCTGGTGGCCAATTCTAGCCTCTATGGGCTCTACGTGCATGTGGTGTGTATAAATGCATGCAAAAAAACCACGACACATAAAAAAAGAAACAGTCTTGGTGTTGGGGATTTAGCTCAGTGGTAGAGCGCTTGCCTAGGAAGCACAAGGCCCTAGGTTCGGTCCCCAGCTCCGAAAAAAAAAAAAAAAAAAAAAAAAAAAAAAAAAAGAACAGTCTTAAGGACAGAAAGTTTTGTTTAGGATCAATTTAAGAGGGCGTGCATCACCGGGAAGGCATGAGGTCACATTGAGTCCACAGTCAGGAAGGAGAGAGAGGAATGCCGGTATCAGAGACTGCCCTATAGGATGGTGCTGCCCACGTTCAGGGCGTGCACCCTCTTTTCAGCTAAACCTTTAAGGATATCTCTTCATCCCACAAGCCCAGAGGTATTCCCCTTAGATGACTCTAAATCCTATCAAGTTAACCATCAAGGTTAACCACCATAGCCTGCTGTTGGGTTTTCTCAAATTAGAGAAGACACAGGGACAGACATTTAATCCTAGGGAGCCTTGAGTCAGTCTTATTTGATGACCAGGGTTTCAGAAAACGCTGTGGGAAGAAACCAGCATCCTGTTTCCGTCACCCGGGTGTACCAGTTATGAACTGCATGTGGTAGCTGGGTACTTAGATTGCGTCTCACAGAAGCTGCGACGCGCTGTAACCGCTAACGTCAAAGGCTTCCTGTAAGATAATTTTATAATGGATATGTGTTGAAATAATATCTTGCATGTACTGGGTGAAGTAATTAAACCTAAACATTGTGATTTATGCATTATGATAATATAAAATATGTTATTACAATTATCGTCGCTCGCCTCTCATTCTTTAAAACTGTGGTAGTAGGATGTTAAGATATCTGCACAGTTCATGTGGTGTTTCTGTTGGATTGCTCTGGACACATCTGTGCTGATAAATGCCTTTTGCCTGTTTAGTTTTAGCATCTGCTTCTTTACTTTCCGTCATTGTTCCTGGCGGGGACTGGGCAGGTCATTTGCTTTGGACCTTGAAACTCAGAGGTAATTCATAGCATGAGTGCTATTTCACACTCAGGTGAGCATGGTCATAACGAATACTCACGGGGCACTCGGCAGTTTAACGCTAATGAAGAAGTCCCCTAGAGAGTCATGCTTCATCCAGATAACAAATATTTACGTAGCGTCTTCGTGATTGGCTATTATGTCTTGCTTTGGGACCATGCATGAGAAGAAAGGAATAGTCAGATAGTGGCCCAGGGAGCCTCTATGGTGGCAGAGCAGTGAGCATTATGGTGGTTGCTCTCCTGAATCAGCTTGATTGGACCACAGGGCTTTCAGATATTCAGTTGAAGATCATTGTAAGTGTGTCTGTAAGAGAGGGTGATTTTGGATTGGTGTGACAGACTGGTTGTAAAATGTGCCTCATTGGATGATGTTTGCGCACTTGGTCCCCCAGCAGGTAGCGCTGTTTGGCCTTTAGGAGGTAGAGGATAGATGGAGGAAGTGGGGTGGGGGCTCATGGGCTCTGCTCAGTCCAATTGGTGATTGATCTCTCCCTCTGCTTCCTGGTCTACAGCGAGGATCCCAGTGGTGTGATCCTGCCACAATGAACTCCGTCAAGCCTTTCTGGTCATGATGGTTTGTTCCCCCTCAATTCGAGAACCAGAATAAATTCTTTCTGGCTGGGGAGATGGCTTAATGTGTAAGAGCACAAGGACCTAAGTTCAAATCTCCAGAACCCATGTACAAAGCCAGGGATGTGTGTGTGCGCGTACGTGCGTGTGTGTGTGTGTGTGTGTGTGTGTGTGTGTGTGTGTGTGTGTGGTGTCTTTGCATGCTCTTGTGTGTAGATAGATAGGTAGGTTGTTGAAACTTGGTGGTTGCTTACCTAACTCTAGGTTTACTGACAGACTCTGTGTCAAGGGGAAAAAGCAGAGAGTGATAGAACAGAGAAGGTGATATCTTATTCTGGTCCTTTTGCATAGCTGTGCGCACCTATGTGTGTGCACCCACATGTGCATATAGCCCCTCCCCCAATTTTCTTTTTTCCCCAAGTTGCTTTTTGGTTCTGTATTTGGTCACAGCGGTGAGAAAAATAGCAAGTATAATGAATTTATAATTTGCGTGACTAGATCATGCGAAGCAGACTGCCTTTCCCAATGCAAGTGGCAAGATTGCTCAGCTGCAGACCGGGAGGAATCAGAAGCCGGGCTGAGAGGGGATTTCGGTGCAGGCCTGACAGCTCAGGCTGGAGTGCTGACCTTCTGCGTGGGCTTCCGGCTGTCCCTTCAGCTCTCCTGGGTCTCCAGCTCTCCTACTACACTTCACGGGACTTCTCAACCTTACAGGCAGGGGAGTCAGTCTCTTTTAGTCAATTACCTGTTATCCATGTATGTATGTATGTATGTATGTATGTGTTTGCATCAAGTATGTTTCTGTCATCTACCTATCATGCTATTGATCATCTATCATTTCTCCCTTGGAAGTTTTGTTTTTTTCCTCCTAAACAGAATTGCAACTAATTTAGACACTGAACAAACTATTTAAACTGATACAACGACCTTGTCCTGTAACACTAATCCAAAGCCACCCATTCAGTCCTGGTTAGTTTTTGTCAACTCAACACGGACTAGTTGGGAGGCAGGAACTTTAGTAGAGGAAACGCCTCCATCAGATTGGCATATAAGCATGTCTTTGTGACGTGACTGTCTTGATGGCTGATTGATGTGGGAGGGTCCAGGCTACTGTAGGCTGTGCTATCCCAGGCAAGTGGCCCTGGGGTATATAAGAAAGCAGGTTGGCCATGCTTCCATGGTCTCTGCTTCGGTTCCTGCTTCTAGGTTCCTGTCTTGAGCCTATCTTCTGTCCATAATAGATTATAACACATAGGACAAAATGAAACCTTTTCTCCTGAAGTAGTGTTTGGTTATTTTCTTTATCATAGCAATAAAAAACAAACAAAACCACTTACAGACAACACTTACTGCCTTCTGAATAATTATGTAACTGTTAGCTGTGGTGTATAGATGTGGGATGTGAAGTAGCTAGAAGTTATGTAGCCCACTGTTCTGAGAATTATAGTACTTTCTGGTCTTTTCTGCACAGACTTCTCGTCTGCAAACTTGTCTTCCACAATTTGGCTACCTCCTTGGCCCTACAGGGTAACCAGTGATCTGACCAGGCTCTCCTCTTAAGTCTGATCTAGAATGCAAAAATCTCTCCAAATGTCTTTGCCTATCTAGACTAGAGGCTGGAGAGTCTCCCTAAATGAAAATTGTCCTAATTAAAACTTAAAAAAAATGAAGGTTTTAATGTGAATATTTAAGCTTATTTTGATGACACAGGTTAGTAAAGACAAATCTTTAGCATGATCACCTCTTGAGCCCTACATAATTCATGTAATCTTGTGGGGAGAATAAAAATATCATTAAACCTTACTTTTAGAGTCTTGTTATGTAACCTAGGCTGCCCTGGAATTGGTGATCCTCCTGCCTCAGCCTCCAGAGTACGGAGGTTGTAGGCATGTACAATCCATGTTTACAGGTTTAGAATACCCTTGTATTGCTAGTGAGAGCTCGAGGGTTAGAAATGGGCTTCACACTGCAGTGCATATGGGAGGTGATATATGGGTTGAACGTGATGAGGGTATACTGTTTGCTTGGAGGTCAGTTCTGGCTATGTCCTGTCTGTATGACAGGTCATTCAGTATTTCTACCCGGTACTGGCTGGTTTTGTGTGTCAACTTGACACAAGCTAGAGTCTTTAGAGAGGAGGGAGCTGCATCTGTAAGGCATTTTCTCAGTGATCAATGGGGGGGGACCCAGCCTGCCATCCCTGGGCTGGAGCCCCTGAGTTCTCTAAGAAAGCAGGGTGAGCAAGCCATGGGAAGCAAACCAGTAAGCAACACCCCTCCATGGCCTCTGCATCAGCTCCTGCCTCTAGGATCCAGCCCTGCTTGAGTTCTGTCCTGACTTCTGGGAGTATAGGTCAAATAAACCCCTTTCTCCCTGCCAATGACTGGCTTTGGTATCCATGTAGTGGGTAAACTGAGGCAGGCAGACATTGGGGGCTCAGTGCTTAGAGCTGCTGACTGGGGTGGATCCGGATATCTACAGAGGCTGCTGCCAAAGGCAGCCAGCGATTAGAGAAGGTGTTCAGGAGACTTTTTCTCTGAGGGAACAAAGTTTAATTTACTGGGGCTGTCACTCCCTGTGGCCAGTGGGAAAAAACTATGAACTCTTTTAACTCCTTGAGGCTGGTGAGAAAGAGAAGGAAAGAGAGAAAATTCACACATACACACACACACACACACACACACACACACGCACTCACACGCACTCACACACACTCACACGCACTCACACATACATAGTGGATGAAACAAAAGGCACAGTCCAACGATAACTTCATATACACAAATATATACATTCATGCATACATATATGCATGCATTCATACATACATACACACACATACATATATACACATATAGAACTACAGACAGACATATTCACATTTACATACAAATGGTTAGAGCAAAGCCCCAGCAAGCAGGCTCGAAGCATTTCACACATACATACATACTTACACACAATTGGTGGACGGAACAAGCTCCAACATGCACCCAGATGCCTAGGCTTTACACGTGTACACACACACACCCACACACCCACCCACACAGTTGATGGGCAGAAGGCACGGTGTTCCAGCTCTCTGCACTTTATTTTTCCTTCCATGGCTTCCACATCCTGGGAAAATCTTTCAAGCCGTATAGAATTACAATGTGATTACGTTTCAGTTTTATTTTAGTAAATGATTATGAAAAACCCGTGTGTTCCCAATGCCTTTACAAGAAATAACATTAAGCAATACAGGTAAAGAAAACAAATTATCCCCCCAAATCACGTACGTTCATAACTAAGCCGCTCGGTATAGATTAACAAAGTGCAGGCGAGCAAGGCCGTTTCCTCAGCCCGCTTCTCTTCCTTGCAGGCAGCAATTTGTGGTCACAAAGAAAGGAGTAATTATTTTATTATTTATCTTTAAAGCTAATCTTGTAAGAATCACAAGAGACTCACGGATCTAAACTTTTATATAAAAATCAGTCATATCTACCTTAAATCCTCAGAATGCATATCTGTCTACTCATCAGCGATTCTTAATGCATCCCATCAGGAAGCTGACGGCAGGAATGGGCGTAAGAAACCACTCATCCCCAGTGCAGCCTCAGTGAGAGTCACATCAGCCAGCGCTGCCGTTGTTCTTGCTCCCTGACCATGAAAGGTCCTAGCTTAACTAATAAGAGCGTGCCTTTCTGACCTTCAGATTGTTCCCTAAGATTTTCTACATCAGAGGCAGCAGTAAAAACATCTCAACCTAGTTTCACTAACAACTTTATTTTTCCAAATGTTTTCTAAGGGTGGTGGTCGTTGTGGACATTCTGCATCTCTAAGTTGTTCTCTAGGGTGGTGACTGAATCTTAACTCTGCTCCAGCAGCAATGCCTGGAAGAGATCAAACATTATTATTTCGAGTGCCAGAGACACTGCCCAGTGAGGGGCTGGAAGCCCCAGTAGAGTCTTCATAGAATTCTTAGGTTAAGAGGGACGTGAGGACAGCAAGCAGAGCTGAACTCCATAACAGCATGGAGTCTTCAGGACACGTGGTCCTTGGGGCTACGGCACACTGAGGTTCACCCAAGTGGCTGTGGTAACCAGGGAGCCATATTCCCTGAGTTCTAAAGCCATTTGTCGTTCCTCCTGCATGGCCCTCCGCACCTCCCCAACTTGCTCTTTGGTCATGGCGTTTCATCCCAGCAATAGAAAGCTTAACTAAGACATACCCCTTTCCCATTGTCTGTAGAGCGGAGTTCAGTCCTCTTTTCCTGTTGCTGTGACAAGATACTCTGACAAAAACATCGAACTCGCTGGAGAAAGGGTCGCTCACAGTTCACAGTACAGTCCTCCACGGTGAGAAGGTCAAGGCAGCAGGAGCCTGAAGCGGCTGCTCTCACCGAATCAGAGATAGACCAGGATGAATGCTTGCAGGCTAGTTCTCAGCTTGCTCGCCAGCTTACATAGGATCCTCTGCCAACGTAGTGGTCCTGTCCACGATTAAGATGCTTCTTCTCACATCAATACATGTAATCAAGTTAACCCCCACAGGTGTGCCCAGGTGAGCCTAGAACCTGTCAAGTTGAGAATACCATTCATCACAGGTTCATGTCACATGTAGCACTTATGGGTCAAGTACTTAGACCATGTGTTTGGGATGATGTGGCTTCCCAGTGACTGGAGACTTAGTGGGAGGTTTTAAATGGTTGGAGGCTGGCATGGTTTAGAAGCTTCTGGATAGGCTGGCTTAAAGGCTGCACTCAGCTGAACCCCACTGATCAAATACTTGATCATGGACTCACTGTATGGTTTGGCAGTTTCTATTGCAAGGTGTCTGAGCTCAGACAGAGGGCAATGCTAAAGGGCAGGTCCTGGAGTGAGAATTCCAACAGAATGAGCAAGAAGTTGTTGCACTTCCTGGATCAAGGTTTGGAAGTCACACAGCGTTTCTCGAGGTTGGAGAGATGGCTCTGCTGTCAGGAGCCCTTGCTGCTCTCACTGAAGGTCTGAGTTTGGTTCCTAACACTCGGGTCAGGTGACTCACAACTGGGTACAATTCCAGCTCCAGAGTGATGTAATAACCCTGGCCTCTGAGGGCATCTGTACACACACACACGCGTGCACACACACACGCGCACACACACACGCGCACGCGCACACACACTTTCTCTCTCTCTCTCCATCTCTCCCTCCCTCCCTCCCCCTCTCTCCTCTCTCCCTCTCTCTCTGCTTCTCCCTGTCTCTCTCTGTCTCTGTCTCTCTCTCTGTCTGTCTCTGTCTCTCTCTGCCTATCTCTGTCTCTCACTGTCTCTGTCTCTCCCTCTGTCTGTCTGTCTGTCTGTCTCTCTGTCTCTCTGTTGTCTGTCTTTCTCTCTCACACACAGTTACACACACTAAAAAGAAACAAAAATAAATCTTGCATATTCTTGAGAATTTCATACATATCTACAATGAGATGTAATTATATTTATCCCTCAATTTCTCCCATATCTTTTTCAATACCTTTCCCCATACCTTCTCCTCCCAATTTCATGTCCTTTCCCCCTCCAAACAACCCACTAAATCCAGTTAGTGCCGCTCATACATGCATGGATGCGGGGCCCTTCACTGTAGCATGACAATCCAACCAGTAGTCACAGCCACAGTAAGGAATGGCTTTACCTCTGTTGGTGTCAGGGGCAGTAGGGGTGGGGCCTAGATCACTTCTGCTGGAATTTTGGCTGGGTGGGTCTTGTGGCGGTAATCACAGCTCTTGTGAGTTCATGAGTGGGATAGCCATGTCATGTATAGAAGACAGAGTTTCATGGGACTCCTTCTTGTCTTCCAACTTTACTTCCTCTGCTCTCTCTTCCGAGGTGTTCCCGTGTGTGTGTGTGTGTGTGTGTGTGTGTGCATCTGTGTGTGTGTGAGAAAGAGAGAGAGAGAGAAAAGGAGAGAGAGAGAATGTGTGTATGAAAGTGAATGAGTGTGAGTGAGAGAGAAAGTGTGTGTGTGAATGTGTGTGAGAGTGTATGTGAGAGAGTGTGTGTATGTGTGTGTGAGAGAGTAAATGAGTGTGTGTATGTATATGTGAGAAAGTGTGTGTGAGTGTGTGGAGAAAGTGTGTGTAGTGACACACACACACACACACACACAGAGAGAGAGAGAGAGAGAGAGAGAGAGAGAGAGAGAGAGAGAGAGAGAGAGGGAGAGAGAGACAGAGAGAGAGAAAGGGTGTGTGAATGTGTGTGAGAATGTGTATGTGAGCGTGTGTATGCATGTGTGAGAGAGTAAATGAGTGTGTGTATGTGTGTATGAGAGAGCAAGAGAGTGTGTGGGAAAGAGTGTGTGTGACAGAGAGAGAGACAGACAGACAGATGGGTGTGAGTTGGTATAGATGTGCTATTTATGACACATCACTTGGTCTCTTATTCTTAACATTTTGAGAATTCAGTTATGCATCTCTGAAATGACTTCTGCCCACTGCAAAAAGACGAAAACAAAAAACAACAAAGCAAAAACAGTTTAAATTTTGGTGATGCTCAACTTAAATGTTTTGCTTATGTCACTTTGCTTTTGAGGCCAGAGATCAGGACATTGTGCCTAGCTCGTGGCCATGAAGAGAATGAGTTTTTTGTTTTTGTAGTTTTGCTCTTTCATCAAGGTGAATGGTCCAAGTGGGTTCATTTTTGTACGTGCTGTGAATGAAATGCCCAACTTCATTCTTTTCCACACGGATACCCAGTTTCCCCAAGATGTCCCCCGCCACCATTGAACTGTCTTGATTCTTTGGTCAGAAATCAATTAATCATAATATGAATGGAGTCTTATTGCTGATCTGGTTCCGTTTATTGCCGTGTCTGCTGGTCGCAGGTGGCCACAGTGTGGTCCCTGTTGCCGCAGAGTGTGCTTTGGCGTCAGGACGTGAGAGTCCTTCAATTTTGTTCTTTTTCAGTATTTCATGTTTTGGCACCAAAACCAAATCTCACCATCAAAGCCGACCAACGAGGCGGTGTTGGCAGCTCCTTTGCGTGCCTTTGCTTTTGGTTTCATGAGCACTCGTTCCCCAGGTGACCCCATCTCCTTACGTAAGCTGTTCTCCAGGGAAGCATATAAGACTCGTCCTCTTGTTTATATTTAAAAAAATGTTTTTATTTATTTGCAGGGGATGCACACACAGCACAGAGTGAGCGTGCGGTTCAGGGGACAACGTTCAGGAGGCAGACTTCACCTTCTACCATTTGGGTCCTGCGGATGGAAGCAGGGCTCTCTGCCGTGGCAGTGAACACCTCTACCCACTGAGGCATTTCAGCCGCCCCACCTTCTTCTTACGTAGGTGCAAATGACTGAAAAGCTTAAAGCATTTCCCACTCTCAGGGGCATTTTTGTTTACTAGGGGAAAAAATTGTCGTCATTCTGAGGAATTATTCTCCGGTGGGAATGTTTTCTCTAAGCAGGCGAGGATGAGCCTTGTACAGGTGTGGACTCTCGTGCTGCTTCTGAACTGACATTAGTTGATCGGCCCTTCTGTTTCCTGTGCCTGGAGGCATCTTGGTTCAAAGTCTATTGATTCTTCTTTCCTAACTGCGAGTATTATCACTTACTTGCTATGTGACCTTGGGCAAATTAACCCTCTAGGACCTCAAGTTTCTTTCCGTTCAGCAGATCCCTGTATCTCCATACCCCCACCCCGTACCCCCAACTCCCAGCCCTGGGAATGGAACCTATGTCTTGAAAATGCTAGCCCAGTGCTTTACTCCTGTACTGTAGCTCCAGCCCTCTGTACATTTTATTTTGGGATGAAGTTTTGTTGTTTCTCAGGCTGGCTTCAAACTCACTCTGTAGCCCAGATAGGCCTTGAAAAATGGTAATCCTCCTGCCTCAGCCCCTCTAATAGCTGGGTTTAAGAGGCCTGTGCCACCAAACCCCATTCCACCTTATCTTTTTCTGAAGTGCTGGGAATTAAACCCAGGCTCTCATATATACCAGCTAAGTACTTCATGAAGAAGCCACAAACCTAATCCCCTGTCATCTCCTCTTTATGGAACTCGGTCTGAATCTCATCAGATTCCCCAAACAGGATAGTACTGAGTTTCTGTACTATGTATTGTTCTATGTATACACACTTAGGATAAAGCTTTATTTTTACATTAGATGCAGTAAGAGACAATACCTGCTGATAAAATAGAAGCAATCATAATACTTTATTATAATCTCTCTCTGTGTATGTGTGTGCATGTGGTGTGTGCATGTATGTTGGTGCATGTGTATGTGTATGATGTGCATGTGTGTTGTGTGCATGTCTGTGCATGTATGTTGTTGCATGTGTATATGTATTGTGCATATGTGTATATGTGTGTGCATGTATGTTGATGCATGTGTATATGCATGGTGTGCATGTGTATGCTATGTGCATGTGGTATATGTATGTATGTTGGTATGCTGGTGCATGTGTATGTACATGTGTGCATGTGTGTATGAATATTTGTGTGTGTGTGTGTGTGTGTGTGTGTATGTGTACCTTACTGTACCATTGTCACTTATAAGTAATAGCTTGGAAAATAAGGATGGATAAGGGCTAACACTGTCATATCATAAATCAACAGAAGGCCATTCTAGATGCCGAGTTCCTATGTGATACATTGCAACCTAACTTATTATGTAATCCCCAATTAATGAGTGTAACAATTGGATGAGGTTCAGTCAATCCCAGGAAGCCAAGTTACCATGTCCAAATAAGGCAGCTTATTTGGGTCTAGCTTTAAGGATCCTGCAGGGCTCACTGGACAGAGACTCCTGGACCTGTGCTTTAGGGGCTGCCCAGGTCATGAATTATTCTCTTTGCAAACTAACTCTGTTGTATTTAATTTGTTAACAGAAATCTTGGGAAAATCATAGCCACTGTAAAAATGTTTAGAACGTGTTCTGTTGAGTTGCTAAGAAGACTGACACACATTTCAGCCTGCCAACCGATAGAACTTAAAAAACCAAGTGTTCTGAGTGGTCTTTGGAAGCTGTTCTCTGGGGACAGACAAGGCCACTCCCCCCTCATCTAACTCCACCTCCTCTTTCTGAGTCAGGGGATCGCATAACTCAGGCTTGTCTCCAATTCACAATGTATGTGAGGGTAGCCTTGAACTCCTACTTCTCTTGTTTTCAAACTCCTGAGTGTAAGATGATTGGGTGTACGTCCCTACCCAGTTTGTGCAGGATGGGGATCTTACCAACGAGTTTATGCTTGTCATAAAAGTAGTGTACGGACTTAGCTACATTCTTAGCTCTGTTCCGCCTCATCTCCCTCCTCCCTTTTCCAGTTTTGAAATAGAGCCTTTTATATAGCCCAGGCTGGCCCACTGATGTAGGCCAGCCTACCCTGGGATTCTCAATCTCTCTGTCTCTGTCTCTCCAATTCCGGGGTTGCAGGATGCAGCCCACACCTGCCAACTGCAGCATTTTTAATGAAAGTGACAGTGTTCCTGGGGAGGCATGGGGAGTGCTGGGATTTATTACCTCTGGAGAATGGGATCATCTCCTCTGTACCAGGATCTCTGGGAAATGGGCACCTTGCTTCTTGCTGTTTTGTTTGGGTCAGACTAGAGTCTACACTTGCTCAGATCTGGTAGTCACGTAGCTTTAAACTTCTCTCAGCTTTTCCTAAGGACGAGCCTATCTGAGCCTCCAAACCCTCATGTCACAGATAAAACGAGCCCTAGGAAGCAGACACCCATTAACGTCAGACCTCCCTCCATGTACTTCAGCATCTGAACCTGACATTGAATTTGTATCCTGAGATCCTGTCCTGCCGAGAGTTTTGTGTTACTTGTTTTTATGCTTGTTGGAAATTTCACAGGGGAGTGTTTTTTTTTTTTTTTAAAGAAGTTTTATTGTTTTAATATGGAAAAAAAAGCCCCTCAAACCAAAGAGTCTCAATAAAACAGATGCTTATTTTAGTGAGTTACCCCAGTGAGCCAGGGATGTGTTCCGAGGCCTGAAACCCCACCGTTGATGAGGACGCTGGAGTTTCGTGGGCATGGACGCTACTAATTTTGAGTCAAGGACCTGGAATACCTGGCCAGCGCCTAGCAGGCGCACTCCCAGAACTGTCCACTAGATGGCAGCATTGTGCAGACAATCTTTCAGTTCAAGCCGCATTTTTTTTCTTCCCCTTTTGGGTTGGTTGTTTTGTTTTCTTCCTTTCCGGTGGTGAACTGGGAAGCTCTGGTGCCCGCAGCCGTCTAGGTACCCACTGGGCCATGCCATCTATATTATGGTCTGAGCCTGGCAGGTCGCAACACGTGTGAATGCACAGCTTGTGGATGACTCGGGCACAGTGGTTTTTGGGGGATAGCCTTTGCTTTGGATAAGTGGTCCAGTTTATATGACTTTTAACTTTTTGCCTTCACCAAGGACAAGTACAAGAAAAGACAGAAGCCCCACCCAAATAGCTTCCAACCCAGACTCCGTCCAGGAGTGAGCTTGTTTAGTGGACGCCGAGTGTCTGAGGCTCAGCTCTCACGAGGGCTCATGTGATACCGACTCTCACCACTAGAGGGCACTGTGGTCACGCGCTGACCCGGAGTGGGTCAGGCGAGGCAAAAGGCTCCTGATGTCACTCCTGCGTCCTACTGGCGACCTTGGGACCCCGGACTGCTTTTCCTGGGGGTGCGGTGGGGGGCATTCCTTCATTCCCAAACCACATGGGTCTTTTATGGTACTCCGGACCCCATTCCCTCAGAGGTCTCTTCCCACTTATTCTCCATTTTCTCCTTGCCTGCACATCTCTCTGAAGAGATCCCCCCTCCCTTTTGTTTTTAAACATCTTTTCAAGTAAATGAGCATCTTGGGGAATCAAGTAAGTTCCACTGTATGTTCAAGCACACTTCCCACTTCTCCCACTCTGTGGCCCCCCACTTTGTTGAAATGCGTTTTCGTATTTGATCTTTCTAGAGTTGGCACTCTCTCCTTACAAAGCCTTTGCCACTCTGTCCTGGCTCTGGGGCCGAGACTGTTCTGCTGTTTATTTATTTTGTTCGGAGTTTTCTTCTATTGCTAAATTCCCGGTGTTCTAGGTCCAGGATCCTTGTCTGTTCTTTGTCTGTTATCTGTTAGCTTCCTCTCTGGCGAACCTGTTTGTGTCAGCAGAGACACCCCTACTCTCTACAGCTCTTGGGTCTGATGACTGTTTAGTTCCCCACTTCTCATAGGGGGTTACAATATTTTCTTTATATTTTTCAGGCTAATGGGACTGCTCGGAGGTGACAAGCATGTGAGAGGAGGCCGCGATCACCGTCTAGTGGGAGGACTTACAGGGGTGAGTAGAAGGTTGTCAGACAGGGAAGCAATTTGCATGTTAGCAAGAGAGAGGCCCTTAGGTGTATGAGCCCATGGTGTATAGAGAGTCTTTCAGGGCTGTAGGGTGTTATGAATGCATGTGTGTCTGTGTGCATGGGATCGGTGGTAACAGATAGCTTGCACCAAGGCAGACAAGATGGCAGACAAGGGCCAGAACACGAGACACCTTGGTCGTCATGGTGAGGAGCACGGCCTTTATCCGAGGGCACTGTGGGACCAGAGATTCTAACCAAGGAGTCTTGTGGCCACATGTCCTTGGATAGACACTAGATAGAGCTGGGGGAGCAGGAGCTAGGGGAGTAGGGGAAGCAGGGAGCAGAGGCCAATCGCGGTGTAGCTGACTTTGCCGGCTCCATGGGGCAAGCGTCAGCCTTACCTTGAGGTTCAGAGGACCGCCCAGCTCATATGAACCACCTAGAGTGCTCACTGGAGAAGAGCTGGAAGGTCCATGTACCCTGCCCTCCACCCAGAGTGCCCACGGTGGTGTTGCTGTGCCACAGGGAGCCGGATCCATCCGCCCGTCCGTCTGTCTATCCATTTAACAAATATTCATTGGCTATACAACTGTGGGCCAGGTGGGAGGCTCGTGCGAAGGGTGATGTGGGAAGGAAATAGGCTGGCACCGCGCTGCCATGGATGTGTTAGGGAGCTGGAGAGAAGGCATCAAACAGCGCCATGACTTAGTGAATATCCTACGTAAGAGGAAAAGAGTGTAATTCTCCAGAGTGTGTATAACAGAAGACTCACCTTGGCCTGACCTTCAGCCAAGATGCAAAACTGTGAGAAGTTCCCTGGGTGAGGAGAGAGGCCAGTAAGAGAAGGGCAGCACGTGCAAAGGACCTGGGGCCTGAACAGGCGAGGGGTGATCGAGGCACCGGAAGAGAGTGGCCGGGGAGAGAGATGAGCTGGTGAGGGAGATAGCCACCAAGCCCTAAGATCTTATCCTGCTTTAGATCAATTGTCATGGGCTGGAGAGATGGCTCAGCAGGTAAGAGCACTGACTGCTCTTCTAGAGGTCCTGAGTTCAATTCCCAGCAACCACACGGTGGCTCACAGCCATCTGTAATGTGATCCGATGCCCTCTGCTGGTGTGTCTGAAGACAGCTGTGCTGTACGCATATACAATTAATAAATCTTAAAAAAAAAAAACAACAAAAAAACCCAGCTGTCTATGGAAGATAGGTCTCTTCTACCGGAAGGACACATCTGAGAGAGTATGTGAAAAAAAATTCAACTGCAGAATCAAAGTCCCTCCCCTTAACACACGTGACTTTCAGAACAGTAGGTAGAAGGTGTTTATTACTGGGACGAAATGGGGCGATGAGCTATCCAACCACAGGGAAGCCGTGAACCACGTGGTATGGACAGAATTCAGAGCACTCTCGTCACTGTGACTTTTCCCTTTGCCAGCCGTAAGTGGCTGCATGTGGCTCAGTCTCCTGACCTGGATTACTAAGACAGAAGCAGCCCCCCGGGGAGAACTACACCGAGGCAGCAGAATCGCCGGTTGTTATTAGCCATTGGTAAGACGGTCCACGCATGTTCAAGGGCATCAGCTAGTGCCGGGGTTTGAAGCAGTTTGAGTCTGCCTTGTTGACTATGTGGCTGTCTTGGTGGAGTTCTTCTGCCTTTTGCTGTGTCTGCCTGGGCTCTAAGGTGGAGTCATCTCCGTCTTCCTAGATCCCCCACCTCGGGCAGTACAGACCGTGGTGGCCAAGGCTGGGTGCAGACTTTTTTTAAGCACTCGCTAAGATGTGCATCCTCAGTTGAAGGTTCACGTCTCTATCTGGTGCTCCTGGGGTGCAGGACGGGCTCATCAGTACATTAATAGGTTGACAGAGTACTGCAGAGTCCGGTCCACCATGGGCTGCCCCTGCTCTTCCCCAACACTGGTGTCTGGTGAAGGCATTTGGCTACTGAGCTGGGTCACCTCTGGCCCCTTCCACAGTCGTTCATGTGGCTTCTCAAGGTGCTGGGAAGAGATTTATTGTTTGTTCATCATTCCAGGTCATCAGGGTCCTCGCTCCCAACAACTAGCCTCTTAGTTTGCTATTGTATATCTATTTTCAAAATTATGGATTAATATTTTTTGTTAGCATTCAAAGTAAGGGTTTATGATATTTTCATGCATGCATGCATACATATATAGATATACATATAGTTATACTTTGCTCACATTTCTCTCCACTCTCTATATCTCTTCTCTGTTGCTTTAGGATCCCCTTCGCCCCAAATAGTTTCCAGCTTTTATGTACCCCCTACATATGCATGCGCCATGGTCTTGGTTGTTTTAAACTAATTTTGTTTGCCAGGCTGAAGAGATGGCTCAGAGGTGAAGAGTCACTAGGTTGATTCCCAGCACCCAGACCAGGAGGCTCACAACTATCTGTAGTTCCACACTCAGGGGACCCAAAACCTTCATCTGACCTCCACAGGCACCACCTCACATATATGCATAGTTAAAATGATATGAGTCTTAAAAGGTATTCGCTTGTATTTCTTTTTACAGTTTCCTCAATGTTTATCATAAATTTTCATCCCTTTTACCTCCTCCTCCCTGTCTTATCCCCTTCCTTTTCCTGTTGAAACCCCTTTTCCAACAAGGTTCCCACTGTGTGTGTGTGTGTGTGTGTGTGTGTGTGTGTATGTGTGTGTGTGTGTGTGTGTGTGTGTTTGAGCTACTGAGTCTAATCAAGATTTCTTGTATGAGAGAGAGGTTATTTGCACCCCTTCCAACCATTATGGACTGCCGCTAATCCTCGGTGGAGTGGAGAAGCTGCACGAGCTCCTCTCTAATCCATGATAAAACGTTGGCAGGCTGACCCTTGTGCAGACCTCGTGGCTGGCAGAGTTTACCGTGAAGACTGTTGGTGACTTTTCAAGCCACTCGGGAAGGAACTTCTCATTCAGTTCTATCTTCCCGTTTGCACTTCTCTGGGTCCTGATGTAGCTGATATTTAAACCAGGCCCACGCTGCTGCGCTGGTACAACTCTAGAAGGCTCCAGCGTCACCCAAGGGCTGAGTCCTGGACACCTTCAAACACCAACCGTTGGCGCCCAAGGCATCTGCGTTAGACCAGGTTAGCCTATTGTGAGCGAGTGGAAGAAGATGCAGCAGTAGACCTTGTATGCTGTCCCCATGGCCTCTCCTGGCCTCCTTCACACTGTCCCCTCCGCGTCCTAAGCATGTCTGTTGGCTTCAGTTTTTGGAGGGCAGCTGAGGGCAGTGTATGTCAAGAGATACATAGCCCCCTGGCTGCCATTCTCCTCTCTGGCTGCAGGGTGCCTTCATCTGAAATCCACTGTCAGGATGATTGTTTCCAGGAGGGAGAAGAGTGTCCCAGGATGGCTTGTTAGACATGAGAGTGGCTGGCAACTTCTAACTTGCAGATTTTCTTGCTAACAAAATATGATAAAGTTCTGTCTCATCGGGGACATGGCTACACATTCATGAAAAGGAAATGGGCTGGAAAAAAATTCGCTGGCCCAGTATTAGCCATGCTCACCTTGGGCGGTGGGATCCCCGTGAACTGTTTCTCATACACTTTGCTTTTGCTTTCCAGATTTCTGACCATTGAATATGTAATTACCGTCACAATTAGAACCATGAATCCCACCAACACATTTGTTTACCAGGACGCCGCCATTTGAATGAATACCAGATGGGGAGGCCTGTGTGAATTTTTGCCACTGTCTCCACCCCAGCCCGGTTGTCCTAAATGAGAGGCCTGTGGGTATGTATGCCAGGGGAGAGTTCTGTATGGCACACAGGCTGGGCGCTCTGTTCCCTGACTTTCAACAAAGATGCTGGTCACAGAATGTGATGGTTTGCATATGCTTGGCCGAGGGAGTGGCACTATTAGAAGGTGTGGCCTTGTTGGAGGAAGTGTGTCACTGTGGGGGTGGGCTTGGAGACCCTCCTCTTAGCTGCCTGGGGATGTTCAGGCTGTTCCTGGCTTCCTTTAGATGAAGATGTAGAACTCTCAGCTCCTCCTGCATCATGACTGCCTGGATGCTGTGATGCTGCCATGCTCCCGCCTTGATGATAATGGACTGAACCTCTGAACCTCTAAGCCAGCCCTAATTAAATGTTGTCCTTTATAAAACTTACATTGGTCATGGGGTCTGTTCACAGCAATAAGGCCCTAACTAAGACACAGCCCATCCCTGTCAAAGGTTCCTGTGGGACGTGTATCACAGTTTCCAATACTACCCTCAGGTTTGATGATTCCCTAGAGGGACTCTCAGAACTTAGCAAGGCTGTTGTCCTCACAGATAAAAAAAAAGCAAAAGGATACAGATTAATAGGCAAGTATCAACAGATACTGTATTGATCTTTCCTAGGGTAGTCAAAGTGTGTGTGTGTGTGTGTGTGTGTGTGTGTGTGTGTGTGTGTGTGTGTGATGTTTAGAGCCTTTTGAGGGAAGATGGCCAGGAAGGCAGAGTCTAGAAGTCACATCACATGGAGGATACAACAGTATTTAGTATTGAAGAGAGAAAGCCCACCTTACACTGCCCGTGTGGAAGCAGACACGTGTGGTCTAGTTCCAGAGGACACGAGGAGGTCCAGTAGGGGAGAAGCAGGCGGCCAGAGCCTGCAGAAGTGACTGGACTTCTCTAAGAATTACAAGTGCCCAACGGCAGATCCAGACTTCTAGACTGTTCAGTCCCTGAAACTACGTGTGAGAGGATGTGACACTTAAGGTCCACTGAGATGTTCCCAGAGGGGCATGGGAGCTTGGATGACAATGACCTCTACAGCTCTTTCCTCTAGTGTGTACCTTGCCCTTTCTCTTGTTAAGATCTGGTAGGATACACCATTCACAGCAGGCCCTGGTAGTACTTGGTAATACTTGGAAGTACAAAGGTATTGCACCTTTGAAGGGGTTGCTAATCCCTTGGACTGTGGAAAGCAAAGGCCTCTTACCCTCTACCTTGTTATCTCCCTAGAATGAAATCTCAGCTTGCCCTAGCCAGTGTTTCTTTTTAGGATGATTAAAGGCCTCAGCTCCATCTGAACCCATTCATTTTAACTATTCCATTTCCCAAGAATATCATCTCATTACTTTTTCAATGACTCAATATTTTCAGCACAAGTGAACGAGTCCAGAAAGTCATTTCAGCCATTGATTATTTTTGGTAACCTTCTGATCTATTCTAAATCTCTTTTCTTTTAATTCCCATTTATGTCCTCCCGTCTCGTCATCTGTTCTGAGCCGAAAATAGTAACTTGGCTTGACCTTATTATCTACCGTTTAAGATTTTATGGTCTTTGGTTAAATCTCATCTTAATAAGTGTTCCTAGGCTGTAGATTATAGCTTTTCCTTTCCTCTCCTTAAAGGCTGGTCTTTGCAGCTCAAATCTGTTATCACAGCACCAACTTCCCCGCCCTTCCCCAAATATGCCCCAAATCTCACTTCATCCTTGTGATAAGCACTGACCACAGAGTTAAAAAGATACCCGTGCGCTTAAAAAGGAAGACCCTGCAGCTTTGAACCGTCTCCCAGTTCTGTTTGTGAATATATCCCAAATCCTACTTGTGTGGGATCCGAAGAGCCGCTGGGTAGGTAGGGAAACAAATGAAGGGGTATTAGCGAAGTCTGCTTTAGCAACTTAGGATTCAATGTTTATGTGGGAGAAGAAACAGGACAACAGATGCTGGACATCTTTTCGGTCCATAGACGTTAAAAAACATGCTTATTTCATGCTTAAATCTCGATAGAGGTGCATATTGTATGTTGAACATATTCATCTTCCTCCCGTGATTCTCCCAGTGAGTGTTGACTGGCTGGCTAAGCGTATTGACTCTCGGTGATTTGAGATTTCTCTATTTCAAGCCATTGCTTTCATGTGACAGGATCTCCAGCCCCCACCTTCCTGGGCATCTTCCTTCAAAGGGCTCTGAATGTCAGTCATGTTCACGCAGCCCTCAGTGGAGCGCTCCGGGCAGGACCTGTTTCCTCAAATGGAGCTGAGCAGGGTCAGTTGCTGGGGGTTAAGACTTAAGAATACACAGGAAGGGAGTCACAGAGCCTTGGGCAATCTGCAGCCTTTGAGAAGCCGGGATCTGGGTGGCACTGAAGTTGTCTTGCTTCTGGAGGTGGGGAGGACACGAAGGAGACACAGAGTCATTTTCATCCAGCTTCTTGAGTTGTTTCTGTCCCCAAGGAGCCTGGTTGCCTTTAGTTCTTCAGGAGTCTGCCACTGGGTTCTGCCTGGACAGAGGCGCTCAAATTCATTCTGTCTTCAAAGTGTGGGCACATGCTGTGCAGGTCCTCAGCGTTTGACTTGTTAGTAAATTTTATCTGAGGAGAAGCTTTGGATCTACAGCATTTTCTTCATGGAGGAAGCCCTCTTCTGTGACCTTCAAATCCTTTTCAGCCCTGGGACCCAGTTTTCCTCATTGGTGGCACCATCTCTGATCACTCTGTTGGGCTCTAACTCTGTTTAACTACAGGGAGTTGACCTGAAGTCTCTAGGGCATCAGAAAGTTGAAAATTGTGACCCTTTAATACAGTTCCTCATGTTGTGGTGACCCTCCAACCAGACAATTATCTTTGTTTTTACTTCATAACTGTAATTTGCTACTGTTGTTATGAATCATAATGTAAATATCTGCTATATAGGATATCTGATATGCGACCCCCATGAAAGGGTTGTTTGACCCCCAAAGGGGTCGTGACCCATAGGTTGAGAACTGCTGCTCTAGAAAGCCTCTGGGGCACGGCTATCCCCGGCTCGCATCTCAGCTACCCTTTTCTCTCTAGAGTGGGATATTGCCCACGATTAATTCATCATGTTGCACTCAAAGAGTTGGGAAAAGGCTACGAGGTCCCCAAGGTAAGTAGACAGCACATACTCACAGCCATCCCTGTCAAGAGCTTATCATTTTGTTTGGTCCCTGGAAGCAGGGGTGCTTGGCCATACCACAGTTGAGTAGAGTCTATGGGAACTCTTTAAAAAAGTGTCCTTCTTCTGCAGTAATAATGAAACATTATTATCAGTTATAAATGTAGTTATATTCTGTCATGATAATTTATTACTGAGAAGCATTTTCAAAGAAAAAAGTGTACTTTCTTTTGACCATATTTATTTGTAGAGGGAGTGAGTCAGTCAGCATCCTGAATGGTGGCCCATAGTGGCGCACGCACTCACGCCCGCCCGCCCGCTCGCACGCACGCACGCTCGCACGCTCGCACGCACGCACAGCAGCTACTTCCGCATTCGGCAACTTTGAAATCTGCCTGATGCCTGGAGATGAATGAAATGGGGTTTGTGACCAGAACAACTAATCGGATGGTGCCAGCTACGGGGAGAGAGATGTTATGGACCAATGGGGCACCGGTGGAGCGTATAAAGGCACGCCCTGATCCTGAAGTAAACAAGTCGGCTTCCGCTTCTCACCTGACTCCTGGAGTCTGTGTCGTGGAGTCTGTGCCTTCGGATCCCCTGTTCCCAAGGACCATCCCGAGGGGCCGAGGGCTAGGGCAACATTTATTTGTATTGGAGTTTGTAGATAATGTCTGGGGCTGACACTGTTCTTCAAAAGACACCCTGTATCATTAGGTTTGCGCCACACTGGTTTAGATTCTTTCCCTTATTCCCTGATTTAGTTGCTCATTTATTTACTCAATAAGCACTTTCAGGTTCTGTTTGTTATGCGCCAGGTGCTATGTCAGTCCCAGAAGCACAGACTCGGGAGTCCTCGCTGCACCACCCGACTAACCGGGTAACACACTCTGCGTGGGTCCGGATGCCAGCATCTCTCTACTTTTTCTGTCACTAGAACAACAATGAGATGATTTTTATCTACTTCTGTGTTTTCAGAGGTGTGGGAAATTACTCCTCAGGACTTCACAAGGTAAAACCACACAGAATGAATGAATTACTTGTATCCACATTTGGTATTTGCAAGTCAGCGGCAGATGCTGCCGCCACGACTCTTGGAACCTCCTGCCAGCCTCAATGGGAGGGCGAAGGTCTCACAGCTCCAGCAGACCAGGCCAGGGCAGCAAAGTTTCTGCAGAAGCTGTTTCTGGATTTATTTCTGCTGCCACAGACTAACAATCTTATATTTCACTAGCTCCCATGGGGATGAAGGCTTCCTCCCCAGGAATCTTCTCTGCTTACCAGAAAACCAGAGGGCTGATGGGTGGCATGTTAGGAGAGAAGCCTGCCCGGAAGCTAAGGGGCTTACTACTCATTTTACCACAGAGCATTAGCTAGACAAACTAGATAGACACATAACCCAGCCCCCTGCCATGTATGTATGTATGTATGTATGTATGTATGTATGCATGTATGTATGCATGCATTCATGTATGTATGTATGTATGTATGTATGTATGTATGTATGTATAATGTGAGTGTGTGTGTGTGTGTGTAGGCCAGAGGATGCAGATTCTGGACCCCTCAGTGTAGTGGGGCAGGTTTTTTTTGTTTTTTTTTTGTTTTGTTTTGTTTTATGTTGACCATCATATCCAGTGGGACAAAGCATTTTCCCTATGTTTCAAAGCTTGGAGATAGAGTATGGTTCTGTCATGAATTACTTCATCTGCCAGCTTGGCACAGCCGGACATACTAGGACCCATGATGGAGAAAGATACCCTGACACATTCAGTGACTAGTCCTTGTGTGTTGCTTTGTGCCACAAACCCTGCTAGATGCTTGTGATACTGACGTAGACAGGATACCACCCCCCTCCCACCAGAGACAGACACAGATGATTGAAGACACAATGGTAATACAGAGAGGCAAAATTCAACATGGGTAAAACGTTGGTTTCTGAACCCACGATGTGGAAAAGCCTTGTCAGAGGTCAAGCATTCACAGTGAGGCCCAGAGGACCTGAGGGCCCTAACACGCAAATGCATGGACTGTGATGTGGGTGAGTCCAAGGTGTGGGATGGGGTGGGGCAGCATGGCAGTTTGGAATCTTCACAAACACTGGGACAGCTTGTCATAGGCTATGTCTGACGAGGAACGAGATGGAAGACGGGTTGCTTTGATTATAACTCCTCCTACTTAAATTTCCTTGCACTTACCCAAAGCAGGTATGGAAAAATGGAAGCTCTCCACAGACACAGACACAAAGACACACAGACACACATAGACACAGACAGACAGACAGACAGACAGACTTCAAATGAACCCAGCTGACGCAACCCCCACCAACCTCCAGTGAGCGGTTCAATTCTGAGCATTAGTTTGCTCCATTGAAGGCTGTTTTGCAGGGTAAGGGATGCTGGCTTCCTTTGTTCACTCTAGATCCGATAGGAAAACGACAATGCCAGGCTCTCATCACTGGTCTGGCAACCTGGTATTTGCCAAGCTTTCAAATGCCCCGCTGAAGTTCTGGTTTCAAAGAAAGCGAGCTACCAGGGACTCTTGCTCTACAAACAGAAGGAACTCAGCCAGGGGATTGCTTGGAGCAAGTCTCACAGATTAACTCGCGTGACGGAGTGGTGGTGTAGCCTTGGAAGCAGAAGCTGTAGGCTGATGAACTCGAGGGCCACTGGTATGGGATGAGAGGGACTGTCGAGTCAGCATAGCAGGAATTAACAGAACAGGATCAAGCAGCACGGCCACTTACACCTTCAAAGGAAGTGTGTTTGTGAGGACGCTGGCCTTGGTGTTCAAACAAAGAGTGCAGCATCCGTGAATTTCATAAAATTAGAGGACTGTTTGTTTTAAGGAAGTCTGAGCTGGGAAGTGGCCCCACTGCTCCCTGAAGTTGTGTGGGAACGAGATACTCTATATTTTATCCATCAATCAGCTCTGGGGTCAAATGACCTCTGCTGCGATTATGTCCACCTTCCACCTTCCGGGAAGCCGGAAAGAGAAATGTTCAAAAGTTGTTTCTCTTTGCAATTCTCCAAGAAGCAACCGACTGCTCGGCCATGTGTAGCTGCAGTGAAGGTTCAAACTGTGTCCTTCTGCTGGGCAGGGTGTGCTTCGTAAGCTTACACCATTATTGACAAAGGAACGAGAGAACAGGCATTTCCAGCCATAGGTGACTATCTCCGTCCTGTAATTCCAACAGCCTGGCAGAGGTGGAGGCTTATCTCTCCAGCTGAGGTTTATCTCTCACAGCTGAGGAAATGAAGACATACAAGAAGGGACTTGGTCAACATTTGGCAAAGAAGCTACACTGTAGGACTGCTGTAGGTTTTTGTCAGGAGACATCCTGGAGGGAGGAGTACTAATCACTAAGGTTCCTAAGACACCTAGTGACACTGTTTCCATGGGTTGCCGTTCCTTTAACGGAAAAGCTTGAGTGTTGCCTTGGGTCAGCAACAAGAGGAGCTCAAGCTCAAGGGCGTTTTAAACTTGACTCCATGCGCATAAAATCTGCTTGATCGAGTCTTAGCTTTTCCTCTGCCAATCTGAGCACAGACTGAAGAAGGAGGACAATGTGGCTCGATGGTGAGAACACTGGATTCGGGTCAGAGGTGAACTCCTTGACAGCCCTGTGCTCAGCGGTCATCTGTAGCACAAATCCCATGCCCAGGTAGCTTGGTACTGGGCTGTCTCTTTCATTTGTAGAGGAGCATGGTAAGCTATTATACCCCAGCCCATACCAACACAACGGAGGCTTTTGTTGTTGTTTAGTTTTGTCTTGTTTTGGACAGGGTCTCATGTATTACACAGTCCGGTCACCACATCACTGTCTCTGAGGCTGGTCTTGCCCTTCCCTTCATCCTGCTTCCACTGCCTGGATGCTGGGGTCACAGGGATACACCACAGTGGCTGACATTTGAGTGGGCTAGCCTCCGACTCTTGCCCAAGGCTCTGGCTATCAAAGCAGTCTGATCGATCTTCCAGTCACCTTCAGGGTGAGACGGACCCAAAGCTTATGGGAGAGAAGGAAGCTATGGAGCAGTGCCGAAGGAGCCACTTCCTTCTGCCCTAGGCTGGGCCCTCTGGCCTGCTTTCTGTTGTGTAAAAGAAGCACTGGGGTTGGGGGGGCAGACGGCCTGAGCTGGAGGGTTCATCCACAACTCTGCTTTCAAACAGGCTGGTTATGTTCCTGTATTCGTTTTCCTTCCAGAATCACTGAAGGACACATGCTTATAGAATCCAAACAATCCAGAGCAGTCTGAGATGAACTACGACTCTCCTCAAGCCCTCCAGCTCTCATTCTGGTTCTCTTCCCAGAGGGAGCCATGTCAGCCCGGAGCCAGCAGACGCTCAGCTACGCACTAACTTCTGTTCAGACCTTTAGAGTAAAAATGGCAACGTGTAGGTTGTTGAATTTTTGTTGTTGCTGTTTAATGATACACAGTACTTAGTGTTCTATATTGGCATGTTAATCAAAATCACATTATTTCATCATAGGCTTTGGTTTTTGTTTTTAACTTGCTATGTAAGTGCTTACATCATTGTGGTATTTAAAAACTTAAACATGTCGTCATCAATGTGCACTTACACATAATAGATTTCAGTGCACACGTGGTAGTGTTTTTGGGGAATGTATTTATTTATGTTTTCAGTAGCATTAATGGATTTGGAGGGCTGGAGATTTGGGTGGGTAGGCTCTGTCCATCCATACTCCCCTTGGTCTGCTCCATGACTCATCTGGCAGCATCTAGCTGGGCATCGTGTCAGTCTGCATCCGTATGGTAGTGACTGGCAAAGGTACGTGGCAGGAAGCCACCTTCTTTGTCTTCTTTGGGTCTGGCCCTTTGCGATTGATCATTCCGGAGCCTGGATGGCGTCCCTACCGAGTCTGGGTGGGATTCTGAATTGCTGCTTTGTATGAACTGCAGTGTGCACACCACATGATTGGGCCAACACTCTTGACTGGAACCCATCTGCTCATGGTAACCATGAGAGTGAGAGAGTACAGATGGCCCAGAGGACAGACGTGTGGATGCACCAGGCGCAGGAAGGGCCTGTGCCGTGGGACTTTCTCATCTCCCTGATGGATGAGAGGCGGGTGTGGTTGTGATCATTCCAAGAACCTGAGGATCAAGTGGATCCTTCAAAAACAAGGGAACAATGAAATGCTTTGCTACCTATGGAGGCTGTGAGGTTTCACTGAGCTGTTGACAGGAGGGGCCAAGTGCTAAATGTGACAGTCAGGGCAGGAAGTGAGGTTGGCCATTTACATCTGCTAATTAACACTCATGGAAAAAAAAACACTCACGGATTATCTACTTCACATCAGGATTCAGAAATGGCATAATTTCTACTTCTGAAAACCCTCAAACAAAATTTAAAAGCACTCAAAGAGATTTAATCTTTCAAGAACAATAGGAATAATGGTAACATCAATGCCATAGGGCCTGAGCTCCAACCTGGATCTGAGGCTGGGGAATGCCTTCAAATCAGAATGTTTGACTCTTTGCAAAGATTTGGTCAGTCAGGAGACTTCTGTACGAATATTAGAGAGTAAAGTTTCCTTTTATTATTAATGAAGACAATATAAATGACTGTGATCATTACTATTGGCAAGCTGACAGGATTAGGGATCACTGAAGGGACAGCCCGGGACATGTCAATGAGGATTACCTAGATTAAGTTACTTGAGGTGAGAAGACACTCTAAGGCATGGCTGGCAGCATTCCACGAGCTGGGGTCTTGGACTGCATAGAAAGGAGAAGTCTAGCTATGTATCAGCACCTAGCTCTCTCTCCTGACTGTACACACACCATGACCAGCCACCCTGACCCTGTGGGACAATGGACCATGCCTGTAAGCCAGAACGAACCCTTCCTTCCATGGGCTTTGTTGAGTGTTTTGTTGCAGCAATGTGAAAAAGTAACTCATATAATGGTTTTGAAGAAAGTAAAGGAAACTAGCAATGGATTATACATCCTTCATCCCAGAGCAAGGGCTATGATAAGCGAAGACTATTCACATCTGATCGTCATGGTGATGGTATGATTGATAACGATAGTTTTGTGTCATTTCTATGCGGGGCATCCTATGCATTCTCAAGTCTTCTTTGATACAACATGTAATGAACTACACTATCGTTATGTAAATATTATTCTGATCACTTAGTCAATGAATGTAATTTTAGAATTGTAAGGATCTCGAATCTTTACTCTTAAACATTATCGTTATTAATGAATAATAATATTCATTTTTAATCTTCTTAAACAGTTCTCTCAGTTCTCTTAAAACTGAAAGCCAGAAATAGAATTACCATGGAACTGTATACATTTTCTTTTTAATAAATTGTTACTCAGGATGATGATACCATGAGGTATTTCTAGCAAGAGCGTAAGAAAGCCACTGTCCTTGTGTCCTTATCAACACTATGTGATGAGTTCAAAGATTGCTTTAGTTCGTTTGTCTTGTTTTATTGAGGCAGAGTCTTGCTCTGTAGCCCAGACTGTCCTTAAATTCCTGTTCCTCTGGGATTTGTGACCTAAAGATGTAAGGTTCCACATTTCCAACATATCCTAAATTAAAAGATGAACGTGGACGTGCTTGTTCGGTTCAGGGACCTCGTGGGACGATTCTATCGCGATGGTCCTGCACAAGGAGAAATTGACTGAGATGCTGCAGGGAGGCAGAAAGAGTACAGGCTGCAGCGGGGCACTGACCCGTTCCTCAGTAGTTGTGTAATGGTCGGCTGCTGTAGCGAAACGGTCTTGCACTCAGAGACTTAAACAAGAATGATTTGTTTCTTGACATTCCAGAGGCTAGGAAACCAAAGATGGGGATACTGGATGGTGACTTCTTGGGAAGGGCTTGGTCCTGGTTTGTAGTGACCCTTCTTTCTGTAAACCCACTTAGATGAGGCAGAGCTCTCTCCCCTCTCCTTCCTTTGAGGACACTGCTTCCTTTGAGGTCTCAGCCTCATGGCCGAATTGTGGTTCAAAGGTTCTACGTCAGGGAACATCACACTGGGTGGATCACAGCCTTGGCCTGTGAACTGGGGGCTGGATAGTAAAACTTCCAGTTCATAGTAGGGACCACTGAGCCTTGTTTACGTTCTTCCATCTGCTGGTTTTTCAGCAAAAAGAAAGCTCTCCGTACAGAGAGGGAAACGTGCAAATGGTGTCACACAGTGTCTGTGCACTTACAGGGGCTGAATCGGCTATAAAAGTGCTGGTTCCAGACTCTCCCCAACCCCACTCCCTTTCTTCCTCCTCCTTTTCTCCTCCCTTCTTCTCTCCCTCTGTCTTCCTTTCCTTTCTCAGTCAGAATAAGAGCTATTCAGGGGACAGTGACATCCGTCTTTGTTGCTAGAGGAACCCCGGGAAGGGTACACTGGCAGGTTATCACTGTTACCTCCTTTAAGATCCTGAATGTTTATTCTCATCCTTTGGAATTCTCCCTAGCCCTCACGGGTCCACTCTCAAAACAGCAGGATTTGTAATTAGAAGCCACACCTGACTGCTTCAGTATGCTTCAGAGAATCCTTCAGGATGAGGGCCTCACCTCTGCTGGGGCCTTGCATGAGTGGCTGTCCAAACTCCATTCCTCTCTGGTTCTCTTTCCCGCTTCTGTTGTCCCTTCTCTAGCACAGCATCTCCTTGGGTTGTCTAGACGATAATGTCCCTTGGATTCCAGAGCATTTTGCCCTCAGGAGTCCCCTCCCCGCTTCGACCTTCATTCCTCACTGTGACAAGCTCTCCTCTCCCTCCGCCTCTTTGCTATGGATGTCCCTCTGAGGTGGATCTCAGTGTCCTGGACCTAACTGCCAAGCTCTAATGGTATGAACCTTCCACCTAAAGGCAGCCTACTTTTCCGCAGGCCCTGGTGTTGTCTCTGACCTGCTCTACTCAGCTCTGGAACAGGCCACCTGTGGTTTTAGGTTCTTAAAATAGGGTTGGACGGGTGGGTGGGGCAATGTCTTCTTTATCGAAGACTAGGTGAGTTCCCTTCTGTAGGTGCCCTCCCTGCTAGGAGGAGGTTGGTGCAAAGACTTCATTTACTGTGTTACAGACTGATTTGAGCTCCCCCCCAAAGTAGTAATGATTGCATTCCTGTGGATTAAAATCCTATTCCTGGCACACATCTAGGCCATCCCTTAAACAACCAGCTTCAATTCACAATGGAGGACACAGATTGGCTGCTGCCTGGTTTCGAGAGGACACGGATCCGTTCTCATTAGAGCCCAGGGCACCGCAGCGTAGGGAGGAGGGCCTCCGGGTACCAGGTATCCTTTCACAGGCTTTGCCTTTGGTTTGTTTAGTTTTGTTTTTGTCTGGCGGGCTCAAAAAGAGACTGTCCTACTTTCCACGGGAACAATCACTCTAACATTTTAAGAAATTAAGTCTCTGGGGAAAAAAAATCTCGTTTGAGAGGGCTTGTAATGGCTCCTTGACCACACGCTGTGCCTGCCAATTTATAACAGAGAAATATTACAGAAGTTGAGAGCTAAAGTTGGTGTGCACAGGCATTGCTTAAGAAGGGACAGATACTTCCTGGGGACAGTGCTCTCCCCTGCTAGGTCCCCAGCATTGATTCAATCTGGAGGGAAGCTGTCTGCCAGCCTGCTGCTTCTACTGCAAGCCGTGCCAGCCCATTCATCCTGCTCCACATTTGCAAAGAGATATTCATTCTGCTGAGAGCCAGCAGGGCTCGTGGAGCCGATGGAAGGTCTGATGATGAGCGGAACTCCCCGGGAGGGGGTGTCTTCCATTTTGCGAGCACCTCTTGAATGCTGTACTAGAGAGAGGCCCCCACACAGTCTCCATGCTCTTACCTGAAGGACAGTCCTCTGGGCTATCTCAGAGGAATAGATATGAGCATTCAACCTACAATTTCAAATATCCTTCCATAGATTTTTATATTGTGGATGTCGTCTGTGAGATGGGATGTTCTGGGCCTGTCCGCTGCGTCACTGACCGATCTTCTACCTGGCTCCCTGTGAGATCTTACTCTTGTAGGTCACGGTCTGGCAGCAGGTTCTTGGTAAAGAAGGTTAGCCGACTCTAGGTTACTCGCTTGGGAGACTTTTGCATTTTAATAGTTGACATAAAAAGCAAAAACAAAAACAAAAACGGGATGTTTTAGTTCTTAGTGCCGTAGAGCGCAGATGCGGTGGTTTCAAGACGTGATCTCCCTGTAGCCCTTCACCGCAGCTGGGCATGGTGAGGCTCTGATTCGATACATGTTAATACTGTTTCACAACCGGGATGGGAGACCATCATCATTCACTGTGGCGGGTGGAATTTACAACGCTGCCAATGCTCAGACAATGGGTGAAGGCCCATTGTCCTGAACACCAAATCAAGCCAATGAAGGTGGCCAACAGCAGGGCGTTAGTGGGAAGAGTGAGCCTCTGCAGACCTGGCTGAGAGAGAAGACCCAGCTGCTGTTGTACAGTTGGGGCGAGCCAGGCGAAGAGCTCCCGACAATGGAGGCCGTCAGTGCTTGGCCTCCCCAAACCGAAGACTAGGAAGCGGCAAAGTCTTGACAGGGTGGGGCTGGTGGCGGGGAGGGGTTGAGGTGGAGGGGGAGCTTGGTGAGATTTGAGGAGTGCATTCCGCATGTCCGACTTCACGGATTCCTCGGAGCGTCACGTCCCACGTTGTTCTTGTTATCTTCATGGCTCAGTTTCCAGGGCGCCTGGCCCCTTTTGTAGGCAGGTGAGAAACAACGGCAGTTTTTTCAGCTGGACTGAGGTAGGACAAGTGAGGTAGCCAGTTGGGTTTGGCGTGCTCTGGCTTCTACTTCAGCTGCTCAATCCAGGAGGCACCTCCTGTGTTCCCTAGTCAGCAGTTTCTCGGTGGGCGAGGTTGGCCGGAACGTCTCAAGGTCTCTGTGGTTTAGCATTGAGAACACACTAACTGTACCTTCTCCCTTATGGGGGAGTGTGGTAATTACAGCTAATTAAGAGCAAAAGCCTAGTCAAAGACAAAATGGAAGGTACTTCTCTCTGCTCTCCAGCCTGGGAGCAAAGGGGATTGTCCAGTTTAATTAAAAAAAAAAAAAAAAAAAAATTCACTGAGGTAAGCTTGAATTTCAAAAATAAGGAATACTTTTGTAGCAAGAATATGTTCCTTATGATATTTGGTACATTTATACAAACAAAATTATCATCATCATCATCACCATCATCATCATCATATGAGTTCAAATTTTATTGGAGGTAATGTTATTTGTCTGCTAGCATCCTGCTTTAACAATCCCTCACATTGTGATAGGGCAGTAGAGTGCAGAGGTTCCTCCATCTTGTATGAGGCCATTTTAGGTTTTACTAGAATTTGGTCTCCTTGGAGAATCCCATGGAAAATTACGCCACTCTATTTTAGGAACCTGAGGTCAAGATACCCCAGCTAACTCATCTTAGCGTCTGCTAAATTGCTTGTGTGTGTGTGTGTGTGTGTGTGTGTGTGTGTGTGTGTGTGTGTGTGTGTAACCTCCCCTGAAGCTGCAGAGTGGGATGCCAGGATGTACTTCACGCTACCCTTGGACCTGAAGACTTGAGTGTAGTCCAAGATGGCTGGAATAAAGACTTTTAATTGGCTACAAGCTGTGTCTGAATGGCTCTCTCCCATAGGCTCTTGGTAACAGTGGTTAAAGAAAAAAAAATTCTGTTTTTTGTTTTTTTGAGACAGGGCTTCCCTGCATAGCTGGGCTGTTCTGGAACTCATTCTGTAGACCAGGCTGGTCTCAAACTCACAGACATCCACCTGTCTCTGCCTTCTCAGTGCTGGGATTAGAGGCATGTGCCACTACTGCCTGGCCAAGAGGAAAAAATTAAAGGCCATACCTACCACATAAAGAGGAAGCATGTCTCAATTTAATGATTATTTTTTACCGATTAATGAGAGAACTAGAGAGAGCTTAACTATTTCAAAAGTACACGTATGCACATAAAGACAATTAAGAAATGATGAGTTGAATTTGTTAATAGACATGAAGCTAGATGCTTACACAGGGTGATAATCAATTGTACCACATGGGCAAAATTAGCTTGTGTTTTCTGTGGATGAGAACCATTTACGGTACTGTTAGTTTTTTGCCGCTTGTGAGCGAGAGTGCTCGAGTAGGTCAACAACAATGAAGGGTCCAGAAAGGCAGAAAAAGTGTATGCAGATACGCTGTCATCAGTTTTGGCTTGTTTCTAAGTTCTTTACGTTCTTGCCAGTGTTAGGTGACCCCCTGTCTCAGGGCTCTGGCGCATGCTTCTCTCACCTTTCAGTTGTCTCGTCTTCTCATCCCACACATTCCTTCCCTGGGAGCCTTTTCCAACCTCCAGTCTAGGTCAAGTCTGATGTGTTTATAAAAAAGACAAAGAGAGGGTTCTATGTGTTCTACGGAGGTGTAGTCAGGTATGGGGGATAGGAATGAAAATCTTAAGTAACTTCGTGTAAATAGAGAAAAACACATTTTGCGCTAGCAGAGAAACGTTCGACTTAGAGTTAGTGTGGATCAGAAAAAGAGAGCCGGCAGCAGTGGCTTGAGATCAAGGTGACAGAAAGAAAGTGAGCTTGTCCAGGCAGGTTCAGGCCTGTGACACGAACTGAGCTGGCAGGCAAACCGTGGGAATGGGCAGTCTGCAGGGTGAGAGACAGACGTGCACGCGCATGTGCAGTTGAGGTTGAACAGTGCACAGCCTGAAGCCTGTGAAGAGCGCAGATCGCAAGGAGCCTCCATAATGGCGTGCACCTCTAGGGAGTGTGGTCCACAGTGTTGCTGAATGGCAGCTGCAGCTGTGGTCCCAGCAGCCAAGAGCTCAGTGCTTCCGGATGGTGGTGGTGGTGGTGGGGAGGAAGCGCCCGAACTAGCGTGTTCCACATCCCAGCACTGTGCATGCTATTTTAGTGGTGGGCTGGGGGGCTAGCACTCCCGTTATGAGTCCTGGGTAGAGAGGGAGAGATAGAGAGGGAGAGAGAAGGGCTCACACATGGGAGTGTGCAAGCGTGAACAAGCACAGGCAGGTGGTTGAGCCTGTTCGAGGGAAGGGGGTATTAGGGGGTGGGAGTGAAGCATGGGTGTGTGTGTGGGGAAAGGGGTGGGTGGGGACAAGGGAGTGGGTGGGGGGATGGCATGGGTGGGTGGGTTGGGGAACAGCTTCTAAGTGAACAGAGTCCAAAGGGGACAGGGTGAAAGCTGTTTTTCTTCCAGGGTGGGGTGGGCAGCTAAGCAGGAGCAGTGGTGGGCAGAGCGCAGGAGCTGGGCGCCAGAGAGAGCACGTGTTGGGGCAGCAGGTGGTTGAGCACTCATGGAAAGCAAGTCTCACAGAGTACAGGAAGCTTTTCAAGAGGCGAACCAGGAATAATCTGCGAACCGGGGGGTGGGAGGGGGGGTGGGAGGGACAACAGACAGAGTCCCTGGCAGGGGGCGGGGCCAGACCTGCTTTTCAGGAGGAGAACCTGAGGAACCAGTGGCTGTGGTGGCTGCAGGGGGAGCCAGGAAATGGGGGCGGGGGGATGTAGAGATATTGCTTTCTGCTTAGAGAGGAAACATTAGGTTCTGATTTTCTATCTTATGTTTCAGACCAAGACATCTCGGTTGTAGGGACAAGACAGTGAAGACAGACCCATGGGTGAGAGAATAGGGTTATTAACGGCCCCTACCAGCGTCCCGAGGGCATGATTAATAATCAGAGATTTCTAGCACAGACCAGCCGCCAGGTTGTCACGTAGGGACTGGGGCTACGCTCTGGGCCAGTGCCCTTGAGCTACAGAAAGCAGTTTACTCAGGCCGGGCCTGGGATTCTCAGCAGTGAGAAAGAACCTGTCTCAAAGGAGAGAGGAAAATCTCACCCAAGGGAAAGCCCTAGAATGAGGGTCAGTGAGAGGCTGAATGTCTCGATCCTCAAGGGCAGCACAGGTAGCTCTGAGCTCAAGAACTCTCCCCTGGGGCCATGTGGAAGTTTCCTGTGACCAGCGAGGGAAGGGGGCTTACCAGTTCTCCAAAGTTTGGGCTAGCGAGCGTTGGACCTCCATGTGGTAGCTGGGAGGGGATGCAAACCTGATGAGTTTCTAAATCGGAATCTCGGTACCATATGATGTGCTTATAAAAAGACAAAGAGAGAGGATATGTTTTATGGATGTGTGGTGAGGTGTGGGGGAAGGGAGTGCCTCTGCAGGCCCATGCTGAGGCATCCCTTCCCCCTGAGGAACCAGCCGCACGGTGGTATAGTATAGAATAGAGTTTATTCAGGGCATGGGAGGGGACCCAAAGGGGGAGAGAGAGAGAGAGAGAGAGAGAGAGAGAGAGAGAGAGAGAGAGAGAGAGAGAGAGGAAGAGAAGAGAAGAGAAGAGAAGTAGAGGCTAGCCATGAGCACGTGGAGGGAGGGAGCAGGAAGGGACGAGTAAGAGCAAGAAAGAGAGGAGGGGGCAAGCAGCCCCTTTTATAGTGAGTCAGGCACACCTGGCTGTTGCCAGGTAACTGTGGGGCGGAGCTTAGACAAAATGCTAACAAAGTTCACTGTCCTAAATCCTCATGGGACCACATTTCATTTATCGGAACATTTACAGTAGTTTAGATCAGTGCTGCATCTGGGAGTCTCAGTCCTTGTGTGACCTGGTCCTGTTTCCATCAGTTTCTCTCCCAGGGAGGATGCTCTACATTTCTCCTTTCTGTTTCTGGAAGACACCAAATCCTTACTTAGGGACTCTCTGTCTGCAGTTCCCTGGGCCCAGAATGCTTTTCTTTTGGCCTTTGCCCAGCAGGTGTCTTTTCATTCCCAAACTCTTCAATTTGAATGTCTGAATGGCTTCTCCCGACTTCTCAGGCCAAGTAGCTTCCTTACCCATTTTCACTTTCTTTGTTTAAAATTTTAAGTTCTGGGTACTGGGGATTTAACTGGAAGGCTCTTAAGCATGCTTCCCCTCCTCCACCTTTTTTCTTTCTCAAGACAGATTTTCTCTGTGTAGCCCTGGCTGTCCCAGAACTTGCTCTGTAGGCCAGGCTAGCCCTGGACTCAGAGACCTGCCTCTCTCTGCCTATGGGGCCACTGCCAGGCTAGCATGTTAAAAGTGAAGCACACTTGACCACTAGGCTGTAGCACCGGCCCCGCTTTGTTATGTTTCCATTGCCATGTAGTCACGGACACTTGTGGTGATGTCATACATAGTCATACACAGAGACAATGCATAACGATCAGGTAAGAGTCATTTTTTGCTGTCTCATTCAGTGTCATATCTTTGTTCTGGGAAACTTTGAATCTCTCTCTCTCTCTCTCTCTCTCTGTGTGTGTGTGTGTGTGTGTGTGTGTGTGTGTGTGTGTGTGTGAGAGAGAGAGAGAGAGAGAGAGAGAGAGAGAGAGGAGGGAGAGGGGAGGGGGAGGGAAGGGGAGGGGGGGGAGGGGAGAGAGGGAGAGACATTAGATTCTGATTCTCTGTCTTATGTTTCAGATAGCATATGTAGGTTCTCTCTCTCTCTCTCTCTCTCTCTCTCTCTCTCTCTCTCTCTCTCTCTTAAACTATGTAATAAATTTTAGCTACTCTATGGTGCTGTAGGACACTGGAACTTGTTTCTGCTGTCTCCCGGTAGTTTGGTATCCGTTGTTTTACGGACTCCCTTCCCTCCCTGAGGAGTGAACACCATTCCTCTCTTCTGTGAAGCTGACCTTTAAGCTTCTCCATGTGAGTGAAGCTGGCTGATCTTTCCATATCTGTACTTGGCTGTTTTCACTCACTGCAGTGTCTTGCCACGTCCATCTTTGGCTATGAAAATTATGGGATTTTTTTTCTCTTTTATGCCTGAATAAAAGTCCGTTGTGAGTATCCACCACACTTTCTTTACCTCTTCATCCACCGAGGGACATCATGGTTGATTTGAGTCTTTGTCAACGTCAGGGCACTGAGTGCTGTTGGTAGAGTCCCAGTTCACCCAGTTCACTCATACCAGCAGCAGCTACGATCAGCAGTTATAACGAGAATCCAGAAGAAATATGGCGGATGAGTGTGGGAGGGGTCTCTGAGGTCTCTCACTCTGGTCAGCTTGAATAAAGAATGAAATGAGAGAAGAGGACCTCTTTTAAAACTCTTGGCTGTACTTCTACCCTGCACACGCACCAAATTAGGTGCTAGAAGTGTTTCGTATCTCTGATCTGTGCATCTTGTGTGACCTTCTAAAATTAAGCAATGGGCTCGTCATGACCATATTCTGTCCCAAAGGCCCAAAGCTAGCACTTGGACAATCTCCTCATGCCTGTCAGTTCTACAGACTGTTTTTCTCTCCTCATCTTTGCCATTTTCCTAGGCTTTTACTTTGGTTGGTGGCAAGGTTTCTGACCTATTAAAGGGTACTTACAAGACACAGTAAGAAGCAGTCTGGCAGACATGGCATTTCACTCCAAAGTGCATATATTAGGGTCACTTATAGACTTGAATTGTTTTCCCATCGAGGTACTCGAGAGATTTCCTTATGTACGCCATGCTTTATCATATGAGGTCAACGGTAGCACTACACGGTAGTGTCGCTGTGAGTATAGACAACACAAAGATTTTAAAGTGTATTGTGTGCTTGTAACAATCAGGATAACGGCCAAATAGACTACTGCCTCCTGGAAACAACTTTCCATTTTGATAGGGGACTTCAGTCAACACAGGCTCTGACTACAACAGTCATGGTGGGGCAGATATTTGGAGCCATTGACACGACAGCCTGTGAGTGGATGGTCACCCTGTCTGCATTGCAGAGGAGGCTCTGCAGATCTCCGGTGGGGACCAGCGTTCTGGATGACTTGGCTACCACCTCTGGTCCTAAGATAGCAAGTTCTGCTTAAACCCCGGCAACTGACGACAGGCCGGTAATAGTAATGTTGTATTCCGGAGCTTTGCTTTAAATAATCCTTCTCCTTAATGGCTTTGCCCCTGTCGTGTGGCAGGTGTTTACGTTATTAAGTAAGAGCGTTTAAACGCCGACCTCCTTGGTATAAAGGGGAAGGAGATTAAAACCCAAGCAGTGTTCTAGCTATTGAAATCAATGAGACTTGTCAGATCTGCAGCGTGTAAGCGACTTAGAGGGCGTAGGCACCTATTGCTTTTGAGCTTCAACGTGTGCATTCCTCAAAGTCTGACCGGGCCCTAGGATGCTCATTAAAGGCTGGTCTGTCTATGGCCTCTTTCTCCGCAGAAGCAACGCTAATTAATAGTCGACTACATGTGCACTAAATAGTTATGCGATTAGGGAGGATGAGAGCTCGAGTTCCTGTTTAGAGAAATGACCTTTGGAAGACCCCCCTCCCAAAGGTAGACTCTTTTAGCTAATCCGAGGCAGGGGCCCTGAATGTTGCCTTTCCTTCATGAGGGGTGAAAGCCGGACTGCTTGGCTGTATCTATATTCTTCTTTCTTGATGGAGTTGTCCCAGCTGCCAGCTACAGGAATCAAGTTTCTGAGGCTCTCTCTCTCTCTCTCTCTCTCTCTCTCTCTCTCTCTCTCTCTCTCTCTCTCTCTCTCTCTCTTTCTCCCTTACCCCCATATTAATACTTATAACACATATCAAAAATTCCCTTCTCTCATAATATTTAAACCTAGATTCTATCTATCATCAACAAGGGGAAATCTTCCTGTAAGAAGGGCAGGTGGACTTTGAAAATCCAGCTATTATCCCTCATGATGTCTTTTTCCTTAGCAATCTCCAGTTGGTTTCTGTAAGAGCCACCAGAGCGACAGAGACCTCTGGCCCTGCTTGTGAGCTCTACAGGTGACTCTGACCTCTTCTTTTCATTGAGTGGATTCATAACTGGGTCAGCCTGGCCACAGAGGAATGCTCCTCGTAGTGCTATGAGGCATTCATTGCTCTTCAGCTGATGGCTGCGTGTGTTGGCCTGTTGGACTTATTCACAGAAGGTTTCCAGGTTGCAGGTCCATAATGCTGGAGAGATACCGTACCCCTCACCTGTAGAAGAGCCAGTTCGCTTCCTACTGCTGGGCAATGTGATGCTCTTTTTACAGTGAGTGACTTTGGGGATAGCTATTTTTTGTTTCAGAGCAAAACTGGCCTCCTATGCACAGCCGTGGGGTGAGGCCAGAGTCTCTAGTTTCTATTCAATTTCCTCATCAAGAAATGCAAAGTATGATAGGAACAGCAGTGTTCACTAAAGCTTGTCAGAAATGCAGACTCATATGCCCTGGCCCTTGAGGAACACAAACTACACCATCCCAGCTCCAGGTACCCCGTTGGATTGAGACAGCATAGAGATGATTACTTTTCAAAACCATCTCACCCCACTACAGGGGTTTAAATCTGACTTAGAGAAAAGTCCCACCATGCCCCATCCCTGAGAAGCATGGAGTCAACCTGAACTCTGGAGTCTTTCTGGAAGATAGATGACAAGAAATGCTTACATTTTGGAAAATAATTCTGAAAAAAGAAGGGTTGGTCAGCATCTTCTCTTCAGAGTAAAGCACGCGACCACCTCAGGGCTGGAGAACACGGTAAGCCAGTGTTTTATCTCCATGGTCAGGGGCCAGTATGTCTGCCATCGCTCTCCCTGTGGTGTCCAGGCCTCTGGGACCTTGTTACAAGGCTGAGGAAGCAGTCTTCTAGGAAAACACCTGTCAGGCACGGGGAAGGTACTCCAGACAGTGCAGTATCAGTAGTGCGGGAAAGTGATTTGGTGGTTCCTTGATCATCAACATTCCTGGGAAGGAAAACCACACAGCCAGATTCCGTGTGGTTCTTTGAAATGTGGTCGGCCAGTCTTAGGAGCTGGTTCTTCCAAAAGCAGCCACAGGACAAAAACTGATAGCGTATGTGGTTTGGGCTCCACGATACTGAAGCTCTTTGGCAGTATAGACGGGAGTGGGGGGGTAGGGGGGGATGGGGGATGGGATGGGGGTGGGGTTATTCATTCACAGAGGCAGGAGAGAGAACTTTGTTCCCTACTTCCTAGTTATTTAGCGCCCCGCCCCGTTTTGTAAGTGCTTATTGGATCTCTGCATGCACCGTAAGTGACAAGCTTAGCACCCACTCTAATACTGCATCCCTCAGACTCTACATCTTCTTTAAGAATTGTATCTGAGGGTAAAAGTGGATCAGCAAGGAGACGACAAGGGCCTGTTTCCACTTTGCCAGGACAACGGATTCTAATTCGAGTTGCTGCCCTTGTATCAGCATGGTCCAAAATAGTACAGCCAGCCACAGCCACCCGAGGGACTCTAGATGACTTTTGGTGTGTGTGTGTGTGTGTGTGTGTGTGTGTGTGTGTGTGTGTGTGTGTGTGTGTCTCGGTCTGGGTCCTGAAGGTCACTTGAAGACCACAAAGTTAGGTTAGGCTGCAGAGAAAACAAATAAATGACTATTGTAGCAAAATATTAAATGATTTGAGGTATCAACTGTGTTGGAAAACAGTATTATGGTTCATTAGGGACTGTCACCAGTGTTGTGAGGGAAAATTCCCAGCAAAATATCCTGTAGTAGTTTGAAATGTGGTCGGGCATTTATACCCACTCAGACCCATAGGCTTGGTTGTGACCCTCTTCTCCCCGACTTCCCCTTCAGCACTCTCCAGGGTGCAAGTGGACGCTGTCTCTCATCACAGACAGGATTTTCAAGAGTCACTAATGAGCTTGTAAGGAACACAGACCTTCTAGGGAACATGCACTCTTGCGGTTGCTTCCTGGGGCTTAAATAGCTCTGTGCTTTCCAGAGATTTCAGGTGGGCGAGAGCTTGTGAACTGGTGGATGCGGCAGGCGCTTTTGAATTTTTTATTCTGGAAGCTAACTGCTGAAACTAAAAGTTAAAAAAAAAAATCATCTCCCTCCGTTTTATCTCGGGGAGAAGATAAAAATAGGGAGAGGTGTTTGAATTTGGCAGTTATCTGGGCATTTTCAGACAGCCTGTTTTCCTTTTGAACGCTTCCACTTCCGGGATTGCCCTCCTTTGAGTTTATGTTCTGTGTCCAGGTACCCTTCGTGCACGTCTGAATCATGTGTGACAAATCATCTTAATTACTCCAGGCCGCGCCTCCTCCTCTGGTTCTCATTTTCTGAAATCCCTGAAATGGTTATCAAATAAATGCTGCGCTCCAGCCCTTGGAAACAGCACGCGGGCCGCAGCAGCAGCCAGAGGAATTTCAAAGTTAGTTAAAAGGCACAGGAGAGAGGGAATTGAATGAGAACTCCCCCTGGTTTTCAGCCTGGAGACCCCGTGCTGACTAGACTCCAATTGTGCTTTGCGGGGCACAGCAAGGAAATAAGGGAAGCTGTGTGTGGCTCCCTGGCCTGAGCCCAGAGTTCTCCTGTATTAGTAGGGTCCCCCAATGCTGTAGGACGACGGACCACATCCTAGAGACCAGACAGGCAGGGAAATGAAGGAACTGGAGGTGTGGGGTGCCCTGCTCTAGCTCACTAGTGTGGCTAATCGGAGGCTGAGTCAGGACCATGGGTCAGCGGGCCAGCTTTAGGCCTTGTTAGGAGTCAGAGCCCAGCCATTTCACAAAGGTTGCCTCCAGGACTGCCTGGGCTTGCCTGGGCTGGGAACAAAACCCAGGGGTAGAGGGGCGTTGAGGCAGGTCAGGTTGTAATCCTGCTTGAGGGGCAGTCCAAGGGGAGGTCATTAGGAGAAAGGAGCTGAAGCTGACAAGAAAACGCAAGCACAAAGCTGCTTCAGAACCCTTCACGATAGCTGCGTGTCTATTAGGCAGCGCCATTGCCTGTGCAGGGAAGTTTCTGAAGATCCGTTACTGTAGGCAGCCAAGGAGCCTCGTCTATGGGGCTTACCGTGGGATGGAGTGGGTGAGGGGTGGGTTGTTGAGACTTGCCTTACTCCTTCCTGGAACCGGGGGACAGAGAAGATGTGACTTAGCAGATAAGTGCTTGTGGTGTATGCCTGCTCCAACAGAGACACCAAGGGTAAGGGATATTGGGTCCATTTTGAAAACCAAAGGTTCGCTGTCCTGGTTGGGTGATCATCTGGAAATTACATTCAAGGATGTCAACAGCGCGTACGATCTGAAAACGATGTTGATAAAGCAGGTTGCTTGCTCAGGCTACTGACTACAATTCACACTCTGGCGTTAACATGAATAAAGCCCACTTTTATATCCAGACTGAATGCTTGTCTTTGCTCCCCAAATTCATATGTTGGAATCTGAATCCCCCCCCCCCACACACACACCCAATGTGGTGGTAAATAGCAGTAAGGCTTCTGGGAAGTAAAATGGTCTCCTGGGATTAATTAGGGCCTTTATAAACAGGCCAGGGAGCTAGCCATTTTTCTCCATGTGAAGACGCAAGAAGCCTGCAGTCTTCAAACAGATAAGGGGCTTCTCTATTCTGAGGCCATGCTGGCCCCTGATCTTGGCCTTTCAGCTTCCAGAACTCTGGGACATGAATTTCTGTTGCTTATAAGCTCCAAAGTCTATGGTACTCTGTTTTAATTATCCAAACTAATGCAGTTTGCTGTCTTTCATCTCTAGGGGGAAATATTAAACGAGACAAGTTAACCACTTGAGGTATAGCACTGGAGTGGTATCGTGATATCATAGTCACTGGTGGGATTCATATTCTCTTAATTAAACATGTTTAAGAATTTGATTTCTTAATTTTAATTTTATGCGTGTCTGTGTTTTGCCTGTATGTGTACCACATGTGTGCCTGGTACCCACAAAAGCCAGACTAGTGTGTTGAACCCCCAGGACTTGGAATTACAGATGCTGATAAGCCGTCATTTGGGTACTAGGAATTGAACCTGGGGCCCCTGGAAGAGTATCTAGTATTCTTCAGCCACCTCTCCAGTTGAGGAATTTAAGCAGTCAGATGCATATATTTTCCATGCATTTGAAAGTGAGTCTTACTTTCTTTGGGAGGAGCACATGTGTTATTTCTACACTGCTTGTTTACTCTGCTGTTAACTCTTGGGAGGAGTCATTCCCTACTCCACTATCTTTGTGTGGAGGGCTTGGCTTCATTAGATCAGCACTCACAGCTCCTTTATTTCTCGTAATTCTCTTTTCTCATCTCCACAAGAAAGGGAATCTGATTACCTACAGGTAAATTCGGGCGCAGTGGCTGAGGGTAGTAAATTCAGTCTTTTTATTTCCTCTTTAGGACTTTCCAGTTTTCAGAAGGCAGTTTCTATTTCTCCACCATAAATCTGACCAGACGGGGCTCTCATGGAAGAGTCCGTGTCTGCAGTGGGGGCAGGACTGTCTAATTTAGGAACTGACATGCTGGGTCAACAGACCTAAAGTCATGACAAAGCTGACATTTTTATTCCTCTATTGGGCTCTTCATTCTTAGGATCAACTGCTTCCTAACTAGAGAGGAACACCAATCCTTTATAAACCCCAACATTAAGGGTGTTAGTCAACTTTCATCACTGCAATGGGTACTTGGAGGGATTTACTTATACAGAGAAAAGATCTTGGCTTATGGTTCTAGTTCAGAGCTGAATGGCTGTGTGGCTTTGGACCTCTGAGGGAGGCAGTTGTAAGTGGCAGAATGTACTCTTCACCTAATATCCAGGAAGCAAAGAGGAAGAGCTTGGAGTCCTACAGTCTCCTTTGAAGGCACACTTCCAGTGATCTAAAATGTCCCACTAACTCCCACCTGCTAAAGTTTCTACTACCTCCCAATAGTGACACCCAAGTGACCAAGTCTTGAACACACAGACTTAAGCCAAACCATAATAGTAACTATTCTACAGTTTCTCTGAGGAGGCAACTTTTTCCAACTCCTAGTCGGCTGGTCCTAGATAGTGTCCTTTGATTTCTCACAATTACTTCCCCTTGAGTATGATTAGCTAAAAGGAGAAGACATGGCTGGATCCAACGAGGCACATGGGGTTCTTTTGTTGTTGTTGGTTTATTGAGACAAGGTTTCTCTGTGTAGCCTTGGTGTCTTGGAACTTGCCCTGTAGATTAGGCTGCTCTAACTCAGAGATCCGCCTGTCTCTGCCTCCCTTGTGGTGGTATTAAAGGCCTGTGCCACCACTGCTCAGCTCACAGTGGGGTTCTTATCAAGGAGAAGCTCTTGCTTTTACTGGCCAGATGCAGAAACCATTTTGAATTTATAACCACGGATGTTCTCCTGTCACAATATGAAGTCAAACCATGAGTGATTGTGTTTACATGCAGGAGGATCACCATGAGTTTGAGGCTAAGGGGCAATATGTAGTGAATTCTAGGCCAGCCTGGGCTAAAGAGTGAGACTATGTTTCACAACAAAAGAAAACAAAAACAAAATGAATACCCAAATCAACCAACCAACCAACCAACCAACCAAACCCCATAAATCCAAAAATTACAGAGAAACACCTCTGGTCTTCTCCTGCTATCTATGTATGGATTAAACTCAGGAATCAGGTGTAGCTGGGGCTAATATTTTCTTAAGACTTTTCAGCTCAGGTGAACCAATTAATTTCCTTTTTGCCTAAGCAAATTTCGGTAATTTTTTTTGCTGCTACTTGGAATGGTAAATGAGCCACTCTTCATATTACTTTTACATTGTTAGCTTTAATTAATTTTAGAAGTTCCCAAGTCACCTCAATAGTTTACTTTAGATCCCAGGAGCTGGAGACAACTTTGGAAAGTATTAATTCATCACAAGGAAGACAGCTAGATTATGACATCAAGAGATTAATTATCGTGGGTACCTCTCATTGCTTATTTCTTTCATATGCTTGTTTGTTACATTTTGGAGGCAAGTATAATGTGATACTTAACCCAGGCTGGTGTTTAATCAAAACCTTCAAAATGTGATCGGCTCATTGTTTTCCTTCTGATTAACTGGAGAAGAGTCAACCTTGTTCTTTAACATTACAATAACCATCAAAAATATGCTCAGGAGAACAACAAACTCTTTAGTGAAAGTTATTTTAGTTGCACGCCAAGATAAATGGCTAGGATATTTTACTGTGGAGAATTCCTGTGGAGGTAAACTATAACCAGAAGAGTGCTAAAGGTTAGATAGTCAGCTTAGAACAAGAAGGGTCTTCCAGAGGTGTGGAAAGAATCAGCAGTGATTAAGAGTGAGCCATGCTCATGGCTACTGAACAGGGTAGCTTCTTGTCCACAAAAAATGTGTTTTCTCCCTTCCACCTGACAGAGTTATTATTGGGAATTGGCTTCTCACAGAAACTACATTTCCCAGCATCCTTTGCATCTAGATGTTGTCATGTGACTGGTCAGCAATGAGGGCAAGATTTAAAAAATGTTCACTTTCTATTATATATAGAACATATAGAATAGATATATATTAGAATACATGAGTTTCTCTTCTCAAACTTGGCTTTTTCTTTTCTCCTGGTTTTTTGAAAGAGTCTTTGTACATAGCTTAGGCTATTCTCTGGCCTCTGCCTCCAGCCTCTTGCTGGAGTGCTAGGATCCCAGCCAATCTTGCCTTTCTTGATTAAGTCTCCAAAGCACCTTAGGATGGTTGGCTGAAGTTTAAAAAATAATGTTGGAAAACCTTGTAAGAAAACATTTGGTGAATTTGAAATTTTGAATTTTCAAGAGAAACTTCTTAAAAAACTTAAAACAGCTTAAAAAAAAACAAGTTTCATTCAGCCCTAGATAGTTTAATTTCTTTAAGGTCATATATTTTAAATTTTGTTCACCACCCCCCAAATAATCAAAACTCCTATCAGATAAACTGACCAGTTGGAATGTCTGGCAGGATAGCAACAGTACTAAGTAAGCTGTGCTGGAATATCATGAGTATCGGTCCAATCATTTCTGCCTGAGCACTTTAAAAGAGACCTAAAAATACAGTTCTTATGGCAAATCTTCTGGCTTAGAGTATTGTCTTTCCATTAGCCAAAATACCCAACAGCGCAGGGATAGAACTAGACGAGACCACTTCCAGTGCGTAGACATGGCCCCCAGTGGAGGGATGGAGACACCCGCTCACCTCAAAAACTTTAACCCAGAATTGTCCCTGTCTAAATGAAATGCAGGGCCAAAAATTCAGGGACTGAAGGAAAGGCCATCCAGAGACTGCCCCACCTTGTGATCCATCCCATCTGCAGACACCAAAACCTGACACTATTGCTGATGCCAAGATGTGCTCGTAGACAGGAGCCTGATATGGCTGTTCTCTGAGAGGCTCTGCCAGCATCTGACCAATACAGATGCAGATACTCACAGGCAACCATTGCACTGAGCCCAGGGACCCCAATGGAAGAGTTAGGGGAAGGACTGAAGGGGATTGCAACCCCATAGGAAGAACAACGGTATCAAATAACCAACCCGGAAGCCATCGACTAAAGAGTATACATGGGCCAGTCCACGGCTCCAGCTATATATGTAGGGGGAGAGGTGCTTGGTCCTGTGGAAACTTGATGCCCCAGAGAAGGGGGATGCTAGAGGTGTGAGATGCGAGTGGGTGTGTGAGGAAGCACCCTCTTAGAGGCAAAGGAAAGGGGAGACCAGGAAGGAGGATAACATTTGAAATGTAAACAAATAAAATGATTAATAAATTTAAAAAAAGCATTGTCTTAACATTAAAAAAATATCAACAACAGTAACGTTTTTCGTGGGTCGAATAGGCCTGAGTGTTGAAGCCAATTCCTTGGTGGTCAGCTTCCCCATGATTGTTTGCAAGTTCCAGTCAGGCAGCTAATGTCTTCTCTTCTTCATTAGGAGGCAAAATGACTTTTACACCAATGATGGGCTTCAAAGGAGGCACGGATAAGAGCCGTACAATGTAGTTGCCAAGGTAACATCCTGCTGATCAGAAAGGGATGGCAATCGAGTTTTATGCAGACCCAGAGGGAGCATGAAACAGAATCGCTCTCCATCTTCTCTCTCTGGAAGATCAGTGGGAGTATGGATGTGGATGTCTGAGAAGCAGACGGAAGCAGGCAGCGAGTCCTTCCCCATGTGGAGAGACCCAGTGGGACCTACTCAACTGGCAACACACGGAAGTCTCCATTTAATCTTCCTATTTGCTAGCGATGAATCAATGAACTCTGATAGCCGCTGCCCTGAGCTAGCATCCAGGGAGCTGTGGATGAGCTATTTGATAGCTGAATTTTAGTCAAGGGAAGTTAAAACATTTTATTTTACATGCAAGGTGAGAAAAAAGGTTGTATTAAGTAATGAGAAAAGATGAAGCTTTGTGAGATGAGAGTCAGGTTTTCTTATTAATAGGCTGTTAAATCTAATTAATATTTTAAACTTTACTATTTGTTATTTAATTGTAGAGCTATTGGTCATCGTGTTAGGGTCCAAAAATTTGGGAATAATCCACTGTGAAAGCTAAGTTTGAGCTGGCAAAAAGTTTCTTCATCAAGTGCTGACGTATCAGGGAGACAGCTGAGTTCGGGATCCAAACCGTGGCACAAAAAGGCAGAATAGAACAACTTTTAAAGACAAAGCCTACAGATTAGGTGTGGTGGGGCATTCAGTCAGGTTCATGAACACATTGGGTTTTTTGCGCCTGGTATTTTAGGTGGTTTCCTCGATAGATTGGTCTGGATGAAGGCCAGCCTATCAGAGCTCATTGGCAGCTGTGGTTTTGGTCCTGGCTGGGAGCCAACCAATGCTGTAGCCTTGATTCATCTGGAACAATTGGGCCAGAAGCTGTGTCTGGGAATTTTAGCTTAATACAAAGTGGAGATTATATACAAGATGGAATCTCTGTAGCTATCTCCATATCCTTCAATGATTAATGTTTATACCAACCTATTAATAAGAAAACCTTTTTTATTTCATTTACTTGAAGTTGTACTTTATTTTTTTACTATAAAACAACTTGATGCTCTGGGGTCTGTTAATTGTTTTTTATTTTATTTTTTTTAGAGCAAGATCGTACACCAGGGTATTGCTAGTACAATGAGATGCAAATCTTAGGCTGTAGAAGTCATGCTAGCCAGAGGATGTTTACTTTCCCTTTTGTTCTTATCAAATGTTAGGAATATTGTCTTGGTCCTCGGCTTGGGAGCGGCCTTCTTCCACTGTATAAAGAGTTCTGAGGTTGAGAGGGGACCTTGCTTGCTTTGTAATGGGAACAAATTACAAGATGTACCGACCATGGTCAAACTTTTTTCTACCCCAACTTCTCCTAGATCCTCCCCTACCTCCCTGCCCATCCAACTTAATTTCCTTCTTTCCTTCTGTCCTTCCTTCTTCAACCCCAAGGGCGAGATTGTAAATCCATTTCCCAGGATCCACGTGAAAAACCGGGTGTGGTCCGAAGCTTGCAATCCCAGTGTTGTGAAAGCAGGGACAGATAAATCTTTGGGGCTTGCTGGCAGGACTAACCTACTCTGGCCATTCCAGGCCAGTAAGATACCTTGTCGTGGACAAAAAACAAGTGAATGATACCCAAAGAATGACATCCAATGTTGTTTTCTGACCACCATAGTTACACACACACACACACACACACACACACACACACACACACTGTGTGTGTGCAAATTAATGACCAAGATCATGCACAAATATTTAGAGTCTCAGCCTAACATCACCGAGGAAGTACTAGCCAGTGGCTACGTTTAGATTAAAGCTGCTGAATCTCAGATAACTGAAAATGGTCTGGAAAGCCCCAACCTACACGTACGAATCTGTAAAGAAAGGCTATCTTGGGATCATCTGAGACATAATTTGGGGTTCAGTGAAGTGGGTGAACACACTGCTCATGGTGGTTGGAGGAATGTGTGGGAGGTGGGAAGCCAGCTAGCTGGCGCCCAGTGGAATCCATAAGGGTGATCTATTGTAGCATTTGGGCACCCAAGGCCACAGCTCTCATTACAAGGTTCATTTTAATCCTTATTCCAGGACAGCCGCTGTGAGTCACTGCTTCTTGTGTGTAAAGAACCCTGTCACATGACTCCTGTCCAGTCTTCAGTCTTGCCAGGCCAGTGCCTCACTCACACTCAGGATAATACTTGTTAACGTCAGTTCTAGACTCTCACGGGGGAAAAGAGGTACACTTTCTTGACTATATTCTTTGTGGTCTCCATACTCTACTTACTTTCAAGCCTTTGTGCTTTCCAACTCTCCTTTAAACCTAATGACAAAACCACTATCAGTGAGACCCATTTTCTCTTGTAGAACTCATAAAAAGAAAGACTGAAAATCTTGACAGTGACTTCACCACCAACAAAAGTCATTTCTCTATCATTTTCTTCTCGCTAATGATTCTTTTTTTAAACAGGTTACTTTCCAGTTTGGAAATCCCCCCAAATCCTCAAATATCCTACGTTTTCCACATATTAATTCCAGAAGTTTCCATTTGCATATTCCTTGTTGTAGACTATTTTTACTGACACTTTCCTATGACATTTTCAGCTGTCTAAATAATTGCACTAATTACCAGAAAACAATAATAATAAGAAAAGAAGAAATAAAAGTAATGAAAGATACCTAAAAAACCATTCACATCTCAGTACTACCACAGGTTGTAGTTTCCTGTAACATGGTAAATTACTCATTTTAAAAGACATCTCTAGCTGTGCAGAGTCTATGGTAATATATATATAGTAGGCTTATAGATTGTAAAAACAATCAATGAATGTGACAGCTTGTCAAAATTGTAGGTATGACTTTAAAATAATGAAATCAGCTAAAACCAGTAGATCTTAGGCGTTCAGATTGCAAGGGGAATGGGGACTAGAGAGGAGGAGGTAATCTGCTTACAAATCTTATGGGTAGAGTAGAGCTGGCATCCACCCCCATGTGTAAAAGCTCACGCTCCTGTCTCTATAACTATACCCTTAGCTGGGCCAAGTTAATAGTTTTACAAGAACAGAGGGCGGAAAAGTAAGCTCAGGCCTACGGGAAGAATTGCCATTCTAATCTGTCCAACTTGACGAGAGAGTTAATCATTACTGTTAATTGAGGGTATTTAGAATCATCTAGAATCCTGAAGTGCATTTGTAGGTGTGTCTCCGATGGTGTTTCTAGAGAGGATTAACGGAGGAGGAAAATCCTACCCCAAATGTGTGCAGTATCATCCCATGGGCTGGGGCAGAAAGAAAGGAGGAAAGGAGGTGACATTGTTCCCCTCCCACTTCCTGGTGTGCTGTGAGGTAATAGCTTCTGCTACACACTCACTCCTCCCACCATGACACCATGCCTTCCCCACCAGCATGAACTGACATCTCTGAAGCCACGAGCCACAGTAAATCTTTCCTCTGGTCTGTTTCTCTCAGGTTTTCTGGTGACAGTCGTGGAGAAGTAACTGATGGAGCTGACCAACCTAAGGCAGAGAGGGCGGCCTTTGCAACCCGAGCATCCAGAGAGAGGCGTGATCCGGAATAATTTTCTCTTGGTGCAAACTGCTGTTATCAGAATTGTGCCCTAGGTATTCACCATGTATTTTAATATTGAAGAATTCTCTAACGTAAAGTGACAGTGCACTGACTGAAAAGTAAATGCTGGAGTCACATCTGCTCTCCCTTATATCTCGGTACGTGAGTTCACGTGCATTTTTATGCTTCTGAATCTTTGCTGGTATTATCCAAAGACCTCATCAGACTGGATAAATATCAGTCTCTAAAGCTCCGTCCAGACAGCTTCTTCCCACATGTTCTTCTCCAAATTGAAATATAATAAAATATACCTGGGTTATTATTTATAAGTAATGCACACGATCTTATTCTACAGAGTGTGTGTGTGTGTGTGTGTGTGCGTGTGCGTGCGCACCAACATGCCAAGAGAAGCATAAAAGAGGACAACAGAGGAGTCAACAGAGGGCAAGGGAAATAAAGTAAGTGCCTTCTTACTCCTTACTCTCATACACTTGCAAGAAGAGGATGTGAATTTTGTTGTCATTTTCTGATTCCTACACCCAATATAAAGACGCAGACCATGAGAAGGGTTGATTGTACGGTAAGGTTTAAAAACTAGCCTTTTAATTTTTTGGAAACTTCTGCTAAGTCTAAGATCTGAGAAGAGCTTCTCGGTGTGCTTCTTAGCGTATGCAGCTGAGCGGTACAGGGAGCCGTGCTCCTCATTCCTACCTGGGTAAATACTTACTATCATCCCGTGGGTTTTTAAATGTTACCCAAGGCCGGGAGGTAGAAATAAACCTGCCAAGTGCCTCTCACTAAAATCAGCTTGACTGGGATGCTAAAACAAGACAATGGACCACTTTGTTTTAGCTCATCAGACGAACAACAACAACGACGACGACGACGACGACGACGACGACGACGACAACACTGAATTGTGTACTTGTACATACAAAGCATACGTTTGTAGGGCACCTAAAGCCACGAATGCGCTGTTTGTCTTTTATCACCTTTATACATTATTTATCATAAATGTTTGATAAGGATTGTATGGCTGAGAGTTCACGGCTGCATTTCCTTTCTAGCAAGAACCATGAGTACAGATAGCCTGCAGCCAATAAAGACAGATTGTACGGCTTGTCAATCAAACTGTCAGAGTATGTCTGGATTGGAGCACTTATCACTTGCTGTAATGGACGTCTATGTCCCTGGCATAACTGCATCCTCTTTCAAGGGCAGGAACTGTGTCCTTTCCATCTTTGCATCCGTGGCATCCAGCATAATGTTTGAACTACAGTGTGTGTGTGTGTGTGTGTGTGTGTGTGTGTGTGTGTGTGTAATAGACTGTCGAACTGAATCAATTTAAAAGCTTTGCGCTATTGTTCAGTGCTACTGGGCAAAGATAAGAGCCCCAAGGAGACAAGGGAGGGAGCACAGGCTAGGCTTGCTTGAGAGGAAGTGAAAAGACAGGCTCAGGAGGGACAGGGAACACGGAGCCACAGTCTGATGGAGGAAGCCCAAAGGGTGTTTCAGTGGAAGGGTGGCCAGGGGTCCTGAGCCAGGCCACATGGGGGCACGAACTGCTTAGAATGAGAGGGAACAGGGCAGAACATGTGGGGATGTGTAGGAACTGCGATCTTTCCCTGTGGTCAGGCCTTGGCTAATGTTGTTTCCTCGTCTCTGGACCGCTAGCTGCTGAGGCTGTGGAGCACGCATGCGCACTTCCTTGATAGTGCTTTCAGTAGTGTCTGCCAAGGGAGTTGTGGGAAGAATGTAGAAGAGGTAGGAAGGGGTTGGGGATTTAGCTCAGTGGTAGAGCACTAGCCTAAGAAGTGCAAGGCCCTGGGTTCGATCCCCAGCTCCGAAAAAATGAACAAAAAAAAAAAAAGGAAGGAAGAGGTAGGAAGGGGGAGCCATCCACTTGGCTGGTACTGTGGCAGCAGGGAACAGTCGTGGGCAACTGGACCCCATGTGGCAGGTGGGAGCCTGGGCTTCTGCTCAATGCTCAGCACTGTTGTTAATGCCTTCCATTAATCCTGGCTTTTTGGTGTTCACAGGCTTTTGTGAGCCCCTTCCCTCGACTTTCTGACCAGTGGAATATAGCAGTGTTGAGCAATGTTTCTTCGGTAGCTAAGTTACAATGGATTTGGACTTTTTATTTGCCCGAAGAACTTACTGCCTTTTGATTTACATGCTTTGTTAAAGCAAGAGGTCCCAGTCATAAGAAACTGAAAAGAGATTCTGTCCAAAGGTCAGTGAGGAATCAAGGTCTTACAATCTACAAGAAGCCGGGTCCTGCAAGTATATCCTTCCCCATCTGAGCCTTCACACAAGAAAAGCCTTCTTGATTGCAGCCTGTGATAGGCCCTGTAGCAGAGGCCCAGGAAAATCCAGTGGCATACCTGGATTCTTGATCGATAGAAATGTGGGATTTTTAATTATAAAGGAGGGCCAGACTGAGGTTAATCAGCTTTTAACATTGTCTTGGTTTTGTAGCCCTAATAAGTACCTGAAAGAGAGGCAATGTGCAACAGGAAGGGTTGATCCAACCCATGGTTGGCTGGACCATTGCTTGAACTGGGTGGTGGGAGAACCTGTGAAGTGGAGGGCTCTCACTTTACAGCAGGCAGGGATCAGAGTGGTGAAGAAGCAGAGGACAAGACATACCTTTCTGGTCCTTCCTCCCACTGACCTACTTCTCCAGCTTGGATGTCCCTGAACTCCCAATAATACCATGCTGTCATTCCATCAAGTACTAATTAACTGATTTACGTCAGAACCCCCAAGAGTCAAGAGTGCCACCAGCTGTTGGCCAAGCCTTCAAGACATGTGTTCTTTGGGGAACACTTCATATCTATACAACAAGACGAGTCATTAAGTTTTGAGACAATATGTTATACAACAGCGATTGGTAGAGAATATGTGGCAGACCTCCAAGTCCCAACAGCAGTAGCAAAGGTGTCATGGGCTTTGGGTGGGAGTGTTCTGACATTTTGCTCCTCCAGCTTCCAGGATACTGACATGACTTCCTACAATGGCTGATCTCTAGGTCAGCCATTTTCCCCAGTCAGTGCTTTGAATCCTTATCAACGGTTTCCTCTGTCATGTAGCCCCTCTGTCTGAAATATGTGAGCAGTTTTTAATATAGCCTCCTATATTAAAAAAACAAAAGTTTAAAAAAATTATTTCTATGAAAATTACATCATAGTATTCTTATTTTTAATTGATACATAATTATAATACATATTCATGGGCTACTGAGTGATATTTCAACACACTATACAATGGCTGCACCGCTGGGCTGTGTCCTCAGCTCTGGTATCTGTTTTTGACTTTACCATTAATTGTTTTCCACCATAGCTTTCTGAAACTCTCTCTCCTCCAGCAGCTTCATAGTACATTAAAGCTGTTCATTTTATATGGGGGAAAAAGTGAGATGCAACTTCGAGAATAAAAGCTTTATTAGAGTGAATAGAGGAATGCCCCACTGCAGGCCTTGGTTCTGAAGAGAGGTCAGCATCAAAAGGTGGAGTCCCCTGTGCCTTCCTCTTTGGGCTGGTTGGGTTATCTCTTGCCCACCTGCCGGCAGCATGAGGGGTTTTGAGCAGTGCGGAGTGGTTTCTTCTCTGTTTTCATGCGGGAGCCCAAGGAAGTACAATCGGCCAAGTGTTCCCGATAACTAGAGTGAAATATGATGGTGGGTGGAAGGGCAAACTCCTGACTCAGCAGGTGAACAGCCAGGATGACTTCCTTCCCTCTGGAGACTACGGAACTAGAAAGAACTATTGCCAGGCCAGAGCAGCCCTTGATGAGGTACCACAGAGAGGGAGAGAGCAAACTCCCCATCATATAGCAAAACCAAGAGAGAGAGGGGGGCAAAAGCTGGAGCCTGTGAACAAGGAGGGAGGTAGGTAGGGGTGTGAAAGAGGAGAAATAGATAGATAGATAGATAGATAGATAGATAGATAGATAGAGGAGAGAGGAGAAGAGAGAGGAGAGGGGAGAGAGACAAGAGGAGAGAGGAGAGAGGAGAAAGGAGAGAGGAGAAGAGAGAGAGGAGAGAGAGAGAAGAGAGAGAGGGGGAGAGAGAGAGAGAGGGGGGGGTGAGAGGAAGAAGGGTGAGGAGGGGAGAGAGTGACGCTTCTCTCTCTCTCTCTCACACACACACACAGAGAGAGAGAGAGAGAGAGAGAGAGAGAGAGAGAGAGAGAGAGAGAGAGAGAGAGAGAGGTTATAGGCCATCCCTATCCACCCACAGAAAGCCCACTGAAAAGAATGAACCACACTTATTCCCCTGGAATGCTGGGGGGAGGAGGAGCCATTCAGAAAAACCACAGGGGCGGAAAACGAGATAGTTTATCTGAAGAGAGGAAAACTGAGCTCAAGTGCACTTGATGTATGGCTAGAAATGAAGATAAAGACAAAGCAGCAATGTGCACTCGGCGCCAGAGAATGCCTTTCATCCCGAGATCTGAATGCAGTGTCCGCTTATTAATGGACTCGTGAGATGGATAAACCGCTATTCATTTTTAACCTGGCCTTTTCTCCTAAAAATTTCTAGGCATTGTACACCCTCAGAGACTTCGTTATTACCCTGATGAGACAGACAGACACAGTGTGGCCATTCTTGTTTGCCTCATGAAAACTGACCCTTAGAGAAGTCTGGTAGCCAGGGAGGGTAGGTAACCAAGATGGTAAGATGGTAACCAAGTCAGGAACGGGGACTCTGTGTCTACAACTCTACAGTTACAGTGGCTGGTTCTTCCTAGCATCTTGGTGAGCAGAGGGATGGCCCCCAAAGGTATCCATTGTCTTATCTTGGAACCTGGAAGCCAGAGGGACATTGCAGAGGGACATCGTAAGGGTTTTGAAATGACCCTGGATTCTCTGGATGGGTTCAGTGTTGTGTAAGACCACCGTTGGGAAGAAAGGAAGAAGGAAGGTCAGGGAAAGAGGCAAGATGGCAGAGGAACAGATCGAGTGCTGCTATCGTTAGAAGCTAAAAGGGGCCATGAAGCAGCTTCCCCCCCACCAGCCCCCGACAACCCACTTCAGACCTGGATTTCAGGTAACTTGGAGTTGTTTTTAGCAGCAGTTTGTGGTGATTTATTACAGCCAACAGCTGTAGGAAGCTGGTACTGCATCTTCCAGGGCGGAGGCCTACATGGCTCCCTCTCTCCCTCCTTTCCCTCCCTCCTTTCCTTCCTTCTTCTGGGGACTGAACCCAGTGCTTTGCTAGGGAACATTACTATACCCCTAGCTTTTGTTTGTAAATTTCCAGGCAGGGTTTCACTAGGCTGCCCACCCGGGCTTTGAACTCACAATTCCTCCTGGCTGGCTCTTTTGATGGTAGCTGTTTGCATAAGCTTGAGGTGAGAAAAGGCAAGAGATGACAGGGGCCCTCAAGGACCCCCCAAGAAGCAAGGGTTTTGGACTCTACTGGCCAGGACAGAAAATGCGCCAGTGGCTATCGAAAGAAGGAAGGACAGTCATCCAAAATTAGTAATACAGCCACGATATGATTCATCAATCCCTTTTCTCGACGTATCCAAAGGGGATGAAATCAGTTTGTTAAAGACGCACCAACACTTTTACACTCCTCGAAGCAGTATTTGCGATACCTCAAATGTTGAATCAATCCTGGTGTGCATCAAGGGATGAATGGATATAGGAAACATAATTACTTACACATGGCGTATAATACAATTCAGCCTCACAAAGGAGGAAGGTCTGCCTTTTGCAACATGCTTCACCTGCAGGATATTAAGTTTTAATTTAAGCCAGGCAAATCTTACATCTTTTTTCATATATGGAATCTTAAGGATTGAGCACATGCTAGTAGAGATTAGGATGGTCTAGGGGACTGGTGGGTCAGTAGGTTTGGGTGGAACTGGGGAGGCCTGGTTAGAGCACACAGATTCTGTTACACAGAGTGACTAAGTTATGGAAAACTACTGTGCATGGTGCTGGTGCATTTACATGGTTAGTGGTAATATACTGTGTACTTGAAAATTGCCAATAGATTGCTAATTGCTAGCAGAACAGATTCTAAATGTCCTCACCACAAAAACATGATAAATATGTGGAGTGAGAGATTTGCTAATTAGATTGATTTAATCATCTCACTCTGTATAAATACATAAACCTCATGTTATGTGCTGTCAACATACACACTTTTGATTTGTCAATTATATCTTATTGAAGTTGGAATTAAAAAAAGGAGAGAGAGAGCACACAAAGGTTGGCTCGAGCGAGGGCAGCAAGCATACTTTGTCTTTCATAATACTGGCGACAGCACAGATCTAATTAGCTAATGAATCCACATTGCATTCCCTTGGTGCAAGGTCACGCAACTTTCATCTTTAAGATGGACAAACTAAAGCAGCTTGCATTTTCCTTCATTTAATATTTAACACTTCTTTATAAGGAAAACGGCGCCAAAGAGTTCTGTTTGCACTTGTATTAATATCACTTAATTAAAAACATTTTTCAGCGTTATAACAAATAGGAAAACTACCTTAGCTGCACTGCACATTCTCCGAGGAATGAAATTTTGCCTCTTTAAGCAGTCAACAAATGTGAGCACCAAAAGATCGTCATAAATTATTTAGAGGATATTTACTTTTAATTATAATTTTCTCAATAAATTCTAAAAGTTAATACCAAAGAAACTAAGGTGACTCGGTGTCATACAAACGCTTTATGGTAGACCCATTTTGCTTTCTGGAAGTTTCTTTTGTTGTCTGGTTCCTCAGTCTGTTTCTCCTAATGCATGTGACTGTCCCCAACTGCGTTTTCTCATAGCTCTTCCTTCTTAGAAACAATAAATCCATCCCCACATCTTCCCTGTAATTACTGCTCTGTTCTGAGACAAAACAGTAATTAGAACAGCTCCTCTCTAGAACCCATTTGATATCCAACAATAAAAACTTCTTGACAAATTCTAACATGATCTGGGTGGTTGAGCCGTGTTCATCGCCTAAGCCATTCATTTCCTCCTACTTTGATCTTAGACCATGGCTCTATTGTGCGTTCCCTGTAGTTGAAAAGGAAAAGGAAATGCTGGGGGTTTTTGTTGTTTGTTTGTTTGTTTTAAATCAGAGTACTGTGTCTTATGTTTTACTGCTGTGAACAGACACCATGACCAAAGCAACTCTTATGAGAACAACATTTAATTGGGACTGGCTTATAGGTTCAGAGGTTCAGTCTGTTATCATCAAGGCAGGAGCATGGCAGGCAGCATCTGGGCAGGCCTGGTGTGGGAGGAGCTGAGAGTTCTTTCTACCTTTTCATCTGAAGGCTGCTAGCAGAATACTGGCTTCTAGGCAGCTAGGATGAGGGTCTTAAAGCCCACACACACAGTGACACATCTACTCCAACAGGGCCACACCTCCCAATAGTGCCATTCCCTGGGTCAAGCATATACAAACCACCACAAACTGTTAATTATAAGCGACCATCTGGTGAAACCCACATGGATTTGTGCAGTATTTGTAGTAAGTGAATAATTGAGCTCTAATGCCTTTGATTGTGGATGGGCAAACATCTTTGGACTGTCTTAGTGGCTTGTAGTTCAACCTGAGCCCAAGATTTCCCTTCTTCCCTTCCCTCTCTTACTTCTACTTCCGTTGGCCTAGCACATGTTTCTTATGGGATTTATGCGAATGAGCACAGAAGATGGACTGCAAATAAATGTTTGGTTTCTTCCTTGATAGCGCTCACGACAGACTAACAGGTGACTCCAGGTGTCCCCTCCATTTATTTGTGAACCCATTAAGCACCTACTGTTGTTTTCCCATGTTGCAGGCTGTCATGGGGGGCTTGCTTTGGGTTGTTGATACAGTTAAGATGGCGGTCAAGAGGAATACTCTATGGAACCGAGAATCAGCTAAATAAATGAGATCGTTGTCCTGAACACACTGTTAGCTGAGAGAAATGTCCTGGAAGGACTTTAGGTGACGTGGTAAGCAGTGACTTTAAGGAAATCTAAGTACGGATCCATAGGAGCTGCTTCTGAATCTTGGGACCACAGTGGTGGAGGAAGCTGCAGCTCTTTCCTGCAAATCTCTCTCTGGGTACTACTGCCACGTGGCTGGAGTAGTTAGGTTTCCCTAAATCCCCTTTGGTGTTTTATCTACTGGAGCGTTCATTTGAGACAAACAGCTTATGCACTCATTCTAGCCAAGCAGAAAACAGAATGACTGAGAAAATCTCCTAAGAAATCCCGTGCTCCTGATTCTCCACTTAAAGCCGTCTGGAGAGTCTCTGTTCTCTGGGTAAGTTTTGGTGGCCCTCGGCAGTACCTGTCACTCACCTAGCTGGTCGTGGTGGTGGCAGTGGTGGCTTTCGATGCTTCGTAATCAAAGCAGCAAATTAGCATATATAAAACCTGTGTCCATCCTAGGTCTTAGCTATGTTTCCCAGGGGTTACACGAATGGTGTAGGTACAGTGTTTCCTGAAACTCATTGAAAACCAGACCTGCTTAGTAGTGGCTTTATTTGTTTATTTACAAATTTTTCTTTCCTTTCTTTCTTTTTTTGAACATAACAGTGCCGGTCTGATATACATATATGTAGAATATATATGTATACACAGTTAGCATGGTCAGGAAGGGAAAGGCCATCATGGGACAGGGTGGAGCTGGGTTCACTCACCGTACTCCTATGATTTGGCTGTGTGGCAGCCACAAACCCAAGTGAGAAAGGTTACCAGTCCCTTCCTGGATTGAACTGGAGTGGTAGTCAGTGCGAAGGAAACCACTTTCATTAACTTCTTTCTTGCTTGGGGAATTCTAACAGGAGAGAGGGAAGGTTGTCGATAAACCCCACATGGGGGACCTGCAGGTATGGGCAAGTTGGGGTTAAAACCGGAGGATCTCATTCCTGAACCTCCTTAGGCTTAGGGTCAGTAGATCTAACACTCTGTATTTAGAAACAGAATAGAAAGTGGCCCATCTCTGCCTGCATCCTTCACTCAGGCCCTGTAGTACGTGGTCCTAGCATAGTCTCTGCAGAGCACAAGTTGGGGCTTGTCCACTGGGGTTTGGTCTCTGGGACCAGGAAAGGAGCTAGGGCTCTCTTCCTTAGGAATTCTGACTCATCCCATTCCAGGCCTGTAGCAAGGGCTTAAAGGAGGGCCTGCTGGCACTTGGAATCTCAACCTAAGGAACTGTGGGAAATGACTCTAGCCAGTCTGGAATACAGATACAAACACCGAATTCTGGTTTTCCTTCTAAGTGGAGGCTGAGTAGCCTCTTGACCTTGGAGGCTGAGTAGCTCTTGACCTTGGAGACTGAGTGAGTAGCTCTTGACATTCCTTCCCCTGTTTTCTTTAGATCTAATCATCTTTCCCATACCTCATCTTCACCATAGCTAGCTCTTCAGTGCTGGAAAACGCAGGTCCTTTCTACTTGCATACTTTAAAGACTAGGAGAGAGGGAGGGCAGGGGAGGAGGAGGAATGGGCCACTTTCTATTTACGTAGAAATAGCTTCCCTCTCCCCCTATAGTGGGGGAAATTAAGCTCCCCATCCATGGTGTCTCCTCATGATGAGAAGGAATTAGATGAGATAGCCAACCAGCCAGCCAGAGCATTTACACACACACACACACACACACACACACACACACACACACACACACACACACACACACACACACACACACACACACACACACACACACACACACACACACACCACGTCGCTTGTGCATAGTAGGAGGGTTAGGATCAAGTTAGTTAATGGGTATGGGGTAGGGGGTTGCCCTATCCCCTCCCATTGAGAATGCGGAAGGGAATGGTCTGATGAAGATCCAATCCTCCCTTTCTTCTCCCCCTTTGCTCAGGTCTTCTTCATTGGGGGAGCAATTTGATGATTTCTTCTTCTGAGGGCTGCTGGATAATGTCTTTGTTCTTGGCACTGGGGATGTGACTTAGCTTGGTGTCCAGCTCATTCTCTTCAGGGATCTTCAGCACACCGATTCTGTAGTCAACTACAATCGTGACTAGGTCAGGACAATGGGATAGTTCAAAAATGTGGGGAGATGTTGTCTTGGTGCAGCTTGTGGCTCTCTGGGAAGCTAACTCAGGCACTGCCTGTGGTGATCTCCCCGCTCTTCTCACTGGGGATTTCCTCCTTGCAGGCTGACTTGAGATGGCCACATCTTCAAGAGTGATGTTGTTGGTCCTGAAGAAGAGCCTGGTACTCTGATGCCTCTGGGGCTGAGAGCTCAGGGTGTGGGCACTACCGAGTTCCTAAGCAGCATCTGCTGTCTCTTCTGCTCATGGAACAGCTATTTTCTTACTTGTGGGTATTTTCCATACTCTAGTTGTTCAGAACAGCTCCACCACTGGGAATTGCCACCCCTACATGATAACACCAGGGTTGTGATTTGCTAGAATCACTGGACCTACCTGTATAATCAAGTCGGTCTGATTTGAGGGTCTCTGTTTCTAATCAGGATGTTGTAGAATACAGAGTCTGAGGACTTCATGTAATAGCCTCTATTTTTGCAGATCCGAGCCTATTTTATGGTTCTTAAAGATGGACCACCTCAAAGATGGACCCTTGAAAGGCTGTGGGTATTTCGAATTTTCGTTTGGTTCCTAGGGGTTGTGGGAAGTGCAAGGATTTCTCTGAGCAACCTTTGTGTTTCCAGTTTGTTTTCAGTGAGAATTGCTTTCACTCCAGGTTTGCAGGGGTGTGTATGTGTGTGTATACAAGTGGTATGTGGGTGTATGTATGTGTACATGTGTGTCTATTTGCTCATGTGTATGTATATAATGTATATATATATATGTGTGTATGTGCACATGTGAGTGAGGTATATATGTGTGAGTGAGGTGTGTGTATGTATGTGTGTGTTTGACTTAGAAAGTGGGCAATTACTGGTGATCAGGATTTTCCTTATCTCCTTTTCAGGAAGGTACCTTAGACTTCTTTATACCAAGGTCAAGTTGAGCCCAACACTTCTCCCAGAGATTCCTTTGCTTAGTTTAGCAAAGATAAATGTAGCATATGGGGTGACAATAAAGGAGCAAAGGAAAAGAACCACGTCAGTCTCCAGACACCGGTACGTACGGAGATGCTCAGTGTGGATGGGGAGTGCTTTCAGAGCACTTCGATCATCGGAAGGCAGACACCCAGTAGTTTCTGCTAGCATTGCTGGTTCTGAGGCTGCAAGTCTGGGTAGCAATTTGCTTATTTCCTTTGACTGGTCAGTCATTCCATTCTCTGTATTACTACTCTGCTTGGGGGGGCCATCTTCCTGGATTCCTCAATGGAATGGAGGCTGCCAGGTGCTCTGACCAAGGCTCTCTTTTTTATCTGTCCCTCCCTGCACTTTTCAGTACCCCTTGGCTTCCTTATTCCTTGGCCTGGGGAGTGGCTGGGACTGCTTCCTTCTTTGTTCCTAGAGCTCAGACAGTGGAAGCTTCTTCACTCACTTCTGCTTCCTGACTTGGCTGGCAGCCTGCTCTTCTAGAGTCTGACCTTTGCATCCCCTGCTGGATCCTCACTGGGGCCCTTCAGGGTTTAAAGCATCTCCGGTGCTCATTTGTAGCCTGGGACTATTGAAAGTGCTTTGCCATCAATCATTCCACTTCCCCAGCGGCTCTCTGGGCACGCACCCACCTGGAGAAATGGGTGAATGAGAGAAAATACTTGAACTATCTAGTGGCAGCAATTAACACAGAGGAGGAACATTCTCTTTCTATATTTTGTTGTCATATTTTTGTCAGACACAAAATATGAACTTCGAATTTGGCTGCTCTTTGGGGGAAATAGTTTTTCATTCACTCGGGATGGCCTCACACTGGTAGCAATCTCATGAAGGCAGAGGGCAGCCATGTTGGTTTGGGTTGCAGGTCTTAGGGAGAAAAAAACCCTGATTCTATGAGAAAAAGGGGATATATGGAGAGCAGGGTAGGGGCCAAGAGACCATGTCTGCAAAACGGAGACTTGAACAGAATCAATCAGGCAGCATAGGAAGCTGGCCCTGCCACTGATGTGGTCAACCTGCTGCTGTTGACCACACTGTACCGCCTTTTGTCTTTGTTTCCCCTGCTGGAAATTCAGCTGAGTGACAGCGCTGTCAACCGACTCTGATCAGGTATCCATGCAGCCCACCAGGACCCGAGGAAGAAGAGAAGTGAGAATTGGTGGCTTTTCTGTGGGATATGTGGGAAGAGTGAGGTTATGCTCAAAGAGGCATGGATTCCTAAAATCAGGTTGGATACTAGATTGCCATAAAAAATCAAACCAAACCAAACCAACCATCAATAGCAAATAATGGTGGCTACTTCAAAGCATCCTTATTTCTTATTTTTTTTTTAAGTCCCAATTAGTATTCTTAACACTCTTCTCCATCCATACTTTTGGTTCCCCCTCAGCTATGTGCTTTTTAACCTTGCGATTGCCTTAATATTGTTAGCGTCTTCTACAGAGACTGTAGAGTTCCCACTAAAGTGTGTGGTCAGAATTACATTCGGAAGATTGATGTCCTCTTCAGGCTACAGCCCATCTGATTACTGGATCTCCTCTGGGCAATGAAGCTGCCTCCTTTTTCTCCTCTCTCGACCGTCAAGCTTGCACCACAGTAATAATATTTAATAAGAGCAGCGGTAAAACTGTGGCATCGCTTCTCTGATGGTCAGAGTGGAACGCGGCTCCAAATAAAACCCAGCCATTGCCACCGGGACAACGCAGCTGTTTTACTTTTTCACCTTGAGGAAGGGTGAGGTGGTTCAAATGTTGATTGATGCTTGTCTCTCAGCGCTTCCTGGAATAATTCATTAGGTGTTTGGGTGGAAGTGTGAGATGCACTTGATCATGTATTAAACATTCGTGAGCTATTTGCTGCTGTACACTCTGACTGGATCACGAAAAACAGCCTTGCAGGCCCAGGTTTAAGGAAATATAGTTTTTGTGGTTTCACAATTTTACCTAAATCAAGAAACTCTCCCCCAATTCCTCCAACTCCCGAAGGCATGAGGGCTCTTTGTCACATACGTGTGTCTTTTTCTCATGCCATTCCTAAATAAGCGACTGAACACAGAGACCTCATTCGAAAGAAATGTCTACACAGGGAAATCTGCATGTGGGAGCCATAGCCATGGCTCTGGGTAAAGTGTAGATGTGGGGACTTGAATTTGAATTCCCAGGACCCAGGGAAAGACTGACACGGGAATATATGCCTGGAACCCCAGACTCCTATGGTGAGGTGGGAGGTAGACATAGGAGAAGCCTTAGAAGCTTGCAGACCTGCTAGGCTGGCCTCTGAATCCATGAATCCATGAAGTATAAAAAGACCCTATCTCAAATTAGAAGGCAAATACCAATATCCAAGGTCATCTTCTAACACGCACACACATACACCCACACCATGCCCAGGAATGCCCACACATCTACATCATATGCACTACACACCCACACTGTGCACACAAGCACCCACACATACACATACATGTGCACTAAATCTGGGCATAAAAAGTAAAATAAAATATAAGTAACATATGGACACATTATTTATATCAGCAATACTGAATTAGTTACTTTTCTGTTGTTATAACAGAATCCCACAATTAGAAGCAACTCAAGGAAGAAGGTGTTAATTTAGACGTAGAAGACGACTTTAAATGTGGGATTCTCCACCGCCCGAGTTCTAGGATTACAGGCGCGAGCCAGTCCACTCAGTTTTTGGAGTTCGGATTTGATTTCACACAAGGATTCACCTTAGGATTTAAGCTGTAAAATCACTCACTGGGTGAGAACATCGCTGTCTTAGTTTCCTTTTCTGTCGCCTCCATGAACACCAGGAGCAACTGTAACTTGAGGGGAGGGTTCATTTGGTTTATCCATCCTTATCACAGCTACTCATGGAGGGAAGTCAAGGCAGGAAACCGGAAGCGGGGACCATGGGAGATCTATGCTTACAGGCTGCAGGGATGAATAGGAAAGCGATCATGAGCTGTGTCTCCGGCATGCTAAGAGTCTTACTGAAGTTGCGGAAGTTCACCATTACTCTAAATGAATCCTGGGCCTGATGGTTAATGGGTACAAGGGAATACAGATGTGAAAGTAATAGTCCCGATACAGACTGGGTGTTGGTATTCCAAACGCTTATGCTGCAGTCTAATGACCAGTGTGATGATCCTGAGCTGCAGCTGTTGGTGGTGATCAGGAAGTGAGGACGAAACTCGTAGCAATAGGATCAGTGCTCCTAGGACGGAGTCCTCAGGACCTTCCCTCCTCCCTGCCCCTTTCCACAACATTAAGACACATAGAAAATCTTCTGTAAGGGGAAAGGGTGCTTTCCAGACAGAGTCTCAACCTTGGTCTTGGGCCTGAGTAATCAGTACTATGAACAACACACTGCTGTTATGTATCCCGCTTATTCTAGAGTGTTCTGTTATTGAAGCTCGAACTAAGACAGGTCCTTAGAAAAGTATGTCTGGGAAAGTCACATGATATCCACCTTCGAATCCTGTAAATGTCTCTTAGCCACATAGAGATGCATGTGGGGTTTTCTGCACAGCGTTAGGCGACGACTTCGAATACTAAGTGTCTGCTCTTGCCCACACTTCACAGGCTAAGGGCACAGTCCTTCGTGACTCTGTCCTCACTTCAGACATCAGCTACAAGCGTGGGGCCTCTCGGGCTGTGTGCTCGTCTGTGCTCAATTTGGAAGCCTCTCCTATATTATCCCAAGTTCAATAATTCACTAAAATGGCCCACAGAACTCAATAAAATGCTATACTTGGGAATACAGTTTTATGATACCAAAAAGGAGATAAATCAGAATCAGCTAAAAGAAAGGATGCAGAGTTGAGGTTAGCCATCATTGAAACAAAATCTTCTGGTGGTGTCCTGTCTCTATGGGGTCAGGATCCATCCCTCCCCCGACACGTGACTGTGTAGCAATCAGCACAGAGTAGCTCAAAGTAGCCTCTGTGTCCAGAGTGTTACTGGGCTCCATTATTCACACATGAGTAATTAAATTCTCAGCCAGAGACACTAAATCGGATCTTTTTAATCAAAGGGTCTTTCTTGTACAACTGACTCCCATCCTTACTCCTTTCATTGGCTAAGCTATTTAGGGGGCACGATGAGTCACCTCTTTTGTGTAATTCTTTGAGGACTTCCCGAGTCTCCTCCCTGGGAATTCTAAGAATTTAGGCTTCTTTTTAAGGACCAAGGGCAGCTACATTCCTTCTTATGTAACTCATTGCTATTGTCTGTTGAGTAGCCATTGAAAAGGCATAACTTAGCAAGGGTGCTAACTCTGGTCTCCCTCACAGTGGTTTCAAGACTGAGGTTATTAATTTCTGTAGGAAAGCCTCCACTACCATGTGTTGTAGTTTAGGTAAGGTTAGTGAACTTGTAGTTTAGGTTGCGTTTAGGTAACTTGGGTTTATCTGGTTCTATCACTTTCTGGCTTTCTGGTCCCAGTTTCTTCCCCAACAAAATGACCAGTTATCAAGGTAATGTCTGTCATGTGCTAATCATCAGGAAACCCAGGGCCCGCCACTTATGCTTTCGTATTAGAGTATTTATATGAATATTGAAAGTAAAGGCAGCATGTCTTAAAAATCTCCAGGCCTGACATTTTCGATTTTTTAAGTTTTTAGAAGTTGGTGTCTTTGTCAAAAAGAATGCTTTCACAAACTCCATATCTAGAAAGCAGAGAAAAATCTATACGTGACTGACCTCCTCCAGTTGAGGAGGGCCAGGCACGCAGAGCCATTCTTTCATCTTCAAGGCATTAAAACATACTTGAGGAAGTCGGTTTGAAAACAGGTCTAGGCCATGGCCGATCTCCCTCACCTGACCTCCCCGGGCAGCTCCTGTGGCAGAGTTAACAGAGCTTTTCACAGTGTCACAATCTCACCAGAGTTTTATTATTTCAGTTTCTCCATGAGCAAAACAGGAGAGATAATGCCAGCTTTGTTGTGACAGTATGTCAGATAATGTCTATAAACTATTTTGAGCCTTTAGACAACGGCTTTAGGGACAAAGGTTTTTTTTGATGTTTTCAATTTCTAGCTTGCTTCTAAACACACTACTCTATGTGAAGGGGATCTGATTTTCATTTTTCTGTAATCTTAGGATAACATGGAAGTCAATAAAACTTTATCAGTTAAAGAAAAAAATGTGTTTTGTTAATTGGTTAGAACGATATTTAAATCAGAGTTATCCAGGAAGCTAGATCAGAGGGAGGAAGAGACAGGGCCTATGGCCACATCTGCAGAAAAAGGGATGTGGGGCTGGTTCCTAAGTCGGTCCCTTTGTAGTTCTTATAATGAAAGGCTCTTGGGAAGGCTCAAGAAAGACTTTTTCTGTGGGTTCCTTCTTCTCAAAACCATGAGTTAAGAGACCAGGCTTGTTGTAGCCATTCGGTATCACAGAGCACAGAGGCTGTGGTCCTGAAGGCTGTGGTTTTAGCCTTGAGTTTGGTCTCTTCCTACCACATCCTTAGGGGAAATTCTGTAAATCATCTCTGGCATTTGAAGAAGAGAAATAATAACACACATGACAAGGGGAGGCTCCGAAGATTACACCAGATGAGATGTGCCCCGTGCTTCATGCAGTGTCTGATATACAGCAAATGATCCCTAGTAGTTACTTGGAACGCCATCAGGGTTTATTGCTGTTAACTGTTAAGTTGGTCATTGTGGCTTCTGTTTCTCTACCTATATTCATCTATAATCCCACTCTGAAGCTGTACATTCTAAAGTTAGCAAGAGTTAGAGCCTTGGAGAGGCTGCATTTTTATAGCTAGAAGACTTGACTCGGAGAGATTTTGATTTGCTCAAAGATATTCTGGGAGCTCTTGTTATCTAAGATTTCATTACCTGGGTCCTTGTAGTTATGAGTTTCTGCAAAGCATTTTTTAAATTTCATTTATGTGTGTATTTGCCTGTATGAGTTTATGTACACCATGTGCAGGACAGTAAAGCTTAATTTTCCCATTGTAAATAGGCTGGCCTTATAGATTCCCTTCAAGAGGGAGAGAAGGGCAGACGTGCTGTGCGACTTTACTGATTTGGTCATAAAAGGCGATTTGCCTCTGTCTCCTCTCTAAGGTACCCTGAGTGGCCATGTGAAGATCCAGGTACCTGAAGCCACTCTTCTTGAGCTGATGTAGTGGGACGGCAAAGAACTGATGAAGAAGCCCAGGGGAGATTTGGCTATTTGAGCCCTTGAGCTATGGAATTCCCCAAAGTGCCAGATATACAAGTGGGTATGTTGGCTAATCACCCCAGTTCTCAGGCTGACTCCTCTCTCTGGTGATGGAGATGGGAGTCATGTGTCTGCTCAGATTGCTCACGTGTGAGCAAAGGTAATGTACTTTTTTTTTTTCTTTTTGAGGTTAGGTCTCCCTATGTAGTAGTTTTGACTAGCCTGGAACTTGCTATGTAGAACAGATTAGCTTCAAATTCACAGAGGTTCACATGCCTCTGCCTCCCAGGTGCTGGGATTAAAGGTAGGTATCCCCCGTGCCCAGCAGGCATTGTGAATTTAAGACACTGCTCTTGGGTGAAATTTGTTGAGTAGCTATTGTTTTTGGGACAGTGTCTCCAAGAGAGATATGACTATCAAAAGAACAACTGGGAGAAAATAGAAGAGGTCCTTGAATACTTTTATAAAAACATTGTTTTTCAGGTGAGGTCTCCCTATGTACCCTAGGCTGGCTTTGAACTCACAGTAGTGATCTTGCCCCAGCCTTCCGAAGTGCTTGGATTACAGGTATGATCCGCCATGCTTAGTTGAACATAATTCTATATTATCATTCTGGTAAAACTAAATGTGAAGCGAAAGATGTTCAACTGGGTTGTCACTCAATTTCTTTTAGAGAACATAAAGAGAACACACTTCAGGCCTACATTTAGGCTCGGTGTTTGAAAATGTTCAGAGCCTCCACTCTGCTAACGAGTATTAGCACATATTCTCTTAATTCACGTATGAATACTTTCTGAATGAAGTCCTAATCTGACCACTTCTGACCACTGTGATTTGTACCCTTGAGTTTGTTTTCTAGGAGAGTGGAGGCAGGCAAAGCAACCTTTTCCCATTTACATGTTGTCTTGGGACACCCTATGGTGGCAAGGTGTAGGTAAATGAGGCTCTCTGTTCATTGCGATTCCTGTACAGTGGCCGGTTCCAGTGGGCTCTGAAGCGAGCATGAGAGACTCTAATAAACCCAGAGCATAAACAGTGTCGCTAGGAGGAAAGACACAGAGTCAATGTTGTAGGGAGCTGATGGTGCTTTTATATCAGAAGGTGCTGCAAACCAAAGGAGCCCTCCTGAACGTTTCGTTCCCGAAACAAAGGTTTCCGAAGTGAATACCTTCCAATTGGAAGAGGTTACGAAGGCTTGTCTGACATCACGCTAACAGCGATGCCCTTGGTTTATTAGAACAAGCTTTCACTTTGAACATCAAGATGCATGAGTAGATTCGAGAGAGGGCACCATACAGAGATGTCGGGGTCAAACATTTAAGCTTGGGAACTAAGCTGCTTTGAGGTTTTGTTTAACAACCGAGGTCCCTTAGGACGAACCTGGCGTTTTCATATTGATTGATTCTCTACTAATGCAGTTAGGGAGCAGAGAGAGGATTTTTTTTTTTTTTTGTTTTGCAGAATGTGAAATTTAGCAGAGGGAGGATGTATTAGACTGGCTGTTTTTCCTTGCTCCTAGGCATGGTTTGTTCCTTGAAGGTCAGAGCCAAGGGGACTCTTTATCTTCCAACATGTTCATTTAGGACAGGCAAACACCACAATCTGCCGTCTTCAGCTTCAGGGAATCTCAGACTTCAATAAAGAGGATGGTATTTTATTATCTCCCCGGGTTGTTTTTGAAACTTAGGAAAAAAAAATTTACGCAAACACTTCTCTTAACTGGACGACCATAACTGCGCAGAACAAACCACTTGAGTCTAGTTTCACTCAGAAAAGCAATTTTCGTCGTTCAGGACACTTGTACTAAGGGTTCTTCTGCAAGTAGATTTTGGATCTCTTAGAAACCTCTTCTATAACTAGCTACTATTACTGGGGCAAGTATCAGCACTCTCGTTTTATTGAGGGCACTGAGACAGGAGGTGTAACTCAAAGAAAATGCTCACTGTAGACAAATGAAAGCTCTTGAATGTTTTTCTTCAGGCTTTTTCTGGCCAATGCAACCTCATTTACCCACTATGGGCTTTATCCCCATTCAAGCCAATTTACAATTAAAATACTTTAGAAGTCAGCGGAAGACGATCTGCAGGATATGGCAGAGTGTGGTATCAAGATCTCAATCTGGCTTGACTGTTTGAGGTGACAGGACTATGCTTGAACCATTAGACCCACTGAACCTTAATTTCTATATCTGTAACTCAGGGTAACTAGTGGCCAGCTTACATCTGAGAGCAGAGGCTGATGTGAGGTCACTGGTGTGGTGGCTTTGGACAGTAGCTGACGTACAGTGGATTATCTACCAGTGACATGTGATAGGCTATGGTTTTCTCTGCATCTTGTCCTTTCCATCAGCATGACAGGAGTCCATTGAGAGTGAGATGTGGGAGGCTGGTATATTAGGGTGAAAGAGTTAATAAGGCATAGACGGGGTCTATAGAGGGTTAGAAGAGAGTGCCAGAAAAAAATAACAAACAAACCAGAAAACTGAAAAAACAAAAACAATAGCAACAACAACAACAAAAAAATCCCACTTCCCAAAAACCATGTCTAGAGCACTTTACTTAGGTGCACAGATATTTAGGTTCCATCCCCAGTACTGCCCCTAAAACAAAACAATATGAAATGAAACCAAAACAGAACAAAGGCAGCTAAGATGATTAGCACAGCAGCCAGTGCTGTGGACCTGGAGGAGCCATCAGGGGGTAAGGTGTGACATTCCCACCACCAGTCAGAGTCTATCTGTTAGCCTAACACAGAGGGGAACATTGCTGTCACTTGTTTAAAGTGGGCTTCTTTCTCAGATCTGTAGCATTTTGGTAGTCATAGTGTGAGTTTAATTGTCATCTCAGGTTCCTGGCAAAACCCTAAGCCCTTGGGGATTGCTGAGTGACTGCATTGAGTTCTTCTCTATTATACCTGAGGCTGTGGTGCAAAAGTAACACTTGAGGGATGGGGTCCAACACGTTTGGGACACTTTTGGTCTTGAACCATTGGAGAAGATCGTCTCAGAAGTGTGGCTTTTCCTCCTCGGTTGGGTGAAAGACCTTTCCTTTTGGGAAAGTCTCCGTGCTGGAGCACATTATCAACCTGTGGGCCACTCAGCCTTCCTGGAACTTAGAATGTCAACAAAGAGCTGGTGAATTTTTTTGCAGCCATCTTGTCTGATTCTTGCCACTGGGGTGCTTTGGCAGGGAGAGACTTGTACAGGGCTGCCCATCAGCTCAGTGACTACAGGTAAGCATGCAATGTTTTATAGAGATCTGTTTTCAAAAGGCCAGTGTTCACTCAGCTTCACCATCCCTTGTGAGAATATCGCCTCATAATAGAAGAAACTCCAGTGTACAGAAAAACACAAAACAATGGGCTGTTCTCTGAAGACTGAAGTGGACCCAAAAGTTCTTCTGATCATGTGACAGCACAGTCATGCCAAGGATAAACCTCGACTTCGAAAGGGGTTCCTGAGGAAGGGGTGTTGGGAGTGGTGAAAGAATGACTCAGAGTCAATTGTAGGGTCAAGCTGACAACTCTGTGTTCTTCTCAAACTGGCACTCAGAATAGCTGTGTAGATAGCTCAGCACTTGCAGACCAAAGCCCAGTCTTACATTTCAATTCAATTATTACCCCAGGTTCCCTTTTGATTATCCCATGAATTAGCATTTTATGACCTTAGCCATTTGATTCTTAGAGAGAGACAGCAAGTACATATTTTTAATATAGCAAATGAACTCAGAGATCTGCCTGCTCTTGTAAATACAAACAATATGTTTAGCTGGGTGGGATCCTGTCCTAAGATTACCATGCCCACCACTCCTGAACCTAAACTTGCTATGTCCCAGGATAACCTTGAACTCAGGAATCTGCTTGCCTTTGTAAGCACAAACAATAAACTTAACTGGGTGGGATTCCACCCTGGGATCATCACTCCCCAAATTCTTTGTCTTCTTCCCTAATATCTTTCCAAAAAGCTGGCTCATTAGTGCAGCTGTCTGTATTCTTTTAGGTCCATGAAGTCCTTCTTACAATTCATATTGCATTCTTATGTATCTCATAGTTGAGAAATTATATACTGAACTCATATTTTCAGAGTTCTTTCCCACAGCTTTAAGGGCTATCCTGAAGGTCACAGCATTTACCATTTTGCTGAGTAACATATTCTCTCCTCCTGGACTCATGATGTTTCAAATTATCATGGAGTCATCAACCTTAACAGGGAGAGCATTCCCCAAAGGAGGAACATGAAAGTATGTGCATTATTATACAAACAAGCCTATGTCCAAAGCAACCATCAGCACTTATGGAGACTCATGTTCTGGTGGCTCTGTGATGGGGCAGGAAACTGTGTCACACTGTCCTTTCCACAGCCATGCAGGATTTAGCACAGTCATGCTTGTTTAAAGTTGGAAGAGACAGAAACAACAGGTGTGCTGTTGTAACACATCTCACCTCACACTTGTATCTTGTATAGCCTGAAGTTCACCTTGTGTCTTCATTTCTGTTTCTTCTCTCTTATGCACAAGACAAATTTCTTCTTGATTACACATAATTTAATTAATTAATTATTAAGGAGGATTTTATGCATCCTACCCTGGCTTTAAATTTACTATGCAGCCCAGGGTAACCTTGAACTTATAATCCTGCCTCTATGTCTTGAGTCTTGAGATTGTAAGTGCTTCTAATCAAACCTGGCTTATGTGGTTTTAGGGACTGAACTCAGGGCTTCATAAATGTTAGGTGGGCATTCTACCAACTGAGCCACATGCCTAGCTAGAGTCAGTTTTTAGAGAAGCTAGCATTGAAATATGATTGTGACACCAATATTGCCTGTGACAGAAGCTTTGAGGAAATCCACCCTTGCTAATTCTTACTGATCACCATAGTGTTCTATACATACCCATGGGTTCTTAGCTGTAGTTACCACCAAGGCTTGAGGGTCAGATGCTATAGTCACACACTCTGGCTATACAACTTACTTACTACATAACTCTTGGCCAGGCCCTTCAACTCTCCTTTACTTTTTATTGACAAAACGAGCACAATATACTGTCTGTCTTAGAGGGCTGTGGCCAGGATAAATTAAATATTTAGTGTGCTGGAAGCAGCTAGAATGTAGCTTAGTAATAAAGCATTTGCCTAGCATATTTGAGACCGCATGTTTGATTCCTAGCAACACACACACACACACACACACACACACACACACACACTCATTTTTTCTTGGCTCATTGGAAACCCTATATAAAAGTTTGCTTTGATTAATAATACACAACACATTCAATGTTAGATGTTCTTTGAGGTAAATCCAAATATTTTTCGTGCAGCAGCCAACACGTTCACACTAGTTCTTGAGACACCTGGTCGGCCATAAATTTGAGTATGTACTTTGTTGATGTGTGACCTTGGCCAAATACTAACCTCTCCAATTGTTCAGCTTTCTCATCTATTAAATGGAGAAATGGGAACAGGGAATGCTAAGTCTTTGATCAGGTAACACCCTGAGAAGAATTCGATCATTTCTCTGTGTCTCAGTTCTCTTAAATATAAAATGAGGGAGATCATGCATCCAGCTTTTCAGGACTCTAGTAGGGATTAATCAAGACTGAGAAAGTACTGAGGACAGTGCCGGGATCCCAGTACCCATACAACACAGCCAGTGTCTTTACTCAGTGGTTACCCCGATACATCACTGTTAAACAACCATTCCAGTCTTTAACACTCCTCTAGAGGAACTCAGGAACTCCAGCTGTCTATATTTCCTTGGCCACTGGATGCTTTGCACACCCCTCCCCGACTCTGGCCTGTTTATCCACTCTGATTTCTTATTGACTCAGGCATTGCCTCCCTGGGCACCATTCACACACACTAAGCTAATGGCATGCTATTTGCTGAGTGAGGCCTTTTCCATCTTGCTTCCAGTCTGTGAACAGACTCTGGAGCTCCCCTGACATCAAGAGCTCAGGTGTAATGTCATTAAGTCTCCCAGTGGACTCCTGGAGCACCTCGGGTTTGTGGCTATAACTGCTTTTAAGCAATCACAAAATGTTATTAGCCTGGGGTCTTTTGCTCAGGCAGGAAGACTTAGCATTCATTAACGAGAGCTCCTAGTCTGGGGCTTTTGGAAATCTTTGCTTGTGTGTTTTACTCACCATGGTGGTTGTCAGAACCTATAAAATCTGATTTATTTAATTTCTGAACCTCCTCAAATCCTTCCTGCAAATAGCCAGATATGACAAGGAGATGGTGATTTTCCCCTGCATTAGTCATTGATGTGTTCGCTATTGGAAGCACTTACTGGGTGGCTACTGCACCCTAGACATGTGGGAGGGAACAAGCGATGACAATGAGAGGGCTCTGAGGAAGAGAAAGATGTCACAGGGATACCCCACCCATCTCCATCAGACACAAAAGAAGAAGAGGAAGAGGAAAAGGAGAGTCGTTAGTAACTGGCACCAAGCCCTTAGTTTTGCATACACATGCTTTCTCTTAGGCAGTAGTTCTCAAAGTACAGCTATCATGATGCCCATTTTCTAGAAGTGGAACCTGAAGCTCTTCTAGAGGAAGCAATGAACTCTAGGTCATATTTATTGGAGTGGAACAAGCATACTGAAAGCTCAGGAAGTGTGACTCTCAATCCAGGCTCAGCTTCCTCTCCAATGCCCGGTCCTGCAGTGGATGGCAAAGTCAGGAGCTTGCAGGGAAAACTAGGTGCTGGTGACTCACACTGGTTCCTCAGTTCCTGTAGTAAGAGGACAGATGCAAAATTCCCAAGCTCTGGATGCTTCTTTACTCACTTCCTAAGACTGACTAGTAAACAGTTCCTTAAGTAGTATAGTAGCCCCTTGCAGTGCCCTGGCTACTCATAACTGATATTTCCCCGTAGAAAGTGTTCACTAAAACCCAATGTTAATTATGTTAAAATATACACACATATAAAGGGAGTTCAAATAGAGTTACACTATAACAGGATGACAACTCCTTTCTTAGATACCATAGGCTACCAGATTACAAAAACCAATGCTTCTTTTCTAATTGTTGGTCAATGAGGTCCAACTGAGTCCCTGAACATTATAGGCTATTGCCATTTCTCTTGGTTAACTTCTAGAACTTCATGGTAAGATTCTATTGCTGAAGATACATGAGTCAGTGGATATAGAGAAATCAAGGTGGTATTGACCTAGGAGCTTCAGCCAGACCAGATAGCTTTCATAATACTGGAAAGAAAACATCTACATGTTTTCAGGGGAGGAAAATAAGCTACAGTAACATCTGAGGCTGACAAGACATGTCTACTGGTACAACAGTGGCACAAATGTTCTTAGAGTATCCAACCACTTACTTAAAAACTGGATTTAAGGTGTATTGTTTTTTATAGAAAAACCAAGGGATCCAGGAATATGTTTTATAGAGCGTGGTATGGTGAAGTCAAAGGTGCGATTCAGTGGGCTCATGCTGAGACATCCCTTTCCCCTGAGGTACCAGCCATATGATGGGTATAGTATGGAATAGAGTTTATTTAGGGCATGGGAAGGGGAGTTGAGAAGGGAGCAGAGGTAGAGAAAGACAGGCAGACACAGACACAGACAGACAGATACATACACACACAGACACAGAGAGACACACAGAGACAGAGAGACAGAGAGAGAGGGGGAGGGGGAGAGGGAGGAGAGGCCAGCCAGGAAAATGTAAAAAGAGATGGGGAATGGAGATGGGGAGAGAGGGAGAATGGGGTCAAGGAGAGAAGGGTCAGAGAGAGTAAGAGAGTGAGGGCCCCTTTTCTAATAAGCCAGGCTGTTGCCAGGTAACTTCTGGGTGGAACCTAGGAGGAGTGCTAACAAGATGTGTTCCACAAAATGGAACCCTTGATCAGTACTATTAAATGGACCTCAACACCATGAATACCGAAGTCATAAGCTGAGAAAGAGCCTAATAGTTTTATCATAAATGGACATAGAAATAAGCTGTCCCTCGAGTAGACTAATGATTAGTCAATGTGCATAGAATATGAGACTGTGGTATGCTCAGCTCTGAGCGGGACACCTGGGTCACTCCCCATCCTTCAACGCTCAATCATCTTTGAAGAAGAAGTAGAAGGAGGAGGAGGAGAAGAAGAAGAAGAGGAAGAAGAAGAAGAAGAAGAAGAAGAAGAAGAAGAAGAGGAAGAGGAAGAAGAGGAAGAGGAAGAGGAAGAGGAAGAGGAAGAGGGACAGAAGATTATAAGAGCCAGAGGTATGAACATCTGCAGCAAAACAGTATCCGCTGAGCATGACAAGGTCACTGCACACATGAACTCACAGGGGCTGTGACTACATGCTCATGATTATGCAAAATCAAATCAGCCAAAAATGAAGCAGGAAAAGGAGAAGGGGTCTTGAAGCTCCCACCCCTAGCTGAGCAACTATTAGCAGTTGATGGCTATTGGCCCAGTGAGAATCAGTTTTCTTCAGGGATATATTTCTGGAGAGGCTACACATGCTCGGTGAGATGGTCGTATATCCATGTCCATCCATGTCCATCCAGGCAGCATTAAGTAGACTCAGTGGGTTTAAAAACAAAGCGCATGCACTTGGAAGGGATAAGAGGTGGTGAAGAATAGGGGAGGAATTAGAAGGGAGGGATTGGGGGAGTAGATCTGATTAAAATACATTATATGCATATATGGATTCCACAAAAATAAAAAAGAATTAAAAACAAAATGAAACACCAAAAAACTCTAGAACCAGCAGCACCACGCTTTAGGTTCTATTCTCTGTGTTGTTTATTTCTCAGAAGAACGCATGCCAGGCATTCCCCTGGGTCCTCAAGCACATACAGAGCCTAGCATTTTAGGACAAGTAGCTGTGGTGATGAAGAAATCCCAGGGAGGGTGTGTGTGTGTGTGAGAGAGAGAGAGAGAGAGAGAGAGAGAGAGAGAGAGAGAGAGAGAGAGAGAGAGAGAGAGAGAGAAAGAGATAGGGTGGCTGATCATATGTGGCACCTAGAGCTCTGTGGTTCTAGAAGACTCTGGGGGTCAGAGCAGACCACGTGCCTCAGAATTATTTTGTCCCAGAAACTGTGGCAAACTGGGATGTTTATGCACCATGTCCTGTCAGGCACTGGTTCAACATCTCTTTCCCTTCACTGCTTCTCTGGAATTTCCCACCAGGGGTAGCACAGATAGAGTGAATTAGATGGAGATTGAATGAAGTTCAGACCTCCAGAACCACATTGTCAAGACCCAAAGAGACACATTGAATGTCCAAAATCTCTGGTCTTATCCTATATTCCCCTGGAGAACTGAGGCTCCTAGAAGCTAAGTGGCTTGCCCAGGATCACAGAGCTGAAAAAGTGGTGGTATGGATTGAACTATGTCTCTCCTCCCTATAATTCATACTTTGAAGACTTCAAAATGTGATCCTTGTTGGTTTAGATTTTTTTTCAAAACTTACTTTAATAAGGGTACTTAAACTCCTCGACCTCTTCTAGTCAACTGACCAAAGGTAGGGAAGAAAGATAGTTAATAGAACAAGGGGACTGTGGACCTGTTCAGAAGTAGTTCTTTGGGGGGTGGGTGATTCCAATCTTTGTTGTCAGGATATCAGCAATCCAGTCTAAAACAACAAACGCAAATCAGTAGCAGCATTCCAGTCCAGTCAGCAAACACCAAGCATGAATCAGGAGCGGCTGTTCAATCCAGAAGAAACCAAGAGGCTCCACCAAATTGGCATGAGTCCGTGGAAGCGGCAAGACGCAACCAGAACGCCAAGACAAGTTCTTTGGCACGTTTCTCTCCATGAAATCATGACAAGCGAAGATCAGTGAAGACCAGCAAAGTGTTACAAGGTGAACCAATGCAGGGGCGTCGTTCACTGTTGGGTTCTACTTACACTCTTTCCGAACATCGTGCGTCCTTTTAAGGGCCTGCTTCAGCAAAACATCCTCTCATAAGACAGCTTCTGGGAAAAATCACATGACACAACTGACTCTCCAAAGAAACCAGAAATCTCCACTTCACATCCTCTTTGGAAATTGAGTCACTGCAGTTGTAATTAGGTAGGATGAGGCCATTTAGGGCAACTTGAAACCACCGTGGCTGTTGTCCTTACTTTTGATCACTTTAAAGAGTGAGAATGTCATGTGAGCAATTTCATGTGAAGAGACCCAAAAGCAGGTCGTCGGAACCCCAGAAGCTAGCAGTGAGGCAGAGACTAGATGTTTCCTCTCAGCCTTCAGAAGGAACCAGCCCTTCTGCTACCTTGACCATGGACATTCTGTTTCCATGACTGTGGGGCTACACACTGTTGCTGTTGGATCAACCTAGTTTACAAACTATTACAGAGGCCCCAGCAACTTAATTCATGTGGTAACCATTACTATATGGTTTCCAGCTCCAATCCAGGGGAACAGTGTGAGGGCACAGGAGGAGGCTGGATGCTGGCAAGAACAGTCAGGATGTCGTGACCACTCTCCCTTCCTCCTTACCGTCTGCTCTCATTTCTCCTTCGGTCTCCTACCATCAATGTGTGTTCACAGTGCTCTGTGAACAGTACTGTGGGCTGAACTCTTCATACCCATTTTTCCTACTTCATACCACACAGCCTGACTGGAAGGTACAATTGATACTATTTTTTTTTTTTAAGAGAAAAGGTGACTTTAAGGGGCTGATTAAATTGTCCAAGGACACAGCATAGATGTGAAATCAGGGTGTCTGACTCATGCTATGCTGGCTCCCCTAGGCTGACGCATGCCCTCTGAACAGACTACCTTCTAGAGATCTTTAGGAAAAGTGAAAATGCTACAGGCAAGACCTCAGGTACTTCTAGAAGCCAGGGAAGGGTTTTGGAGGAGAAGCGTGGTGAACTTCAGAATCTTATGGGCTATTAAAGCATAAAGCTCTAAATTAATGATTTGAACAGAAGTTTTGATTTAAGGCCCTCGGGGTGTGTCCTTTCCCTATCTCTGTGAGTGACGAGGAGAGGCCATTCTCTTCTCCTGTCCTAACCAGTTCTATGTATGCTTTCAGGGTTATTGTTTAAGAGTAAGCATGAGGGTACCACTCCTCTGGGCTATACTTGTCCCTGTCCTCACCCACTCCACACCCATCAATGCTGCAAAGATCTGGCCCTACCACTTGGTCGATCTTCACAGTCAGAAAAAAATGCTCCACCACTCGTCTTTTGTTCTTTATCTGAGGCAGCTGTGGACTTACAATTTACTGGCACATACAGAGGAGTGGTTTTTTTTTATTTTTTTATATTTATTTATTTATTTATTTTTTTATTGCAATACCATTTCCACTCTCCTTTGGGATTCTTGGGAAAACCTGATTAAAATGTCAGCCAGAAGAATGGCTGGTGATTCTTTAAAAGGACTGATTAAACCAGGAGGACCCAATGTACCAACAGGAGAAGCAAGCCCCGGGGGATCTGAGTGTGTAACTTCCCGGTTATTGAAGTGTATCAGAAAGTCTAAGAAAGGAACAGCTTGGCTGGAGAGGAGGGGCGTTGTTTTTGATTAACGACTGCAACAGCCAGTGGCACTTGAGTGGTTTCTGTCTCCAGTTCTCCACGAAGCCTTTACCTGATGATCTCTTATACGTGAACCCTTTAAGGTACACAGGGTTGCTATGCTATGCACACGCTGTGTATGGGCCTGTTTTCTCTTACCTATAGCATAATCCTCAAGACTTGGCCAGTTATAAAGGAAGGAGGCTTAGTTAGGCTCTTGGTTTTAGAGGTACAAAGTCAAACTTCTGCCTTGGGTCCTAAGTCCATGCAGGACTTCTCAGAGGGAGGAAGAGTTGGGGAGACTGAGACTCAGAACTTGGGGATACACTCAAGCCATATCCAAACCATGTGAGAATGGGTGAGACGACCTCTGTACCCCATTCTCAGACCAGTTCCTCCTTGCAGCCCACTCTTAATGACTGTGAACATCGTTCCTGGACCTTGGCTCCAAAAATGTTCTCCTTACTGTAAGACACAAAAACAAAAAGTCCCCAAACCCTCGGTCAGCATTTTCTTCCCTGGCATCACTAATGCTGCGCCTTGGCCCCAGAACACTGGACCTTCCACACAGGCGTCCAAACTTCTCCACACATATGAGTCAGGAAAGGCTACAGAAGTCACAGCCATCATTCATTCTCTTCCTTGTTATAATCAACCTGCCCATGCTTTTGTTTTACAATCTATCCCAGAGGGAAAAATTGAACTAATTTTAAGGAGACTTTTTAATGAAAAAAAAAAAACCCACATACACACAAGAGCAAAGGGCAAGAATTTAAATTACATGAGATGATGAATTCTTTCCAGATGATACAGTTATTTGATAGCACTAGCTTGTCTTGAAATTTCTCATTTGCAATTATATATGTGCTGCTTTTTAAAATGGTTTTGTATTCAGGAGATAATGTTTCCAAATAGACTCATGGGGTTTTAAAGGTCTTACACTGGAAATGAAAATCAAACAAAAGTGCTTCTCCCAAACCCAAGGTACCAGGGTCCTAATCTGACTTGTGAGACCGGACCTGCATCCAGCATGCCCGTGAGACTGGACCTGCATCCAGCATGCCCGTGAGGCTGGACCTGCATCCAGCATGCCCGTGAGGCTAGACCTGCATCCAGCATGCCCGTGAGGCTGGACCTGCATCCAGCATGCCCGTGAGACCGGACCTGCATCCAGCATGCCTGTGAGACTGGACCTGCATCCAGCATGCCTGTGAGACTGGACCTGCATCCAGCATGCCTGTGAGACTGGACCTGCATCCAGCATGCCCGTGAGACTGGACCTGCATCCAGCATGCCCGTGAGACCGGACCTGCATCCAGCATGCCCGTGAGACTGGACCTGCATCCAGCATGCCCGTGAGACTGGACCTGCATCCAGCATGCCTGTGAGACTGGACCTGCATCCAGCATGCCCGTGAGACTGGTCCTGCATCCAGCATGCCCGTGAGACTGGACCTGCATCCAGCATGCCCGTGAGACTGGATCTACTATCCTGTTGGTTTTTTTTTTCCCATTTTTTTAATTGTTACTTATTTTTTTATTGGATATTTTTATTTACATTTCAAATGTCATCCCCTTTCCCTGTTTTTCCTCCAGAAATCTGCTATCTCCCTCTGCTTCTATCAGTGTGCTCCCTGACCCACCCACCCACTCCTTCCCACCTTCCCGTCCTGACATTCCTCTATACTGGGACATTGAGCCTTGACAGGACCAAGGGCCTCTCCTCCTACTGATGCCTGACAAGGCCATCCTCTGCTACACATGGAGCGGGAGCCATAGGTCCATCCCTGTGTACTCTTGGGATGGTGGTTTAATATCTTGGGAGGTCTGGGGGATCTGATTGGTTGGTACTGCTGTTCTTATGGGGTTGCAAACCCCTTCAGCTCCTTCAGTCCTTTCTCTAGCTCCTCCACTGGGGACTCTGTTCTCAGGTCAATGGTTGGCTGCAGGCATCCTCATCTGTATTAATAAGGATCTGGCAGAACCTCTCAGGAGACAGCTATATCAGGTTCCTGTCAGCATTCTCTTCTTGGCATCTCCAATAGTGACTGGGTTTGGCGTCTGTATATGGGATGGATCCCCAGGTGGGGCAGTCTCTGGATGGCCTTTCCTTCAGTCTGTGCTCCACACTTTGTCTGCATATTTCCTCTTGTGAGTATTTTTGTTCCCCCTTTTAAGAAGGACTGAAGCATCCACACTTTGGTCTTCCTTCTTCTTGAGCTTCATGTGGTCTCTGAATTGTATCTTGGGTATTCCGAGCTTTTGGGTTAATATCTACTTATCAGTGAGTGCATGCCATGTGTGATCTTTTGTGACTGGGCTACCTCACTGAGTATATTTTCTAGTTCCATCCATTTGCCTATGAATTTCATGAAGTCATTGTTTTTAATAGCTGAATAGACCTCCATTGTATAATTGTATACATTCATTGTATACATTTTCTGTATCCATTCCTTTGTTGAGGGACATCTAGGTTCTTTCCAGTTTCTGGCTGCTATGAACATAGTGGAGCATGTGTCCTTGTTATAGGTTGGAGAATCATTTGTGTATTTGCACAGGAGTGGTATAGCTGAGTCCTCACTCTACTCTTCAGTACCTTTACTGAACAGGTTGCTAGCCTCTGCTTGAATACCTCACAGACGTAGATCTCACTATCTCCTCAGCTGTTTTCTTTCATCTGTAGACAACTCTGTAGGAAGCGTTTTACACAGAACAAACGTGAATTCAAACATTAATTGTGTGTGCATATGTGGTATGTATGTGTGTGTGTGTGTGTGTGTGTGTGTGTGGTTTGTGTTTTGTGCTCATGTGTGTGCACATGAGTGTGCATATGAATACGTGTGGAGGCCACAGGATTAACTTGGAATGTTGTTCTGCCAGAGCTGTCCAGTTTGTTTTAAAGATCGTGTCTCTCACCTGGACCTGGGGATCACCAATTATGCTGGGCTGGCTGGCCAGCTTGGCTCAGGGATCCTTCTGTCTCTGTCCCCCACACAGATATTATACGTGTGTCACCATGCTCAGCTTCTGTGTGTTTATGGAGATCAGATTGAGGTCCTCATGCCTGCACAGCAAACACTTTACCCACTGAGCTATTTCCCAACCCGTCAGATACTTTTGCTGAGTATTTTCTTGGTTATTGTTTATTTGAGACAAGGTTTCTCTATGTTGCCTTGGCTCTCCTAGAGCTCTGTGTAAACCAGGCTGGTGTACACTATGTTCCTGTATTGTTTGGGCGCTGGAGAGGCAGCAGTAAGCACAATAGGAATCCTTGTGGTTTTTGAAGCATGCTTTCAACAGAAGAGAGATAGGACTGAGGCAAGTAAGATGAAGAGAATAGAAGGGGTAAGGGAGGAAGGAAGAGGATGCCAGGGATAGACCCTTGAAACTTCAGCTGGCTTGATGGGTCCTCAGACCGTTCTCCCATAGAGTATGTGATGGAAGAGGCATAGTCCAAATAAACTCCCCTGGATAGCAGTGGGCCTGGTATGCTCAAGGGGCAGTGAAGAGCTACTGTGTGTAGAATGGGCCATGCAGAGGGCAGGGCAGGTTGAGGGGGTAAGAGGTGAGGTTAGACAGGGAATGAGAATAGGGCACATGGAGACACATGGCATACCTTACCTCTGGAGACAGGTGAGGCAGCCCTGGAACATGCTAAGCTGGTGACAATGCAAACACACTTCATGGGAAAACAAATGGACTCCAAGAGTCCTTTGGAGGCTGCTCTGTAGGTGAGGCCAGAGCTGGTGTGTGAGGTGAGTGTGTATGTGTGAGGTCTGTGTGTGTGTGTGGTGAGAGTTGTGTGTGTGTGTGTGTGTGTGTGTGTGTGTGTATGTGTATTTGTTGTGTTTGTGTGTGTGTGTGTGTGTGTGTGTATTTGTTGTGTTTGTGTGTGATATGAGAGGCCTCTGTGTGTGTGTGTGTGGTGTGTGGTGTGTGGTGTGTGGTGTGTGGTGTGTGGTGTGTGGTGTGTGGTGTGTGTGTGTGGTGTGTGGTGTGGTGTGTGCTTGCTCTGCCTGTGCCTTTAGGTTTCTCTGGGCAGTCCTGGTTACTCTCCAGGACTTGTCTAACACAGGAGGTCCTCTATTCGTGGACTGAGCACAAATAAGACACGTGCTTCTTCCCTCCCAGCGCCTCCTTTCCTGTTTCACAGGCAGGCATTTTAATGTGTGTGTGGGGTGTGCTTTTCCATCTCATGAGTTCTTGTAAAGCAGGCTTATTTTGCCATAGATTTCTTTAAGCAAATGGTCTGCTTCAGACCACATTGTTTCTTCTCATATTTAAAAACGTGTCTGTGTTACTGAATGTACAGCTATCTGCTGCTTCTGGCAACCTGATTTTTATCAAGGAACAGGCTAGTAGGTGTTTTCCTGAATGCTTCTCTTCAATCTAAACCTTTTCCTTCCAACAGTCCCCACGTGGGATGTCCCCATCCTCCTTCTGACCACTCTATCCTGCTCTTCCTCACCCCTGTCCCAGTTCGGCACACAGTCTTGGCCTCTGGGAGTAGCAGTCTTGTTCTTCAGGACTGGATACCAGGGACAGTAGCAAAATGGGTGCAGGGACTCAGGTGCAGAAAAAACAATGCCACAGAATAAACTGAGGCTCTGAACCCCAGATGTGCCCGCAGTGGGCCTTTGCCTCCATTTAAATGATTTCTTGATAGCAGTGAAGAAGAGGCCTGGTGAATCAGATACATTTAGGTTTGCCTTTTAGTTTTCCTTCTTTTCAGCTGTATGACTTTTGGAAAGTCTGTCATCCCCTCAGAAATATTTTCTCCATCCATAAATGGTGATAATCAGATTACTTATTTTCGTGAGTCTGTTACATTGATCATAAATCTTTGGCTTAGAGCCAAATGTGAACTGAGCTCCTTGTAAATACTGGGTTTGACTTAAAAATACCTATTCATCAGGAATGGTATTGTTGTTGGATGTGGAAGAATCTATAATTGTTATCTCAGTACTTGGGAGTCCAGGGCAGGAGGCTGTCAACTTGAGGTCAGCCTGGACTACTTAATGAAATAGTCTCAAAATACCAATTCAATCAAACTTCTTAGCAGGCGTGTCCGTCCATTTATCTGTGGGTGACATGTGGCCACGAACAGCTATGAATGTGGCACAATTCAAAATCATAAGCATATTTAAGACATTGATCTTGTTTTGTTTGGGGGGACATTCTGAATTGTATAATTCTTTAAATATGACCTTTAGGCACACAAAGCTGTGTCAAAATGTTAGAAGGTTGGCCATACCCACTTGTCACAACAGTGAATTAAAGGATTTTCATTTGTGTCTTAGTCAGGGTTTGTTTTCCTGCGTAAAACATGACCAAGAAGCCAGTTGGAGAGGAAAGGGTTTATTTAGCGTACACTTCCACATTGCTGTTCATCGCCAAAAAAAGTCAGGACTAGAACTTAAGCAGGTCAGGAAGCAGGAGCTGATGCAGAGGCCATGGAGGGATGTTACTTACTGGCTTGCTTCCCCTGGCTTGCTCAGCCTGCTCTCTTATAGAACCCAAGACCACCAGCCCAGGGATGGCACCACCTACAATGGGCCCAACCACTCTTGATCACTAATTGAGAGAATGCCTTACTTACTTATGGGGGCATTTCCTCAAGGGAGGCTCCTTTCTCTGTGATAACTCCAGCCTGTGTCAAGTTGACACACAAAACCAGTCAATTTTGTGTTAAAAATGTGTTAAAAGAATTCTTCATGGAAGCACAATAGCACATTTAAAAATACATTCATGCTGGATTTTAAATGATAAAATCCACCATTCCGTCTTCTTTTTCTACTGTCGTGACAAAACACTGTGACCAAAGCAACTTATGAGAGAAAGTATTTAATTTGAGGTTTATAGTTCTATAGATGGAAGTAGAATGGCTCTCATGGGGAAGCATGGCAGGCAGGCAGGCAGGCAGGCAGGCAGGCATGGTGCTGGAGTTGTGGCTGAGTGCTTACATGTTGAGACAACTATGAGGGAAGGAAAGAGGAAGGGGTGGGAGGGGGAGGGAAGGAGGGAAGAGGAGAGAGGGGGGAACATACACACACAGAGGGAGAGGGAGAGGGAGAGGAGAGAGACAGGGAGGGTGGGAGGAGAGAGAGAGAGAGAGAGAGAGAGAGAGAGAGAGAGAGAGAGAGAGAGAGAGAGCACGCTTAGAGTCAACCATCTAGAATGGCATGGGATTTTGAAGCTTCAAAGCCCCTCCTTCTTCCCCAGGTGACACATGTCCTCTAACAAGCCTAATATTTGCCAAGCAAAATCACCAACTAGGGACCAAGCATGCCTTCCGCTCTGCAGTATGAGAGCATGAGGCTTTGCAGCCCATTGTCGTTCAGACCAACGCAGTCTCTATAGCGGTTTTGGTAGGGTGGTGTGCAGTCTTGGTTCACTTGTAGGGTGACAGTGAGGAAGGTGATCTGGGTGAAGAGGGTGTGTGCATGGGAAGCTTCTTGCCTGGGCCAGCAGTGTGTGAAATGTTCCCCCCTTTCTCTCCTCTGCTGGAAGTGTCCTCCCCACTGTGATTATAATATTGGGCTATCTGTTTTAACAGTTTGGGGATAATATTGTATTTTAGGAAGAAATGCAGTCTAGTTTTCTAGGGACAGCTCATAATTAATGAAGACGCCGATGTAGAAGACGTTAGGAGACCCTCTGGGTTAAGTGTCATAGAGGGAACACAGAGCTCACCAGCTCACTTTCTGTTGATGAGGGTTCCAAGGCTCACAGAGTAACCAACTTGGCAGAGGCCACTCAACACAGAAGTGGGACCATGACAGGGAGTGAGATTTCTTATTTATAATTCCTTTCTCAGCTCAGCTTCCAGGTAATGACTGGATGATTAATTTTCCCTTAAAGATAGAGTAGAATTTGAGCCTTTTCGCAGTTATGGAGTGTTCAACTCGGCCCAGTTTCCTCTTGGAACGATTTCAGTACCCAAGCTCAGGCCTGCTCAGACCTACCATGGTCTCATAGCTTTCCAGGTCAAACAAAAAGGGAAGAAACACTGGGAAAGATACAGTTTTAGTTTTCCCTCCCTTTACCCCACATTCAGTTTTCTAAAGGATTCTTCTTTACCTCCATTCCTACCCCTCCCATCCTAGACCCTCCAACAATAGAACGTGCGCTTCAAGAGGCCCAGAAGCAGCAGCGTCTATCTGCCTCATTCCCCCAGATAGGGTAGGTGCCTGGCACTAAAGAACTGAGCAAGTGCTTGCCAAGGAATGAATTCCTTTACCAAGGGCCTACTACGTACCAGGTACTTTCTTTGAACCATGAGCTTAAACTCTGAATTAAGGTGGTTTTAAATTCCTCCTGCCTGCCCTGGAAGACTCGGAGGGACTGATTAAACTAAAGAGCCATTTACTTCTTTCTGTCTCTAACCTTTACATCCTGTGCCGCCATCACTCTGGCTCTAACCCTACACATAGATGCTTACTTGGATGTACGCACGCTGGGTAGTATAGAACGATTTTTGTAGCACCCAAATGTTTGTTTCTCTAACATACGTTTTGCCCAGTTTTGCTTGGCACACCTAAAATCCCCACTGTGGGAATGATTCTGAGTTAAGGAATATCTGTCGTAGATCCACTCTAAGTGATCAAATTTTCACTTAGAAGCACCAAACATTAGCTATGAGGAACAGCGGCACTTTCACCAGAATTAATTCCTTAGATCTGTGATAGAAAATAGAAACAGGAAATGGACGTAGATAGCTATATTCCACTGAGGAAGGAAGGACAAGAAAGAGCTGAGAATACAACATAGCCATACGAAGTGTGATCTGGAAACCAGTGTGTGTGTGTGTGTGTGTGTGTGTGTGTGTGCGCGCATGCACGTATAGTTCAAGGCAACCCCTGGCTATATAGTCTGGGTGACATGAGATGCTGTCTCAAAAGAATAAAACAAAAGCAAAGACAGGAAAAAAAATTCACTCCAAATAAACACCCACCCTAAACAAACTCCAAACAAGACCCAAAGCCCAACAACAGTTAAATGTTTTGTCTAAAGTTGGAGCTGGAGTCCTGATGACTCACAGTTCAAAGGAACTGCGTGAGAGTGGCCCCCACGATTTTCCTGAAGGCTTTTTTGTTCTCTCTGGGACTAATGAGTTGGCTGTGTAGGCAGTGACTTGATAAAGGGAAATGGACGGAATCATTAAGCCTCTCTCGCCCGTCTCCTCTTTGCAGACTACAAAACCCAACTGGAGGAAATTCCACCCAAAACTTTAATATGGAAAAAGGAGAAAAACGAAAACATGCAGATCCCTTCACAAAGCTGTGCAAAGGTCAATGGGATTAATACAGCCTTTGAACATGGTTATTTAGCTGAAATAAGGGAGCAACATGGGGCAGACGTCAGAGACTCCTTGTATAATAGAAGCTTAATGCATTTGCCCTTTTCTCTTCCTTTGTAGTGACTGTGTGATTGCATGAGGCAAGCTGCTTCACGGAACCACCCAGAAGACATGCTCTGGAATCAGGTTGACGATCTCCAAATGTTAGTTTACATTCTAAGGTTCATCCGAACGTTATCTACCCAAGGGGTCTTGAGAAGAACGAGGAGATAGTGGACAGGTGGTTAGAAGTATAGAGAAAATGTGTGCTCTTGGGGCGACATCTGTGACTGCCTTTCCCTTTCCTGTTCTATATAATTTAAACAAACTATTTCTAACTTGCTTTATAGGTCAAACTTAATTTTTAACCTCCTGTGAGATGCAAATTAACCTTGAGGCAAATTCATAGAATTTCCCAAGTAGAAATTAGAGCCCTAGAAGACATTAATAAGTGTTTCCAGGAAAAAAAGATTGTATATGTGGGTAAAAAGTTTGAACAGAACGTCAAGGCTGTTCATGTGTTGACGTCAACTATGGGCCACCTGGAACACTGCAGACAGTGAGAAATTATTTGGTTCTGCAAAAACTCCCCTCCACCTGAACACTAAGTTTGTTTATTTGCTTGTTTGTTTGTTTGTTTGCTTGTTTGTTTTTTTTGAGACAGGGTTTCTCTGTGTAGCCTTTGTGGTCCTGGAACTTACTCTGTAGATCAGGATGGCCTCAAACTCAGAGATCTGCCTGCCTCGGTCATCTGAGTGCTGGGATTAAAGGCAAGCATCATCACCACCTGGCTCCACTTGGATACTTTTAAATGTCTTATGGGGAGGGTGTCCTCTGGGGTATACTTTAGGAAACCTGAATTCCTGTAACACTGTTTCTTTTATAGCTTAGTAAATGAAGCTTCACAGTTTACTTACCTTCTATTCAATATCTTCCTTTTGTATCTGCCTATGGCTTGGCTGCAGAGTGTGGTCTAGATGTAACAGTGTGAGCATGGCAATGTTACTTGGGGATGAGCGTTGTCTTTGACCATGGTCTGGGAGAGCATGCAGGGGAGGTTCAGTGAAGATGGCTTCACTCCCAGCAGCTGCAGAGTCTCTCCTGGATATTGCTTCACTCATCTTCCCAGACAGGCATGAGGCACAGCCAGCCAGGGACTATAGTGACACTTAAGAAAGAGCAGTAGACAGCGGCTGAGGAACCTGGGTAACCATTTGGTCACCACCATAGTTTGTTCTTAAACTCTTAAAGCCCAGCCTTATCATCTGTGAGTCTGGTCATTAGAATAGCTACTTTTCTGGGTTGCGAGTAGTTTTGTGCCCATAATCTCAGCACTGGGGAGGCTGAGGTCGGAGGATTATGAGTTTGAAACCAGTTGGGGCTACTACAGAGTGAGATCCTGTCCTACTCCTTGCCACTCTGGTAACTATCTCCTGGACTCAGAAGATATTTGGATTAAATGAGATTGTGGGTATGGATATGCTATATAAAACTGAGATTAATGGTGCAGTTTCCATTAATTAGCTTTCATGCTCTGTGGGAATTATTTTATTCCCTTTCTATTTAGAGAGGGAGTGGACTATCGTTTGGATTTAAATGTTACCCAAAGACACACATGTTTAGGGTTTGACCCTCAGCCTTGGTGCTGGTGGAGGTCGTAGAAATGTTATGTAGAGCTTACTAGAAGATCTTTGGGTTGTTGGACTTATGCTCACGAAGAGGGTTATTGTTTAGTAAACACAACCGTGACCTAAAACACCTCGTGCTCCCTATCTCAGTTCCTGTGGGTCAGGAGTCTGCACTTGGCTTACTTAGGTCATCCTTAAGGTCTGGGTCTCATCCGAATGCTTAGAACTCCTATAGTCGCCAAATATTTATAGAGACCTACTGACCGAGGGTTTGCTTCTCTCTAGCATGGCCTGGGACTTGCAGGCTGCCATGAGCTCCTTGTTACACAGTCTCCCGAGGGTGACTGCTTGCTTCCCCAAGGCCGGCAAGGACAGAGTTGACAGAAAATGGTTGATTTTGTGACTCAATCATGTACACGAAATACAATTCCCAGGGAAGCAAGCTTCAGACTCTGCTGCTCCCCCAAGCAGGGAAGAGCAGCACACTAGGATATGGGTACCATGTTGTGAAGGTCACGAGGAATGCCTTAGCTTCTCCTTGGTGTTTTCTTACCTGCCAAGAATCAGCCCGCCTTGAAAGGACCAAGGATTTGACAGATTTTGCTCTTGAAGCCACTGTTCAAAGATTTCATATGTATTTAGGACAAGCAGACCCACTTTGGGAGGACAATACCCATTTCCACCAGCATTTACATCCTTTCATGTTGACACTGAAGACAGCCACGTGACTTCACCAGCGAATTCCATCTATTCCAAAACGAGGAGGGTGTTTGTGTGGCCTCTCATCTAAAAGAGATCTGAAAAGATAAACCCACCTCTTTCTGACTCTCCTTGACTTTGTTATTCAGGCTTCTGAGTTTACCACACAATAGAAGCGGCTTTCGCTTCTCTTTGGCTGTGGAGGCCTATGGGAGCTTGTGTTAAGAAGTTCCAATGGCTTTTTATTAAAATCAGACACAATAGTCGGCACTTGGTCTTGAACATCATAAAATGGAAGAGGTGTGGTTGGGTGCTGTGTCATGCTTACCTGCCTGGCAGTCACCTTGGGGAGAGTGACACACACGGACATCACAAAGACATAGTAAATAAATGCCCTGAAGCCTAAGGTCATCATAACGTTGAAGTTCAAGGATGCTATATTACCAGCACATTCTAGGGTATAATAGCTCTTAATTTACCCCACGGAAGACCGTTGTCAGTGGTACTTACACTAGGGAGGATGAGAGTGTAGCCGGCCAGATGAGCAATGAGCTTGAGCTGGAAGGGTCTCGCTTAGTTTCTACTCCATAGACATCGCACCGAGCCCATAATAAATACATTTAGATGCCGAGAGGGCTCCCCAGAAGAAACGCTTCTGTGAAGATTTTTCAAAACTCTGATGCGTTCCCCAGGATTTGCAGTCATGTTATTGATTCATTACGTTCAGTTCATTTGAAGCATTATCCATCTATGACTTTGGCTTGTGGTTTGAGTTCTACCGAGAATAAAATCAGCAAAACGTTCTTTTTTTTTTTCTTCTTTTTTTTTTTCTTTCTTGAACTCCAATTTTTCCCCAAAGATGTTCATGATAGCAGCAACAGGACAAGAGAATGTTTTTTTTTTTTTTTTGTCATGAGAGAGGCTGGGTCTGTGTTTGTTGAAATCTGACCCACTCATCCCTGAAATTTTAGTTACCACAGATAGAAGGTATAGGCTCTTTAAGAAAATATGCAAGTGAATCTGAGCTTTCACATAAATGTTACTGTTTGTAGAGATTAATATTTTAGGCTTATACTTTAAAAAAGTCACATTTCCAGAATAAATCACTCCTCCCCGCACCCTGTAGAGAATAGCTTTAACATCTCTGTGATGACAAATCGGTCAACACAAGAGTTAGCTCACCTGTATCTTAGATTTTCCGTCCTGTGTCTGCCCTTAACTTGATACCCGACCTTGAGGGGTTCACTTAACCCCAGACTCAAGCATCATAGAAACAGCTTTCGAAAATTCCAATCCCATAACTCCGAAGGAGACAGAAAGGTGGCAACCTCTTACAAACAAAGTGTCGACTTTCTAACCTCTGATCTCCTGATATTTCCAAGGGCTCTTTGAGGTCACTTTGTTTTGACTCTCGTGAGCAGGGGTGAGAGAGGAAGTACGGGAACGATACAAAGATGAATAGCAAGTCCCGAAGGGTGAGAGGGAATGTGTTAATGATAAATTCAGCTATCTTCATTGAGTATCTTCAAGAGCAGGGATCACTGCCAGACACAATAAGAGGTGTAAAAGGAAGGAAGGAGACGCAGTTTCTGTCTTAGGAAGGCTCACAGGATGGAAGGGAAGTAAGAAATGATACAAACAAAACAAAACAAGACAAGCAAAAGCCCCCGAAAACTCACTGTAGGCCAGGCATGGGGTGATTATTGCCCTTGGGAAGGTTTACTCAGGACGATTATATCTAGTTTGGAGAGGAAGATTCCAGAAAAACCTTCATTAAAAGATGACACTTACTCTGGGCTTTAGTGGATAGAGAAGTGTTTGCCTGATGAGAATGGAGCTTTTGGCTAACGGAAGGTGGGCACTCTATGCTTAGAGCTCGGAATACGTGGCCATTGGAAATAAATCTGAACTGGGTAATGGGGGCTGGGAAGATGACTCAGTTGGCAAAGAGTTTCCTATATTCAAGTGAGCATCTGTGCTTGGGCTTCCAGGATCCATATAAAACCTGGGCATCGTAGTGCTCGGCTGTGATCCCATAGTTCCCTTCTCCAAAATAAGGTGGAGAGCAATTGAGTAAGACATCTGACATTGACCTCTGGCCTCCTCACGTATGTCTCATACACACTCATGGCGGGGCGGCTGGGGGTGGGGGAGGGATGCGCTCGTGACTTAACAGCCACAGTACTTTGGCAGTTGAGGCATCGTACACGGCTAGGAATCTGGCTTACATCTCGTGCTGCCGCTCTGAGACCAACTTGTTTTCTTCACGCTGCCGATACGATGCATTTTTAAGAAGGCAAAGGCCATTGCAATCTGTCCGGTGTTTTCTACTGCCCCAGTGTGGTTGCGTGGCCTGGGTCTATGTCGTTGAATGCTTTCTAATTGCATTAGAGAAATGCTGGATATCTTTCTACCACATCACGGCAGCAAGCACTAGCCAGTGCTCATATTGGCAGCACCGAAAAGTCCTTCTGGCTCCTGTGTGCATAAAACCGCTCTCTGTTTAGCATACAGTGTGAACATCAAAACGACCGGGTCCTCATATCAGAGGAAATGGGACTATTTCCAAACCAGACTAAATAAGTGTAGGATATTACCTGTGTTTATCAACCCGGTGCCTATTACTTTTGCATCCATTTTGGACTTAACTGCCCATTAAATATCTTTACTGGAGGGTTTTTTTTTTAAACTTTGTCTTGTTCTTGTCTTCATTACTGAGTTCTCTGCCAGCTGCCCGTGTTATCAGAGACCACATAAAGGCATGTGAGGAATAAGTGGTTCTTATGCAATTTCCCTTGTCCTTGTCAATTGCAGGCAGAGCTCTCATGAATCATTGAAATTCATACTGTCCTGGAGTGAGCCCAGTAGTGCTTCGAGTATTCACGAGGCAGGCTCTTGAAGTGCCCCTCAAGGAATCATAGGGCCATGCTAACTGCGGCAAGTAAAGGGCTGGATAGCAGCTTGAAGCCTAGATAAAGATTGGGCCAAAGTCCTCACACGAGGTTCTCAGTTCATTTGTGCTCGCAGGGTCAACATTATCATTTATGCCCACTGGTATCAAACTTCAAAGTAAAAAAGAATTTTTTTGAGGCAAGGAAGAGGAAGATTCGGGAGCAAAATTATAGCAACCGTATGTAGCAACCACATCACCACCCAAACAGGAGGCATTTAACGGGAGCTTTTGCATCAAGGACTACATAATTTTGATGGGGAGTGGGGGTGGGGGAAATCCTACAAAATTGTTATTGTTTTCATTTTTTTCTGATGAGAAAACTGAAGCATGTGGTTATGGAGCTGTCAATTCAAGTAAGCGACATGCAGACGTTTTCTCCAATGGGCAGAGCACGCAGCTTAGTGGTAACAGAACGGTTAGCTCAGATTGGATTAAGGGGTGGGGGGGTTGTGTATAGCAGATGCTGTAGAATTTAAGCAAGATCTCTGAGAGGTATAGACTCCCCTAGCTTCAAGAGTCCTCAAGACTCTCAGCTGGGTGCTTCTCTGGCTATTATCATGCGTAAATGGAAACCAGCAAGTCTAAGACATTTCTCCTTAAAATCTAAGCCCATGTCTAAGGGAAAGGGCACCTTGCAGGACCATGCCTTTTGCCTTTCAGTTGGACAGTCGAGCTCATTGTCAGGCCCCACCCATACATTCTTCTCTCTTCTGTAGGCATGGAGAGCAAAGTTCTTCCGGTCATCTTTGGTTCTTGCTGGACTAAGACCAGCAGTGTGGTGGAGAAAGCCTTCAGAAGGTTTACTCTCTCTCTCTCTCTCTCTCTCTCTCTCTCTCTCTCTCTCTCTCTCTCTCTCTCGTTCTCTCTCCTGGCTCTGACCTTTCCTTTCCTTCCATAAAACCTTGGGTGCATTACGTTGCCTTCCAAAGTCTCTACTTTATTATATATCCAGGGGAAGTGATAGGCCAATATGGCTGTGGGATCTGATACGATAACATGTGGGAAACACGAGTGATAGTTGGTGGGGCTAGTTCCGCTCAACACCAATCAAGGAGACACAGGTAGCCAGGAGTGTGACTTTAATGGGAGCTCTGCTCCTGAGAGGCCAGAACTTGTTCTTTCCTGAGGACCAATGGAGTAGGTCTGTGGTCCATGTAGTGTTCCCAGTCATGCTTAATGGCTTGGCTTCATGGGAATTTTCTGTGCTTGGTATGTGCTAGCATAAGCATATGAGTGAGTCAGAAGAGAAAGAAAGGGGAGAGAGAGAGAGAGAGAGAGAGAGAGAGAGAGAGAGAGAGAGAGAGAGAGAGGTGTTGATTCTAATCTAGGCTCTTGACTTCCATATACATTAACTGAAGCCTCAGAAACACATTTTGCTCTTCACTGCTTGACACTTGCACAGAAGCTCACAACCCAAATACAGATGTGAACAAACACAAGCGTTTACTGTGTGCAATGTGCACTTTACCATTCCATCTAGGTCATCCATTCCCTTGCGGTGGAGAAACCAAACCCCATATTCCCAGAGGCTTGTTCGAGCCCCTTTCAACTTAGTGGAGAGTTGGCTCAGTAGTTCTGACCTTGGAAGAATAGATCCTCCTTGTCATTTCCTCAAACAGGTACCCCCTGTACCTCTGTGCTGTAGAGAGTCATGGGGCTGTGTCACTTGGCTGTGGAAGCCCAGCGGGTCAGCTCAGCGGGATGCTGCAAGCTCAGGAGGAGAATCTTGTGCATACTGCTTCTCGGCTCAGTATAGGTCTCCTCTGGGCGTTTGTTTGAGACAAGACCCTTTGGAGCTCATGCTGCTCCTGAGCTTTTGATCTTCTGCTGGGATTATCCGCATGCACTCTCACATCTGCCAGTGCAGTGCTGGGGATTGAAACATTGTTTCACTGTTACACTGAGCTGCATCTCCAGTCCATTGAAAACACAGTTTACAAACGAGCCGTTCCTATTTAACTAGTCGTTTCCCTCCTGGAAACAGAGTAACCAGAAGACCATGAGCTCATGACCAGAAGACCTGTTTGGACTTCGGTTTTGTGATGAGGGACATGTTCTTGGACCTCAGTTCTGTGATGAGGGACATGTTCTTCCTACATTTGTTCACTCTTCAAAGTGACGTTGGTCAACTCGGCCTATAGCAAAAGAATCCTAATTTTCACCTGTGGTTAAGGAAAGCACATAGGAAAAAAAAAAGGAAAAGAAAACCTATAGAAGGCCTTGTTCAATTTCACGCAGGTTCAAGACTCTGCTTCATGGCAGGGTTTGTATTCCTGCACAAAACATCATGACCAAGAAGCAAGTTGGGGAGGAAAGAGTTTGTTTATCGTAAACTTCCATATTGCTGTTCATCACCAAAGGAAGTCAGGACTGGAACTCTAGCAGGTTAGAAAGCAGGAGCTGATGCAGAGGCCATGGAGGGATGCTGCTGACTGCTTGCTTTTCCTGGCTTGCTCAACTTGCTCTCTTATAGAACCCAGGACCACCAGCCCAGGGATGGCACCACACACAATGGGCTGGGTCACCCCCCACCCCCATCACTAGTTGAGAAAATGCCTTACAGCTGGATCTCATGGAGGCATTTCCTCAAGGGAGGCTCCTTTCTCTGTGACAACTCCAGCTTGTGTCAAGTTGACACACAAAACCAGTCAGCACAATATGTTCCTGTGGTTTCCACTTCTTAGTTGGTGCAGGCATGAAGAGTACAGCCACCTAGGTATGTGGAAAGCCTTCTCCCTGGCATGTTTCCCAACAGATGATGTCTCCACAAATGATGGTTGGAACAGTATGGAAACCCTACTTTACCAAGCACCATGGAGTTCAATTGCTAAGTTATTGAACACCACTGAAGTCGCTGCAGTGGTTGGTGAGGAGAACTCTCTGTGGAGAGTTTTGTGCTGATGGCCTTGCTTGGGCAGACTGTACGCAGACACAAGCAAGGAGAAGCATTGAACTTCACAGACTGGAAACCATGAAAAAGGCTGTGGGGTTTCTGGTTTGCCTTCCCACTTTCACAGATGAGAACCCTTGTTACAGAGCAATTGAACTCTGCTGGGGGATGGAGTCTTCTTTAGCTGTTGTGCCCAAGGGCCTAGGTTAAGCACGGATGGGGAAATCTACAGGAATATCAGAAGAAGAGGAACAGCGGGAGAATTTGCAAAAGGAGTTGCCCTGAGACTTCGTCTTTCCCCATCAGAGTGGCTATTGTGTTGAAAACAAGATAAACAGACACTGGTAATGATATGGGGAGAGAAGAGCCCTTTCCAGTGCCAAGGGGAGTGCACCCTGGTGCAGCCACTGTGCCGCTGAGGATGGAAAGTCTTCAAACACTAAAGAATGAGCCATTGTACAAAGCAGCTGTCATGCCTACGCTTGTACCCTAAGGAGTTGCAGCTATCCTACCATAGTCAAACACACACACGCACACATTTATAGCCAAGACACGCAAGTGTCAACCAACCCACAGATAAGGAAAACATGGTTCATTACGCCATGGCGTTTTATTTAGCTGTACAGAAGAGTGGAGTTATGACATGTGCAGGAGAAATAGATGGAACAAGAGACCATTAAGGGAAGTAAGCAAGACTCAGAAAGACAACTGGCTCATTTAATGGGAAGAAGAGGACCAAGGAGGGGGGAGGGAGCGGGGAAGTTTGGCAGGAAGTGAATTTAAGCAAGGCTTGCGTGATATGCCTGTATGGAAATGTCAAAACGAAACTCAATATTTTGTATGCCAATCACAAAAGAATTTTAAAAAGAGTTTCTTCATATCCCATCCTGTGCTAGAGCAAGAACTCTTTCCCCTTTCCCTTCACGTCTTATTTTTATGTGTGGCCTACGGAGTTTAAGAGAAGGGTTATATCAGGAGACGGTCGAGGATGAGAAGGGAGAATGGGGTGACTCCCTTTAGTGGGTGACTAAAATCAATTTTAAATATAGGAAACTGTTTGACCACAAAGAAGTTCTCCATGTCCTTATGCCCCTTCACCTTATGCTGAGGGAGGGACCTCAGAAGCACAGATCTCAACTTCAGCACCGGTGGTGACATCGAGGCCAGATCCTCTGAGGATCTGTCTACTGTAGGACATTTAGCATCATCTCTGGTTCTACACAGACAAGGTACCTCTCCTCTCCACATCTGTGAAGAAAATGTCTCTAGATGTCTCCAAATGTTCTCTGAGTGGCAACATCATTTCTAGTTGAGAACCCAGGCTACGTCATTGAGTTGTCTGTCTGTGACAGGACGGACCATTCCTTCTTTCAAAACAAACTAATGCCAAACCATTTAATAATGTTCCAGTCTTCTTGATGTGCATGAATGTCACATTTCCATGTACAGAGTTGAACACATACCACCGCCACCACCCTCCCCACTGCTATTTAAAACGAAGGGAACTCCATGAAGCTCAACAGCTGAAGAGACACACTGTCTCTCCTTTCTGGTGGGGCCACCAGAGAGAACTCAGATTTACTGGGTGACATAAATGGAGTTTCACTGGCTGTTGAGTAGAGAGGAATGCTTCAAAAACAAATCCCATGATGAAGTCCACAGCATATTGATAAGCAAGAAGGAACAGCAATATATTATAAACTCTCATGTATTTCTGAGTTCAAGGTTAATAATGGAGCCTGCAACATGGCCTTTTCAGAAAGGGAGCACAGGAAGGTTTACATAAGTGCCCTCAGCACACACTCAATTTCGTGTCAGCTGGCTTATCCCTTATCCTGTTCTTGGCTCTGCATCTCTTTCTTCCTTCCATTCAAACAGTGTGTTCTGGGAAATGCAGAACACTGTAGCCTAAACACAATGTAAAGGAGGAAAGAGAAGAAACTGGGAAAATAATAATAATCACTCGATGTGTTCCCAGACTCGTCGACTCTTGGCCTCTTTGAATGCTCTCTGTCAGGATACCCTCCACACAGGGCTGTTGAGAGCCTGCAGGGAGGAGAGCGTTCTCTGGCCTTAGCAGAAACACAGAAGCACTCAGAGAGACGAAATGTCTTTTGTATCCAAGAAACAAACAGTAGTTACCCTCTCAGCATTTAATAGCCTCAGCAAGGTCAAGGTTACCAGAGAAAGCGGAGAAAAATATTGTAGGATTTGCCTCCAAAACTTTAATTATCAAGGCTGGTTGGCTTAAGGACAAAAGAGCTAATTGTTTCTGAGGGGAACGGTTTTTCTTTTCTTTTCTTTTCTTTTTTTTAATTGTTCCATTATCATTTTTTAAATCTATTTTTTGTTGTTCCTTTTCCTATTAAATGTGCACATGCATGTGTGTCCTTATCCTCATGCACACACAGACTCACAGGGTGAGAGTTCTCTTTGACTACATTTCCTGTCCTGAAACCCAGGGAAACTCAGAGGGCATAGCCTTTCCCAGCAGCTCTCTGCTTGAGGTGAACTCCACCTGTCAAACTCCTCTGTCTGCATAGTGCTCATTTCTGATCTCACAAAAGACCAAGAATTGGAAACTGCCTTTCAAGACACCTTTTTAAAAAGGCCTGTTGTAAGATCAATTTTCCACTATGATTGGAGTGTTACACGCCTGTCTTAGAAAAATTGGAATTTAAATAAAAGTGAGTAGAAAATAGAAGGAGAGGGGGAGGGAAAAGGGAAGAGAGGGAGAGGGAGGCAGAAGGGAACGGAGAATGATTTTCTCACAGCAAGCTGGGTGCCCGGGGCTCTAGGGCTTCAAGAATCTTTTTCAGGTGGGAATTTACAAGGCCATCACTGAGGTGCCTGCGTTTATCTGTTCTCTGTATTACAAGTGAACCCTAATTCAAAACAAGAGTGCCATAAATATTCATCAGACATAACACATTTTATTTTAATTATGATCTATGTAACACATGTGAAAGAATAAAGAGAGGCAGCCAGCAATAAGTGGGATCCTAGAATGCTGGAAGCAGTCATTTTGGTCAATCCCTTGTCTTACAAGCCAAGAACAAGTGTGAAATAATATTATCTGTTTTGAACCCTGGTCTGTCCATAATTTAACACCACTCTGATTAGGGCTTCTTAGAAAAAGCCAATTTTGTTGTTTAAAATCTGCCTTCTTATCTAGGAGTGGTGGTGCATGCCTTTAATTGTAGCACTTGGGAGGTAGAGGCAGATGGATTTCTGTGAGTTTGAGGTCAGCCTACATAGAGAATTCCAGGAGAGCCAGACCTATATCATGAGCTCTTGTCTCAAAAAACAGCAAAACAAAACATCGGCCTTCTTGTTCAACATTTTAGGAGAGGATAGAAAAACAAAGGGTATCTTCAAAATTCTTCTACGTCATTGGTCCTAAGTCCTAACAGTGCATGCTGGTTTTTCTTGGGTATTAAAATAGTCAGACGCCTGTCCCACCACTGGAAGCTATTGAACCAGAATGTTTAGAATTTGTATGTTCATATTTAGGAATTTACCAAATAGGCTTTATTTATTTATTTTACATGTATGAGGCTTTGCTTTGGTATATGTACATCATGTGACAGCCCTGTGCCCAAGGAGATCAGAAGAGAGATTTGGATCCCCTAGAGTGGGAATTACGCACGGTTGTCAGGCACTATGGGATGCTGGGAATGGAATATGTGTTCTCTGCAAGGCTAACAAGTACTTTTAACCAAGGAGACACCTCTCTAGCTTCTAAAATGTATAGCTCAGGCTGGCCTTGAACTTGTGATCCCCCTACTTCCCCTTCTTCAGTATGAGCATGTGCCACCACAACAGGGGCGTGTTTGTGTTTGAAAAGCAGCTTCAGAGATGGCCCTGATACTATTCTGTGGGGTGCACTGCTCATCTGTGCTGTTATTTCTAGAGGTCAGGTTTCACGAACTAAATCTGAAGCTGTGACTCGGAGAATTTCAGATCACCAGAAAATTTCCATGAGTTTCTGTCCGTCAGGTCGGCCAATGATTGCTATTTATAAATGGAAAGTTTTTGAGTTCTTTTTGTGAAGTCAACACATAATAAATTCCAACATTCATTTTTTTTCTCCTTAAATTGTAATAAACGTTTCTGGCTAGTGAGGGAAAAGTCTTACTTTCTAATCTTTTTCCATAGATGGATTTTGATCATGTGACTTGATTTTGGCCAATGGGATGTGAGGGGAAGTAATATACAGACATTTGGGCTGTGGCTTTAAGAGAGAAGCTTGTTCCCCCTCTCCCTTCCCTCCTGTTCATTCGAGACACTGTAGCATCTGTGACCTAGGCAATCATGCAACAGAAATAATCTGTCTCACGTAAGAACCTGTGTTTTTGCCGTTTTTAGAAGAGTTCAGCTAGTAAATCCTGCATTTCTTAGATCTTATTTCCTTATTTAGTGTCTGCAACATAACATATCATAAAGTGCTTCCCGGCTGCTGTCAAGTCTCTTGCTCGCTATGTTTGAAAGCCTGACATTGTCAATCACACCTGTTTATACAACAGCTACATGCTGACTAATGCTTGTCTGCAAAACGGAAAAGAGGGACATACAGTTTATGCCAATGGCCAATGTGTGAGCAAAAAGTAAATCTTAGGATTCAGCACTGACTGCCACTTATTCCTGAGGTAGTTTCCTTCTCTAGGAACACAGGGTTGGATGCCACACCGGACCTTCTCTGTGTAGCATGGACACAGGGTGAGCTCTCGATCCATCCTGCTAGCTCACTGCCTTCACATCTCCTGGACGCCTTCACATTGTTCTTCCCTCTAAATTCTATTTATTTTATTATTTTTTGTTTGTGTGCCTATTCAGGCTAAGTTCTCTTAGAGCCTGCTGTCATTAGTGCCCTTGGAATCAACTACGAGCCTCCCCTGAATTGAGAAACCATTTCTCCCTCACCTCCGCTCACCCCATCACAATATTCCAACCATGTCCAACATTCTTCTAGCAGGTTGCATTTAGAGAGAAACTGTTGATTCAGAAAGTAAGGTCAGACTAACAAGCACGCCTTCTGCTTCTGATGAATTTCCCATTGTTCTTTTCTGTGGTATTGTTTTTATGTACTTCTTACTTCCAGACTGTCTTGGGCTGTGTGCCACATTTCTAGTCTTGGGGAAAAGTATGCTTGAAAGAACATAGAAATCGATTGGAGGATGTTCTGTTTTCTCTGATAGTACAATGCCAGCTGCAGTCTTTGTCTCCGTGTACACTTCAGTTGTCCTTAGAGTTGGAGCACTTGTGTGTTGCTAAGTCTGGCATCCTCTTGTATGGTCAGATGCCCATTATAGAGAGAGAGAGAGAGAGAGAGAGAGAGAGAGAGAGAGAGAGAGAGAGAGAGAGAGAGTGTGTGTGTGTGTGTGTTGGCAGAACTGAAACAAAAGCACATAAGCAAACAGTGAGTGTTTGTTAATACAATATAAAAGCTTGGAGCCCAAGTGGCATTTCTAGAGGCCCCTTCTTTGTGAAATGAAGGAGTGGTTGTCTAAGGTGGTAATTGTGTTAATGTTTATTGCATAGTTTTGTATGTCAGATGATGATAAAAGTGGCCTTCAAACACATTTGGCAGTACATAGCTTACTTCTGTAAGAGTGTAAATATATTTTAACTTTCTGATACTGGAAGAAATCTTATTTCTTCAACATGGCTCCCCTCAGTCTGGTCACCACTTAGATTCGAGGTTACCCCCAGTTGCACCCTTTCCTCCTGTTCTTTGTCTGAGTGTTCTGCCTGTAATAGTTAGGGAAATGAGGTCCCTATAACAAACATCCCCACAGTATTTTCTCTTTCAAACACACAGAGCTTTCTTATACTCTGACCTGGCCAAGAGAGAGGATCCTGGTGGGCAGATTTCTCGTCTATGAGGCCAATCTGATCGTCAAACTGATGTAGGTCCTGCCACCTTGAATTTTCATTTTTCTTATCGTTGTGATGGAATGCTTCACAAAGGCAGCTTCATGAAGGATGGATTTAACTTCATATTATTGGGTGGTGGGGAAGGCATGGCGGTGGGCATATGAGGAAGCTGGTCACATTACATCTTCAGTTAGGAGGCAGGGAGAGATGAATGGTGGGACCCTGCTTACCCTCTCCCTTTTATTCATGTTGGGATTCCAGATCACGGATGATACTGCCCATGCCCAGGGTAGACCTTATCCTTGTCTCAGTCACCTCTGCTCAGGAGTGCCCCCACAGGCGTGCTCAGAGCTTGGTTCCTAGGGGTTTCTAAATACCTGTAAGTTGACAGTTGGGATTCATCAATGCAACTTTACTTCTTGTCATTTCGATACCCAAATACCATACTTTTACATCATAACTTTTTATCCCTGGTTCCTAAAGTCCATGTTCACCTCATAAAACATTGTGTATTTTGTCCATCTCTAGAAGTCTCTAGAGACTTAATGATTTCATTGCACTGTTCTAAAGTTTGAGAAAAAAAATTCTACTGAGATTTGGGCAACCTTTTAACTGTGAGCTCTGTTTTTTTTTTTTTTTTTTTTTTTTTTTTTTTTTATAACAAAAAAAGAAGTTACTTTTTTTTTTTTCCAACAAGGGAAGAATAGAGGTATACCAAGGAGATGGGCCAAGGTAAGTCTCTCAGCATAGAGAAAGCATCAAATACTGAAGCCCTGTGTCTGGGATCTAGGACTTGTGATGAATTTATCCTGGCTCCAGCAGGATTGGTCAACATGCCTTCCGGTTCTAGTTCCTAATGTGAATGACCTCTTCTTGGGATGGTTCCACTCTGGGTTTGCAGCTTTCATTGGTAGGTGAATGGACCATAGTCCTGGCATCTCCATCATCCTGAAATCTTTATTGCAATTTAGGCTTCACCATCTTAGCTTCCTGCAATGGCATCATGGGACTTTCTTGTAGGGAATCTGAGATGTCACATACTGCCTGGCTTCGAGAGCTTTCTGGAACCTTGGTGCACCCTCCGTGGTCCTCTTCATGTTTGTGTCTTTTGTGCCTGTAAAATCAGTATGTGGATGACCCTGCTATGTTGTCTTGCAAAGTTTAGATAGAGCCTTGCCCCACTGAATATAGTAACAATGGCCTTCTAGTCCCTATGTGGCCACTTGGCAGCACAGAACCTCTTTGATGGCATTCTTATTTACTCCCTTCTTCCAAATTAATTTATATTTTAATGATTTAGAATCTTCCAAAGTTGGCCTCTGGCCTGCAGGCTCCCCTCTGATTATTCTAGCACAGAGCATGAGGTTTCCCTTTTTTCATTAAAGTATTTTTTTTTGAATTTCATACATGAGTACTGAATGCACATTATTTCTATCCCTTACTTTCTCTCTCTTCAACTTCTCCCATGTTCTTTCCGCTCCTTTTCTTTAATTTTTTCACACGTGTGCATGCCCATGCATGCCGCACACATGGACATGCATAGTACAATGTATGCGTGCACACATACATACACATACACACATGCATGCACATGCACATACACATATAAGTATACAGCCTGATGAACCCCTTTAGTGTTGCTCAAGTATGAAAACACATTTAAGGTAACCGCTTGGGATTGAATTACCTATTAGGGAGCTCAATCTCAGAGAAGACTAACCATCTCCCATTCCCCACCCCCCACTCAGCAGTGGGTGTGAGGGGTGAGGTCTTTCATGATGGGGCTCTCTTCGATTGTAGGTTCCTTGTCTGCACCTTCCTTGCCTGCAATCTTAGATCCACTCATACTATACTTATACTACATACTAGCCACCCTGCACCTTTTCCACCTCTTTCTGCACTACTTGTTACTTTCTTTTCCTTGTAGGCCAGCATAAAAGCAGTGAGAGGTAACTATCCCACAGCCTAAATGCCACCCTGTCTTGAAACTTCTACCAAATCAACTAGTCAATGGTGTTTGAATTCAGTTCTACTCACAGTCTCAGGACACAGGCAGAAAGAATCCAGGTTCTTTACCAGAATAAAACACGAATGTTTTTAACCCATGTTTGGATACAGTGCTTTCCCTGCTCGGAAGCCTCCTGAGCTGGACCGCCATTGCTCGTTATTTGGTGTTCTTATCTTCCATTCTCCCACCACATGGCCTGTTACTCTTACTTGCATCTTTATAGGACTTCTCCAGTACACAATTCCAACTCTGCCACATTCCATCCGTAAACCGGTTCTGAAGGCCTTCAAATCATATGGTCACTATGGCACCACTCCTTGGTACCAATTTTTGGTATTAGTTACTTTTCTCATTGTTGTGACAAATATCTTTTTTCTTTTGTTTAAGAAAATTTTTTTTAAAGATTTATTTATTTTATGTATGTGAGCACACCGACGTTCTCTTCAGACACACCGGAAGAGGGTACCAGATCCCATTACAGATGGTTGTGAGCCACCATGTGGTTGCTGGGAATTGAACTCAGCGACCTCTGGCAGAGCAGTCAGGGCTCTTAACCACTGAGCCATCTCTCCAGCTCCAGCAAATTTCTTGACAAGGATCTTTAGGAAGGAAGGGTGTACTTGGGCTCCCCGTTTAAGAAGGAGGTTAATTCATCATAATGGAGAAGACAGTGTCTGGTCACGTGGTTTCCTTTTTGGAGTCAGCAAAGCAGAAAGAGTTGAAGGATGACACTGCATTTGCCTGTTTCTTTTTATCCAGTCTGGGAACCCATGTCTGCACCCAGTTTCCCCATCTCAGTCAAACCTCTCTGGGAGCTGCTCACAGCCGTGCAGTGCATGGGATTTGTTTCCTAGGTGACCTTCAGTTCCTTCAAGCTGACAACCACCACCGCCATTGTCTAGCTCTGACCTAGCCATCTTTGTTTCAGTCAGAGGGCAAAGGGCTCATGAGGCTTACATTAAGGTCCAGCACTTCTCACACTATTTCAATAGCATGAATTTTTCTGCTGTGAGGCCAAACTGACTGGATAATTGCTGAGGGGGTTAAGATCTGGTCACAGTGAGGAGGAAGAGGAAGTGGACGTTGACCAGTGTTGGTAGACTCTGCTGTGGCTATGGCCTGACTACGGTCTTCCTCTCCAGACCTTAAAAAGTTGATTTCCAGGGTAATGGTGTAGAAAGGTCAAGAGACACTGAGGAGCCATTTGGATAAAGGATTCGTGTCACATTCCAAGGATGGGGCTTCAAGGATCTAAGTTCCCACTCTGATGGAACTGGATTCATTACCATGAGAATGGGTTGTCTTTTTTTTTTTTTTCTTTTCCTTCAACAGGGTTCCCTGTTCTCAGTTCAGTGGTTTGCTGCTGGCATTGCCTCTGTATTTGCTGTATTCTGGCTGTGTCTCAGGAGAGATCTACATCCTGCTCCTGGTCGGCCTGGCACTTCTTTGCTTCATCCATCTTGTCTAGTTTGATGGCTGTATATGTATGGGCCACATGTGGGGCAGGCTCTGAATGGGTGTTCCTTCTGTGTCTGTTTAATCTTTGCCTCTCTCTTCCCTGCCAAGGGTATTCTTGTTCCCCTTTTAAAGAAGGAGTGAAGCATTCACATTTTGATCATCCGTCTTGAGTTTCATGTGTTCTGTGCATCTAGGGTAATTCAAGCATTTGGGCTAATAGCCACTTATCAATGAGTGCATACCAGTGTGTTTTTCTGTGATTGGGAGAACGGGTTGTCTTAAAGAAAGGATGGATCTCACGGTTTCCCTCTTCTGTAGGCATGGTCTGCATCTTCATTGTGTTTCCAGGTTGTGATATGACACGGTGCCTTCACCAAAGACTTCCGCTTCACACCTTGGATCTTCATCGTCCAGACTATGAACCAAAACAAACCTTTGTTCTTTACAAATCACCCAGTCTCCTGTGTTCTGTTACAGCCACAGAAAACAGAGTATAACAGCCCCACACTCTTCTGCAACCCTGTCCTTTGCTTACCCAGCTTCACTAGGCTACTTGGTCTTAATTCAAAAGCATCCTTCTGGTCCCAGGCTGGTTGCCACGACTTCTCATTTCCTCTGCCTTCCATTTAGGACTTCTATTATATCCCCTATTTAATTCTGCCTTGGGCTCTGGCTAGCTTTCACACATTGGCCTTGTTGTTGATAGCTACATTCCTTTCGGATCAGTTTGAAGTGGTGGGGAAAAGCAAGAGTGTATCATCACAAGGGCCTGGATTTAAATGAGCCTTGCTGTTTTATAGCCATGAGACCACACTCATTTTCCTCAACTTAAGAACAGCTATAATTCAAACTAATGTACGCTGTTACATAATAGAGTAGTACGGGTGAACCCGGTTAGCACCTGACCTTTCCTTGTAGACTATAATAGGTACTCAACAAATCCCGGTGCTGTGGTGCTGTCTGTCTCTTCTACAGCAATGTCCACTTCCTTGGTGTTTTAAGGAAGCAGAGCTGAGTTTAGCTCTGTTTTCCATCCTTCATTGTACGACAACCGTGCAGGCCCAAGTCCAGAGCACGAACTGGAATAAACAGAACCGGCAGCAGGAGCCAGGGCAGGCGAGGCCACTGGAATTGCATCAGTGTGTTGGCAGTGCAGGCATTCACTCAGCTCTGGAGGACTCCCTCCTTCCCTAACGAATTGTGTTAGCTCCAGCCAAGCTTGAAGCTGCCTCGAAAGGACCTCTGAGAATTACATTACACCAAGAACCGTCTGCTTCATTACAGATAAGGCCAGAGGCAGCAGGCAGGGCTCAAACCACAGCTGCCCCCCAGTGACCTACTTAAGCCTCCCTTATGGCCTGAAATATGTCACAACACAACGTACTCCGTCTAGATTTATCCCGATGCCTACGCTTGTTCAGATGCTGCTCTGGGAAGTACTACTTTGGCCTTGACCATTTGTCAGGGTGATGTTAAAAACAAAGGGATGTGGAGTTTTTCAGTGGGTCATTTTTCCGATGTCTCCACCCCCAACCCCTTACAAAAATCATTCTTGCCCCTGATTGGGGGTGGCCCAGGGTGAGGAGTGGTGTAGCACAATGGAGGAGGCTTTTGAGTCATGCCACTTAGTTTGAGCAGCATTATCATAATGCTGTCCCGGGTTCACCTTTGAGGTGTAACTGACAAACAGAAATGTGCATATTTAAGGTGTGCCAGGTGATATATATATATATATCACCACATTGTGTGTTAGGGAGAATAGTCAAGACCTACTCTGTCAACATCCAAGTATAAAGTGAATGCTTACTAATTATAGTCGCCATGTTGTTTGCGGATCCAGTCTAGCGGAGAGTTCATATTCTCTGGCCAGCACTCCTTTCCCCACGCTCAGCTGCTGCAATGCCGTCCTGTGACTTGGCTGTTTGGGTACCATGCATTAAGGCAGGTCAGGCAGTCTCGTCTGTGTCTGGCTTAATGTTGCTGAGAGTGACACGCTCCTCTTTACAAAGGTGGCGAAATCTGCGGTGCAGATACACATCACATTTCTATATCCATTCCTCCATCAATGGAGATTCTTCCCATGTCTTAGGTCTTGTGAGTAAATAATGCAGTGAGTGTAAAAATGCTGAAAATTCCTGAAGTTGGCTGTCTGCATATCTTTCTTGGAAAAATATCTGTTTAGGCCTTTTGTATTATTACATAAAACCTATTTATAAAATCAGGTCACTGTCGGGATGGAATGATGGTTCGTCATTAAGAGCACTTACTGCTCTTGCAGAGGCCTGGGGTTTGTATCTTGGCACCCACATGGTGGCTCACAGCCATCTTCAACCCCAATTCTGAGGGAACTGATGCTCTTCTCACCTCTATAGTCACTGCACTGCATACGTGTGGAACACATATATGCTTGCATGCAAGTGCTTGTATATCCAAAATAAAAAAAAAATCAGGTATCATTATCATCTTCTGCTGTGGAATTGCTATATACTGTTTTTAACCTCAAATCAGCCTCTTGTCTCAATTCGCAGTTAATGTACTAATGCTTATACTTAATTCTTGCAGAAAAAGGGAGTGAGTTAATGCCTAAAATAAATATATATTATTTTATATTAATTAAGTCATACATATTTTCCATCAATAGGATATTATTGGTAATTATATTTATTTACATTCCAAATGTTGTCCTCCTTCCCAGTTTCCCCTCCACAAGCCTCCTATCCCCTCCTCCATCCTCCTGCTTCTATGAGATCCTGGGCTCTCTCAGTGAGTAGAACTCATCTCTTTGAAGAAGCCATACATATTTTCCATCAATAGGATCTTATTGGTAATTATATTTATTTACATTTCAAACGTTATCCTCCTTCCCAGTTTTCCCTCCACAAGTCTCCTATCCCCTCCTCCACCTACCCCCCCACTCCTGCCTCAGTGGCCTAGCATTCCCCTATTCTGGGTCATCAAACCTCCACAGGACCAAGGGAGTCCCCTCCAAGTGATGCCGGATAAGGTCATCTGCTACATATCCAGCTGGAGCAATGGGTACCCCCTGTGTACTCTTTGGTTGGTGGTTTACTCCCTGGGAGCATTGTCGGGGGGTCTGATTGGTTGATGTTGTTCTTCCTATGAGGTTGCAAACTCCTTAAGCTCCTACAGGCCTTGTCCTAACTTCCCCATTGAGGTCCCCATGATCAGTTCAATATTTGGCTGTATACATTTGCTTCTGTATTGGTTAGGCTCTGGCAGAGCCTCTCAGGGGACAGCTATACTGGGCTCCTATTAGTAAGCACTTCTTGGCATCAGAAATAGTGTCTGGGTTTGGTGGGATGGATCCTTAGGTAGGGCAGTCACTCGATGGCCTTTCTTTCAGTTTCTGCTCCACTCTTTGTCCCTGCATTTCCTTCTGACAGGGGGAATTCTGGATTAATATTTTTGAGGTGAGAGGGTGGCTCCGTCCCTTAAATGGGGGCTGTGCCTATTCCCTGGATTCGGTCTCCACGCATTCTATCTCTGCTTTGTTGGATATTTTGGCTAATGTCCTCCCTGTGGGGTCCTGGGAATCTTTTGGATCCCTGGCATCTGAGACTTTCTAGTGGCTATCCCCAGGTCCCTCTTCTCCACTACTCCATGCCTACTTTCAAATTTTTGACCCTCTGTACTTCTCTCTCATGTCCTCCCATATATGAACTGGTTTCCCTCCCCTCCCACTCTCCCTCCCACATCCCTCTCTCTCTCTGCTTCCCAGAGATTATTCTTTTCCCCCTACTGAGTAGGACTGTAGCATCCATAATTTGGTTCGATACTTCTTTCGATCCATACTTCTTTCTTTTTGAGTTTTATATGGTCTGTGAGTTATATCGTGGATATTCCGAGTTCCTTTTTGACTAATAGCCACTTATCTTTATGCTTATTCCAAATCGCTCCTTTCCAGGCCCTAGCTCTGAGCTCTCTTTAATCAGCCAATAGCACTCATTCTTGTTGTAAAGGTCATAGGTGCTTTGATATCTTACTAGGGAGCATCTCTGTCTAAAGCTTTGTTGTGATAGTTGTCACATGGAAACCTTTTCAAGTTCTACTGTGCTTAATGTGTAAGAAGAATAAACCATGGGGCCAGCCTCTGGGAGGTTTTGACCCACTGCCTGCAAAGACGGTACTGACTAGAATCTCATTCTTCACCTTGCAGGGCCATACCAGCAGTGAGATGTGTGGGGTCCCTGACAGTCCGATGTACTCTTCAAAAGCTCAACATTACCAATACAATGATATTGATATAGAACATAATCCTAGCACACAAATTAATGCCCTGTTCCATTAAAACATTCACAATAATTATGCATCAGTTTTCAGTTTCTGTGTTTGTAAATAATTATCTTCCAGCATCAGTCCTATGTCTGACATTATTATTGCTTTAAACATTTGTAACGTGAATTCTATACCACTAAATAGGTAATGTTTGAATAATTTTGCTTGAAACATTATTACATACATACTCACTTCCCAATCTATTTAGTGACTATAAGGTCTACCTTTAGATAATATGCTTCTAGGTAATAAGGAATACCAAGTATTCCTTGGCACATATGGGTTTGCAAATGTTTTCTCATACTCAGTGGGTTACAAATCCTTAACTTATTCATCATTTCATGTCCTCAGATGACTCTGTGCTTCAGTTTCCTTATGTGTGACATGTAGCTAATTACCTCTGGGCTGTTCCAGAATTGCATGACTGGATCTACATAAAAAGAACTTAGAACAGTGTCAGTGGGAAATGATGTATAAGCATTTGCCAAAAAATTCATATTTCTAGAAATGACAAAACCATGACCCCCATTGCTTGGATGTTTCACAGCAGGGCTTACTATACTCATTGAAGACCAAAAGCCTTCTGTTCTCTTGGCAGTTACCGCAGTCGGGTTCTACTGAGTTTGGTGGGGTAGACGTAGTTACGTATGTGTAAATGAATGTCAGATCTCTAAAGGCTTCTTTTAGGGTTGCAGAGTCAGAAGAAAATTTACCACAAGGGAAGTCAAATCTGACATGAACGGAAGATGGATATCTGAGGTTTAGAGAGAAGTGTATTCCAAGCTCAGGTGCTGGCTGGCAACAATGGCCGTCCTGTTGTTATGGTGGCCATGTCTTCTTGCCTGTAGAGATAAAGCAAACGATACTTACAAACTGAGGGCCACATCTGCACCAAATAATTTCTGTAATGTGTTCCCTGATGGAGCTCCCATTTAGGTAGGAACATCCTTCAGAATCACAGGCAACTGCTGAGGACATCCCTGGCCTCGTGAACTGAGAGCCTGGCAAACAGGGTGAGTCACAGAGATGTGGGGCTGTGCAGGGGAAGTTGAAGAAGCTCTCTGGCCAGCAAGAGTTCTCTGGGCAGGTCTGTTGCTAGTGGCAGGCAGAGATGTTTGTTTCTTCCTTAGTCAAGGTTTCCTTATGTAATACTGACTCTCCTGGAACTCTCTGTAGACCAGGTGGCCTTGAACTCAGAGATTCGTTCCTGCCTCTGCCTCCCAAGTGCTGGGGTTAAAGGTGTGCTGAGTTTTCCTCACAGGTTGTGCTGTTTGGAATCAGATGCCGAGAAGGAGCTGGGCGTGCAGGATGCTCTTTTGGTGTCGGCACAATCAGAAAGAAGGGGAAGGAGCAGGAACAGGTTGACAAAGAAGTCATGACATGACTAACAGTCCATGCAGGTCTGACAGACTGTCTGACAGTCTCTGGGAGCTCTGTGTGTGGCACAGAGTGCTAGAGTTCTCTGGAGTGGGTTCTCAGGGCGAGATCGTTACATATACCTGTCATCTGTCAGTCACTGACTGTGTGCTGTGTGCTGCTCCCTGTGGGATGTGGTCCTGATCCTAGGCAGACTCTGGAGGTATTGACTGCTGTACAGCCTTGCTTTGAAGAGGCATCCCGTTAGCAAATCTCCATGTCCATCATTGGCTATGTAGCTTCACAAAGAAATTGTCAGAGATGGGAGTGGAGGATGGGAGCTCTGCAAAAGCCTGGGGTTTCTGTATCAGTAAGCAGGGCTTGGGAACTGATGTAATGCATACAATTACTGTCAATGTGATCTTGCCCCTGATGAGGTTTGGGGACAGCCATAAAGGTGATTGCATATTTATAATACGTGTTACATAAGTGACAGGAAAGACCTGAAATTCCCTTCTTCCTATTCACTGCACGCTTCTGGTCTTGTGGTTGATGGTGCCTGTAGGTCTGAGAGAGTCTAGGTAGGAGTTAGAGATGCAGATCTAGGTACCCTGAGGCAACACGGTCTGGGTGCCGACAGGGATGTGATGTGGACAAGCATGGCAGTGCATCTGATCATACATGACCACACAGCCAGTGAAGTATTGGTGAAAGGAGGTGTACAAGGATCTCTGCAATTGATCTTTGTGATGACATGTTGGTGTTGATATTGGGAGCAATGTTCATAATCTCTCACCTCCACTTCTTCCCCCTGAGCCGCCAGCCCCATCTCCCACTCCTTGGGACTTTTCGCCTGCTTGCCTTCTAACAGGCAGGCATCTGCATTTTGGGATGATTATTTGCATTTAAAAAAAATTGGCTGCTCGCACCGCATTAAATTTTTATAGCTACTGTGTTCATCGATCAGATCTCTCTGTTAGCTGCCACTATGCCAGCTGTATATTTTAATTACACTTGAACAATCAGCCTTTCTTGGGCCTTGAGTAATTTGTCCCTTTGTCTAGTTCTGACGTAAATTATTTCATTAGTGTCGGCAGACCTGGATCCCATACCCTTTCTGGTCTTTTGAAGTCAATTTCTTGGAGTTTTAATTATGTAGAACAGTCGATAAAAGCTCAAAGAACTATTGGAGCAACGATCATGAAGAATACATGCCCACGAGATAGATTTTTACTAATGAACACCCTCAACAATTATACCCCAACATCAACTAATGAGCTCACACCACACAGCTTGGGAATGGGCAGCAAGTCCCTTATTGTTTAGCTTATGACAGACAGAAAGAAATCATGCAATCTATGGAGAGTACACAGAAGTTGGTGAAGCAATGAAACATATTGTTTTTGAATTAGAGAATGCTAAAATATTTTTTGAAGATAATCAGAATGTATAAACTCTAATAAGAACACCTATTTTTTATTTACATTTCAAATGTTATCCCCTTTCCCAGTTTCCCATCCATAATCCCCCTATCCCTCCCTCCCCCCTTCTATGAGGTGTTCCCCCCTCCCCAAACACCCACCCCCTTCCTGCCTTCCTGCCTGACATTCCCCTACACTGGGGGTCCAGCCTTGGCAGGACCAAGGGCTTCTCCTTCCCTTGATGTCCAACAAGGCCATCCTCTGCTACATATGCAGCTGGAGACATGGGTCTGTCCATGTGTACTCTTCGGATGGTGGTTTAGGCCCTGAGAGCTCTGATTGATTGGTGTTGTTAGGACACCAATTTCCTATTCCTACATTTTATTTTTTCATGAAGCAGGGAATCACAGAATCAAGTCTAGAGGAATGTTGTCAAACTGTGGGCTACACTGGAGTACAGACTGTTGCCTTGTTTCTACACATTTTTGCTTTTAAATTTTATTATTTGTCTGTTTTTGAGACAGCTCAGAATGGCATTAAGCTTGGGGCAATAGCTCTTTGCCAGGCTTCTGAATGTTGGGGTTACACGTGTGTACCTCTATGTTCGGCTTCAGTTTTGCTTTTCGTGTTGGATTTTAATGCCTTCCAAGGGAATCTGGGCATCTCAGCTGTCTATCTCTGCCTGTAACCTTGTGCTTGGCCTTTTGGATTCTATTGAGTTTGTAAGCCAGTTCTTATATAATGTCCTTTCCCCCCACCCCCGCTAGAAAAGCTCAGTTAAACGGGCTGAAGGAGAAAAGATTCCTCAAAATTCAGTGTAATGGCCAGTGTAGAACCTGAGCTCTCTGGATCCAGGACAGTCTGCTAGCAGCCTCTACAGGTCTCCTTGAGAGAATTAAGCATGGAGAGGTATTTCATTACTGTTATTTGGATTGTGGAAGCAAGTCCTTACAGCCCTAGTATGGATGCACGGAGCACATGGTGAGTTTGTCAATTCTTCAAAGAGTGCCAGTTTGACGTGGCATAGGGCATGCTGGCTGAGGGTGAGCAGACGGTTTCCATGTCTGCTGAGTTGCTAACCAGAAGCTATTTAACTCTGTGGGCTTTGGGGTCCTCTGGGTGTCGGGCTAGATAAGCTCTAGGTTTCTTTCCTGCCCTAGGAGCTTATGATTCTTTCATGAACTTCAAGAAAAGAATACACAGGAGGCAGGGAAAGATGAGCCACTCGATTAAAATGCCACGGTACCAGGCTATCAGGTGTCCTCTAAATCACTTTACAACTGGAATTTAACCTCCTTGCTCTCCTCAGCGGGATGGGAATTTCAGAGCTCTGTGCTCTGGGGAGGTGGCCACTGGTGCATATGCAGGGTAGCATGCACACCATCCCTGGAAGGAAATAGGCAAGTAAATATGAGGTCTGCATGTTTTCCAATCCCTGTGAGAGGGGTATGGCCCAGCCACTCAGTGTCATGTCTACTAAGACCTTGGACTCCTTGAAGAAGAGGGCTCATTTTCATTCTTTGAATATTTTGGAGTATTCAGTAAGTGTTGGATGGATTTCAACATTCAGAAGAGGACCATGACATCTTAGTGTTGGGAAGGCACTTGGAGAATAAATCCACTGCCAACACAGAAATCCTGTCTAGTTGTCTGGAAGGATGCTCTTAGCTGCGGTAGTGTAGCCAGCTGTTCGTCTATGCGCATTTAGCATGAACGTTCACATTCTGTGATAGAGTAGCATAGTCCCTGCATTGGGAAGTCAGCTACTTCAATGTGAATATTATCTCTTATGGGGGTATCTCTGTAGGACCATTTTCCAAGTACTACTGGCTATATCTTTACCCTAAAGCTTTTCCTCTGGAACTTGAACCCACGTTATGAGGATGAGCCCCCCATGGGCCTTAGCAGACAGCTCTAGAACACATGGTGCCGCTTAGCTGGTGACTTTACCTGAGTAAATGATAGCTTGAGCTGCCATGTTACCGCTCTCTCACCACCAGCATCTGGGGAGTTACAGGTGCCAACAGCAACCCTTTCTGAGCAGCTGTGTTGTGCCTGGTCCTGGGTCTAGGGCGGGAGGAGACATCTTTTCTAGGTTGGGTAGGGAAGGGAGCAGTGACCCATCGCATCTGGGAAGACTTGTCTTACTCTTTCCTGTTGATAAAACACCCTGACAAAGCAACATGAGGGAGAAAAGCTCTATTTTTGACTCACAGTTTCAGATGACAGTCGATCACTGTGGGCGAGTCTCAGCAGCAGAAGCCCGAGACAGCTGCTAACAGGACAAACACACTATAGGACTCAGGTTTCCTTCTCCATTTTATACGGTCCAGGACGTGGTCCAGCCGGCAATTAGTCTAGGTCTTCCCACATCCTCAAGTACGAAGAATCACTCCTCATGGACACTCTCAGAGGTTAATCTTTACCTAGATAACCCCTCACAGCTGTGCCCCAAGCCTTGCCTCCTACACGTCAAGTTGACTGGACTAACCACCACAGAGGTCTCGTGCCTGGGGGTGCTATCGCCATATTGACAGGCAGTCTGATTCTTTCTCCAACGCTTTGGTGTGCACTTGGTCAAAAATTTAGCTTGAAAAAAAAAAAAAAGGAATTAAAGACTATCTGAGCATGCGCGGAGACTAGTTAGTGTAGCAGCATGCCGAAGGACAGAGAGGGCCTTCTAACTTCATCTCCCACCCACGGTAGCCCTCATGGAAGCGGCTTGGATTAGACAGAACATCTCCCTGTTTGCTTAAACGGTGCCTACAGTTTTTTCCTCCAATCCTTACACGGGGATTCTTTTCATTATTTCTGGTTCCCTTCCATCTACTTCACAGGTCCTTCTCTACCATATTCCCCAAAGCTCCCCCACCAATCAAGGCCCAGCTTCCAATGCTGCCTCTCTAGGAAGCGTTCCTTGACTCATGGCGGCTCTCCATCTCTTGGGCTTATCCTAGTTGGAAGTAGTATCTTGCTATTTTGAGCTTCTGAACAACTCAATCTGTTTTCCTGTCATCGAGTATCTGCTTTAAGTCGAATACAATTATACTAGCCATTAAATGGTGATTATACTGGGTTAAGCTCCTTGGTAACAGTGCCTTTGTCTGTGATCTTTGAGTTTTTTACAGGCTAGACTGGGTGTTTTGCACTCAACAGATATTAGATAAATTAAATAAATGACTCTTAGAAAATATCAGATTCAAAACACAAACACACCTGTAAAAATGGAGTCACTACACGGGCCAGTGTAACACTAAAAAACAAAACGAAAGAAAATACAGTAACTGTATTTAAAATTCTAAAACTTTTGGAAAAATTTTTTTATTGGACATTGTTTATTTACATTTCAAATGTTATTCCCTTTCCTGGTTTCCAGTCCCTAAACCCCCTATCCCCTCCCCCTCCTCCTCCTTCTATGAGGGTGTTCCCCTTCCCCAGCTACCCATCCCCTTACCACCTCCCCACTCTGATATTCCCCTACAATGGGGGTTGGGGGGAGGATCTTAATCTTTAAAAGTACAACTTCTCAAAAGAAACCCCAAAACAAAACAAAACAACCAAAAACAAACCAACCAACTAACCAACTAACCAACCAATCAACCAACCAACCAAACAAGAAAGACCAGAGCAAAACAAATAAGCAAAGAAAATGAAAACACAAGGCCAAAGGAAAAGGATTTATATTTTTGTATCTGATCTCTTAAAATCATCTTTTCTAAACTTCCTCTCTACCAAGGCCCTTAAGACCTTTGACACCCCATCCAAGTTATCACCTTCTCTCACTCTGACTCAGCCTCAGTCTCCGGTTTGGAGGCAGGGCTTTTGTCTCTTGTCTTTCTGGTCTTTCAATGTACTCATTTACAGAGACAACTGGGGGCATTTAAATGTACACTCAAGACCGGTGCAGTCTGGTGTTTTACCAAGGACTTCTGAGACAAGGGAATCGCTGTCACTTGTTAATTGAAAAGGAACAATGGATTTCATGCTTTACAGCTTTTCCTGGAATGGGACCGCTGGACTGAACAATCTGAAATCGTAGTGGGTTCCGCTGTGGCCAGTCAGCTTCAAGCCATCCTGTTGCTGGTTGGCAATCATGGACTGAGAGAGAGAGAGAGAGAGAGAGAGAGAGAGAGAGAGAGAGAGAGAGAGAGAGAGAGAGAGAGAGAGAGAGGCTGTTTGTTTCCGGGTGCTGACAGAAGGCCCTGGTGGGGGATGAAGTGAGCATTTTTCAGCTTGGGCTTTCAGAATGTAACTAGTGTAGTATTTCTCATCCCAGTGCTGCTTGGCTTGCTCCATTTGCTTTTATGACAGTGCTTGGCTACGATTAAATGACAATTTAATGTGCATAATAACTCATTTAAAGTTTTAGCGAGGGCTTGAATGAAGGTGACGGGGTTTGAGCACATTTTTGAGAACATTGTACAGTTTAAACCTAAGCCAGGGGGCAACTTAGAAAGATTTCTTATCTTGGCAGAGAACGGCTCCAATTTCTCTATTCTTTATCTTCTCCTCAGCTCTTTGCTCTGTCTGTCCCTGCCCAACACATTTAGTTCTATATCTCAATTGTGCTGGAAAGAGTACAGTAGGGCCTGGGCTTAATCCCCACCCCTGGGATTCCTAAGCTATCTGGAAATTATCTTTAGCTGATGTAACTTCTCTAAGCCTGAAGGATTTGTTAACCAGGGACAGTTTATGGGCGCTGAGGCTCGGGACGCAGAGGACGGTTCTCAGTGCTTCTACTCCTGTCAGGGTGAGAAAGGTATGGGACATCCCATTTTATTTGCCTCTTGTGTGACTTCTGTAGATGGCGAGAGCACTGACTTTGCCTCTAGTCCTGGGAGGCACAGGAGAGGAAGGCTGAGGAATGGCTAGTTTGTTTTGTTTTGTTTTTGTTTGTTTTTAGGTTCCCCGCAGGAGTTCTCAGGCTGAGGGTTGGGATTTAGGAGAAGGGAGCAGGCATCTAGATCATAGATCATAGTGTCTTTCTGAGAGCTCGAGGTACAATGGCCTGTGAATAAGGAAGGCTAAGAGGAATTCCCTGGCTGGAAATGTTTTTAGCCTTAAGTGTTCTCCCACAAGCCAAAGTAGGCTCAGTGGGTGGGAGAGTAGTTTTCCCCTGAGCCCGGGCTTTCAATCTTAAACTCCTAATAGCCTACTAGTGGCTAGATCCTGGCTTGAGAATTCAAGGTGGTTGTCCTTGCTCTCAAGCTTCGACAGGGTACTTTGCGCACCACACCAACTCATGCCAACAGGTGTGCAGTCTGATCCTCTAATATCCAGAGCTCAGTTTGTGGGGAACCCAGTAGACCAGCTTCCCAGCAAGGAGAGGTCTAGGCTTCAGCAAAGGGTGACAGGCAACCAGCCTGCGTTTGCCCAGCCTTGATTCAGAGAAGCCTGACCGGTGTGTATCTAGCAGAGCGAGCAGGCGTCCTCAGTTGCTTTAGAAGCTTTTGAAGCCACACTCAGTGGGCACCGGGCAGGAATGACCCAGTTTTGTCACCAGGTGCTACTTTCTCTTCAGAAAACACCGGGTGTGTGGATAAGAGCTTTAATTCTTTAGTCTGGGGTATGATGTGAGGAAAAACCAGCTTCCCTTCCCTTTCATAACTCTCTTGGCTCCAGACCAATGAATTAAAGTCTAATGGAATGACTTCTGCCTTTCCCCACAGCTGTGTTTTACTGCCAATCAAAGGCTTCTTATGAAAGGGAGGAGGCCAGGTTGCAGCGGCTCCCTCCTTCTGCCTGAGAGGCATCAGGGGACAGTAGACCTGGGGTGGGGGGAGCACGGCTGGGGTGGGATTAGGGGGAACCTTTCAGAGGCTGGCGGAAATGGGTGTCTCAGTTACACAGGTTTCCTTTGTTGTTTTGCTTTTCCCTGCACGGAGGAGGCGGTTAATTGCCACAAAGCAAAACAACCACGTTTTGGAACGTCGAGTTTTACAGTTATTTTGTTTGCATCTCAATGCCCACTTCCAAAATAGGGGCAAGGAGGGTGGTTCAAGCGTTCCGAGAATAACAGGGTAGCCAGAACAACAGTGGGGATGCCACTTTATAGGGCAATGGGAGAGGGAGCTGACAACACAACCTCTCATTTATCTATGGTAATAATGCCGGGTGGATTACAGGGTGTTTTTCTGGCAGGAGTATTTGTTTCTATAGAACACGATTAGATTTGAAAATGCATTTTGGGTTACTGACCCCATTTTTTCCCCCTAACTGAGAGATAAAGGACTTGAATACCTTAGTTGTGCTAATTAATTATGCATGTGTGAACATGCACACATATTTATGTATATGTTTGGTATCTTTGTGTGTGTGTGTGTGTGTGTGTATGTGTGTGCGTCCATGTGTATATACATGCATATATGTGCCTCTGTCTCTTTGTGTATATACATATGTATATGTATATGTATATATATATATGTTTGTATGCATGTGTATTTGAGTATGTACGTATTCACATAGGTGGTGCGAGGGCTCTGTGGGAGACAGGAACATAAACACAGCTGCTCTCCTCCTCTCTGGGCTTTTGTTCTCACATTCTTTTCTTGGTATCGCTTCGGAGTTTGGAGACCTGGGAAAAAGAGATGGGCACAAGGTAGGAGAATGAAGAAACAGGCAGGGAACCACAAGGGGCCCATCTTGTTTGTCATTATTGACAGAGTCGCATGCCTGACTCGGAAGGCTAGGTGTCAATTCTTTAAAACATTTCACCTTAGTTTGGCCTCCTCCATCTCAGGGTTCAGGGGAACGGTAAATGTTCTCTCTAACCAAGATGGTGGGCAGCATTGCTTTGGTCTACACAGAGAGCTCTACTGAGTCATTTATTAACTCTGGGGCTTCAGTGGAATGCATGGAACAGTGCAGCTTGAGAGAGGAGGGGAGTGAGCCCCAGGAAAGAAGGGAGTTGACCCTGTCTGTCACCTTGGGAATGGATGCCAAGACAGTAGCTTCCTGAGCTAAAGATGCAGATTAGGAGAGGGATGGAGAATGTTATTGTGTACCTTTTGCATACAGTTGTGTTTTATTGAGGTTTGATAGTAAGTTAAATGCTCCTACTGGTGCCACTGGGGAGATGTGTCAGTTTGTGCCAGTGTAGGTCTTTGAAGATAGTGTCCCTCCTCATTATTATGTCACCCCATTGTAAGACACTGCCTGCTCCTGCTGGGTGATTCTGACAGGCAGCCTGGCCTCTCAGGAACATCAAACAGGAATGTGTCTCTCAGGCTACCCCGGATGTGATTGTGACATGGGAGTGTCTAGTTTGTGAGGAGAGGTCTCTGGGTCATAATAGGACAATGCTTCCACAGACTCCTTTTTTTTCTTCAATTTTTATTGGTTATTTTATTTATTGACATTTCAAATGTTATCCCCTTTACCAGTTTCACCTCTACAAACCCCTATCCCCCCTCCCTCCTCCTGCCCCTATGAGGATGCGCTCTACCTGCCCACCCACTCCTGCCTTAGAGCCCTAGCATTTCCCTCCCCTGGGTCATCGAGCCTCCACAGAACCAAGGGGCTCCCCTCCCAGCGATGCCAGATCCTCTGCTACATATGCAGCTGGAGCCGTGGGTCCCTCCATGTGTACTCTTTGGTTGGTGGTTTAGTCCCTGGGAGCTTTGAGGGGTCTGGTTGGTTGATATTGTTATTTTTCCTATGAGGTTACAAACCCCTTTAGTCCTTGCCCTAACTTCTCCTTTGGGGTTCCAGCACTCAGTCCAATGTTTGACTTCGAGCATCTACTCCCGTATTGGTCAAGCTCTGGCAGAGCCCCTCAGGGAAATGTACACTATACTCCTGTCAGCAAGCACTTCTTGGCATCAGCAATAGGGTCTGGGGTTGGTGTCTGCAGATGGGATGGATCCCTAGGTGGGACAGTCTCTGGATGGCCTTTCCTCCAGTCTCTGCTCCACTCTTTGTCTCTGCATTTCCGAGATTATTTTCTTCCCCCTTCCGAGTAGGACTGTAGCACCCACACTTTGGTGTGGTCTTCTTTCTTCTTGGGTTTCATATGGTCTTTCCACAGACTTTTATTGCTCTTATTTCTCGTATTTTTGGCCAAAGCCTTTTGCTTTTCCTAACCAGCTGGGGACATGCACACCCGTGCAGCGAACCATCTGTCTCTATTCTTTTTTTTTTTTTTTTTTTTTTGGAGCTGGGACCCGAACCCAGGGCCTTGCGATGCTAGGCAAGCGCCCTACCACTGCTAAGCCCAACCCCATCTGTCTGTATTCTTAAAACTATTATTTTAAACCATTTTCACCATATAGAAGGAGTAAACATCAAGATTTCCTTCCTCTGGGACAGGGCTAAAGCTTATCCCTATCAACACTGTCTGTGAGGACACAGCTACCATGGTTCGCCTGGTTTCCAAGGTGAGGCATAATAAATTGGTTGTGGCAGCTCCCGGTGACCCAGCCAGGCGCTGGACCAGGTAAGTGTGTGATGATGGTGGTTACATTCTCTACACATCTTGGTTGCCTCCACCTCAGAAAGGGAGTTGAAGGTCCAAATATTATACATTATTCTGTAGTGGCAGAAATGTACCATACTGGAGGGATGCCCAGGCATATGTCGTACACTGCATAGTATCCTTTGGTGTAAGCAACTCAACCTCTTATTTGAGAGAGGTGGGCTGAAGCATTGTTTATGTTTTCAGAATGAGATGAGATGCTCACAGCCAGTCCCTAAATGTACCTGGGGCTCCAGGCTCACAGACCAGGTCTGGGTGAGAAGACGTCGGGGAAGGGTGGCAGAATGCCATGCTCATCCCATGTGCATGAAACTTGGGCAGTTTAATTGGGAAAAGTTGGGGGCTGAAATCTAGCCTGTGCCTCAAGATGGTGTCAGCTTTGAGGAAGACGTGTTCCTTTCTGTGTTCCTCTTCAGTTTTCAAGCTATTGTTCTGTGAACGTTGGTATAGGGTGACTTTTCTACTGTCCTCGTATCGAATGTGTACGGAACCCTTTTGCATCGAGCATGCGTCCCAATGCACTTTGTGTGGCTGCTGTGAAATTGGAGCAAAATGGCTGCCATACAGTCAAGTTACCTATTAGCACCAAAGTTTTTATCTCAATTGATTATGAAGGAATGCAGTCATGCTATTGGAAGGTTCAGGGAATCAGACAAATGGACAGATGAGAATGTGTGTGTGTGTGTGTGTGTGTGTGTGTGTGTGTGTGTGTGTATTACTCCTATAATTGTCCTGTGAAGCAGGGCAAGGCCACAATACAAAAAAGAGCAGAGCAAATTTTTGGGGAAACTGGGGGAAACTGGAACAAGCTTACAGAGGGAAGTGCAATGCAAAATGGCCCCCCGCCCATAAGCATGCTATTTGTCTTTGGGCTGTCTTCAGGAAATGTACTGAAATCCAATTGCTACGGCTACCTGAGACTTATCTGACACGTAGGCTTTCTGTTCCACGGGGGCCAAAACTGTTTTGTTTTCAAAGGGGAAAACATATCTGTGTTTGCCCTCCTTTGCTTTGTAAAATTGAATTGCAGAGAGCTCATGAATAATAGAAAGAACACTAAGGACTGTGAAATTAACACTGGCACGAAACAGTGAAGGAGAGCTTGCTGAGAGAAGGCTCCCTCTGTCTCTCCCGTTAGGCAGCGTTTTGCAAACAGGGACTTGTTCACCTGGGAAGGTATAGCAATGTCCGCAGAGGTCTGATTTGCTTCCTGCTTACAGGATGGTGGCTATTTTCATATCCTTTAGGTCAAAATGGAGTTTCTTATAGAGATCTTCAAGGGTGGTAACTCTGGTGGTTTATAGCTCCAGTAAGGTTCATACTTCCTGTCCCTGAGAGTTGCGGTCTTCCTCTTCAATAGGGACACTGTTTTAATTGCACTTTATATATGTATATATATGTATATAAGTATGTATATGTATATATATATGTATATATATCACAAACACTGAGTTTTATACATTTTTTCACACAATTTCATAGCTACTACTATTGTTGAGATGCTGTTTGTCTCTTAAGCTACACGTGGTTCATACATTGGCGGTCTGGCCCTCAGTATGACAGGGCTTAGGTGGTGGAGATTTTAAGAGATCTAGGCCAGAAGGACATTCCTAGATCATTGGAGGCATGTCCTTGGAAGGGGTTAATGTGGTTCTCATGGGTCTTTAGCTGGTTCCCATTCACTGTCTGGCTTCTGGTCCAGTGTCATTATTTCCTTTTCTACACTCCAATTATAAGGTGCCGTTTGCCAGACCTGGGTGATCCAATGCCACATTCTGTGGTCTGCAGAACTATGATCCAAATGACCCTTACCTTCATAATGTCACCCCGTTTTAGAGATGAAATGGGTAACAAAAGTGTAACTACCCAGCACAATAGATGTGATCAACTCCATTCATGAGGCACTCTGAGGTTCAGAAAGGCTAAGTTACACAGCTTGTAAGAGACAGAGCTGGATGCCAATCCGAGCCTGGATGATTCTTTTATTTGGTACTGGGGATACTGACTGACCTGAGGCTCCATGTAGGCTAAACACATGCTCTCCCACTGAGCTGTGTTCCCAGGCCTGAGTGACTTTTCAGGTTACTACCAGAGTAGCCCTCATCTCTATGCCATGTCAACACAGTTCCTTTGGATTTCTGTGGTGGCCTAGGTATCCTTGTCCTTCTTTCTGCTTCTGCACAAGGTGATGCTGTATCCTGGCATCTTTTATGCCTCCGATTCTCTCCAAGTTATCCCCGAGTCATAGACAGTAAGCTGGGAAAGAGGTGGCTTTCTATAGGAGGGACTTTACTGGGGTGACAAGACAGTGCATGAGCTGGTCAAGCCTGAAGCCGTCACAGGAAAATTGGAAAACTATGAAGAAGAACACATATGCTAGTGCATAAGTATTTGAACTTTGCAATTGGACAGAGTTGGGTTTCTCCCATTGACCAACCTAGCCATCCGTTCCTCTGCGAATCATTTGTTGAGGACCTTCTGTGTGCCAGGCACCTCGCTCACTTCTGGTTCTGATTCCAGATCTGCACTTACAGCTCCGGACTGAGGGAGATTTACTCAACCTCTTTAATGAGAGAATAATAGTTACCTCTGGGCTGTTCTAAGATTAGGAGCTGGCACAAAGTAAGAGCTCAATAAATGGTATTATTAATAAAATTACCAAAGAGTGGTGTTGCTGAGTCGGTGCCTGCTTCCATTAGTTTCCCTCAGGACTCAGCTTGCCAAGGTTTCTGCTAGCTGGTGTGTAGCACCGAGGCTTGGGAAGTTAATGTGCTAAACGAAGCTATTAGCCTTCGCAAAGGCCGTTTACAGAGATAATGACTTCGCCCCAAGCAATACCTAATTTTCAGCACGTGGCATCCTCAAATGGGAGTCATTTCAGCAAGGGACTTGTGCACCAAACCATCACACAGCTACCTGCTTCTGCACCTTTAGTAACGCTTTCCCCTGACAGATAAAGGGATCTCCCCCAACCCCGCCCCCAGGTATGATCAAAAGAATAGGCAGTTGCTTCAGAAATATGGATAGATTTATTTTAAATGATGAAACAATTCCCAGTTGTCCTATTAGACATTAGTATCTCACCTCTACTTAATAGATAGTCCACTGACGTTAGCACTTGAGGCTCTTGGATGCTCTCAATAACACTACTTGGCTAATCTAATGTAATTCATCTAATGGGTTTTCTATCAGTGTTTATAGACCATCTCATCCATCCGCATTCTTGCCAGAGTAGGTGGCATACTTACTTTTCTCTGGCAGGAAGATGGATGGATGAGGTGGTCTATATGTGTGTGTATATACATATATGCATATGTATGCATGTATGTATGTATGCATGTGTGTATGTATGCAGGATGTCCATACTGTCCTGCTTTTCAAGGCATCTGAACCTATTTGAAGATTAATGTGATTAATGTGTTTGGACTTCCACGGTGTGTCATCTGGGATAAAATGAAATCCACTTTCTCTTTTCATAAAGGGGAAAACAGGTGAGTCTTGAAACAGTTTTGTTTTTAAGAGAGTAAGGCTCCTCCCCCCTTTCAAAGACTAATGGTTGTGACAATAACTGCTTTGGGATGATTTAATGCATTAGTACAAGATAAAGTGGGATCAGGGCAGCTGTGTGATTGGCCTTGAAAGAATTTTGTTGTAAAATTTTTTATTACAAAATGATATAGGCTCGTGAGAAGTTGCAGAGGTTGCCCAGCTCCATTTTCCCAATGGTGTTATTACGGAGCTAGTTAGAAATTAGAAGGCTTGGAGACTGTTAGGGTTGGATCACTCATTCATGACTAACAGCTTGTAAAACCAAGAATCTAAACTGCAGGACTCAATGGCAGGTTTAAAGAATGGGATCCTAGTCACATTGCTGGCCCTGCATAAAGTTCTGGACTTTCTGGAAGGTCATTCACAGATAACTAAAGCTTGTAAGATTGTTATTTATCTGGAAGCTTGTGATGAACAACAAGCCCACACCATCGTTCTCTTCTATGAGCTTTAGCCAAGTGGTCCTATCAATTGACTGAAGAGGAAAGGACCCTCAGAGACAGCTGTGCATTCTAGAGAAGGTAGAAGTATAAAACCCACTTCAAATGTAGATAGGCACAAGGGTCCCTTTGTTCATTGTTCATGCCTTGTGGGTGTGCTCTGTTCCACAATGGTCTTTTTAGCCATTGCCCACTCTTGGTCCTTGAGAGTGCTCCATTGTGCTCTACAATAAACTCTCTTCTAGGCTGTGCTTTATGTACCTCAGGTAAATTCCTCTGATAGAGATAACAAGGATGAAGGAGCTGAGGGAAACCCAGAGCAAGGTCTGGTGACACTGCCATCATATGTAATCATATCTGTATTCCATTTGAGAGCTTAGAGAACATTCTAGAAGCCTGTTCTTCCTGGGGTGGGAGAGTGAGGTTGGAAGTAGTTGGGTTGCTTTTTCTTCCTACAAACAGTGTAGATATCTGCTCAGAGGGCTTACAATTCAGAAGTAAGATCTGTCAGAGTATTTCCTTAGTTTTGGTGCCATTTCTCAACTGCCAGTGCTTTCCATCTCACTTTGAATCCTTCCAGGAAGAGCCCTGCTCATAGCTGCTATGTCCCAGTATACCTAGCCTTTTGTTCTTCTGATTCCCTTCTGCTAAACACTGGCCATTGAGTGGTCCTGCTGTACTCAGAGAGGTTGATGCTCATGATTGGACCAATTCTAGCTTTCTCTTTGTACATTTCTGGCATTTTCCCTGCTTTGTTTTTTATTTTAGCATGCCCCCCACACCTCTCTTACCAATATATGCCCTTAGAACTGAGGTTTTTTCTCTGCCCAAAGAATTATTTGTGACAAGATAGTGCAGAAGTTCCTCTATCTTATACTCTCATTGAGTCCATTTCAGGTTTAGCTAGAATTTCCTCTCCTTGAGAGAGAATCCTATGGACATTTACCAACCTCTATTCTAGGAACCCAAGGACAAAATATCCAAGCTAACTTATCTTAGTGTCTGTTTAATTGTCTATTTATGTGGATCCCCCTTCAGCTAACCCCGTTCAGTTTAATTGCTTGCTTCTACACAGTCTCCTTTCAGCTGCCAAGAGATATGGCAGGACATGGATTCTGCCTTTAAAAAACCATGTGGTCTGGATACCCTGGGCTACATGTTGGACCTCAAATACCTGGATGATAGCTGGGTGGAATAAAGACTCTTGATTGGTTATAAACTGTGTCTGACTAGTCATCTCTGGTGGGCTACCGGTAACATATTGACATCTAGGAATGTGCCTGGTATATAGTCAGCACTCAGAACATACATGTTAAATTAAAAATGATCTTGGATGAAGACTGAGAGGTATTTAGGTCAGCAAAATGTTAGCCTTAGAAACATGAGTTTGAGGCCTAGAATTCCCATTTTAAAAAGCTGGCTGCCGTGTTGTGCTTGTAATCTCACTTCTGAAAAGACAGAGACAAGAGGGTTCCTGGGATTTTCTGGGGACCCAGTCTACTTGATAAGTTCCAGGACAGTAAAAGACCCAGAATTAAAACAAAAGGAAAGGAGGGGGGACGATGGCTATGCCTGAGGAAAAACACCCAACATTCACAGGAACATACACATAGTCGTTTATATATGATCAAGAGTGATGAAGTAGTTTGAAAGAAAATATCTCTCACAGGCTCATAGAGAAAGGCACTATTAGGAGGTGTGCCTTGTTGCAGTAGGTGTGGCCTTATTGGAGAAAGTCTGTCTCAGTCTTCCTTCCTTCTGTGTACTGATCTGGATGTAGAACTCTCTGCTCCTTCTTTAGCACCATGTCTGCCTGCACACCACCATGCTTCTTGCCATGATGATAGTAGACTAAATCTCTGAAATTATAAGACAGCCTCAATGAGTTGTTTTCCTTTATGAGAGCTGCTGTGGTCATGGTGTCCATTCACAGCAATGGAAACCCTAACTAAGACAGAAGTTGGTACCAAGGAGTAGGGTATTACAGTGATAGGCTTGACCATGTTTTTGATTGGAGGAATGTGGACTTTTGATTAGAGAAGCAGCTGAATACTTTAAGTGGGCCTTACTAGGAGCATGGAAGACAGTGATACTGCAGGACATTTGAACTATGGGAGGCCTGGATCAAGTGGTTTCAGAGGAGAAGAGTATTAGTATGTGGCCTAGAGATCATTCTTGTGATTATTATAGACTAACAGCTTTGGCAGAGGATATTTCAATACAGCCTAGTATTGACTCTGTCATGTGGTTAGCAGTGACAGTCTTATGAAGAAATATAGCAAAAAGGAGCAAGCCAAACAAGGAAAGTTACAACACATACAATTTGAAGAGAAAAGGGGCACCAAGAAGTGCTTAAGTCCTGTGTTCAAGGAGATAAACAGATTAAAGAAAATCTTATTGTTAAGTAGAATAAAGGAATGGTAATCTCAGAGCCGGATCCCACCTAGGTAAGCTTTCAACTGGTGAAAAGGGATTAGAGGAAAGCTTAAGGTCCGCCAAGCTGGCACACACCTTTAATCCCAGCACAGGGGAAGCATTTCTGAGTTCAAGGTCAGTCAGGTCAACAGAGCAAGATCTAGGAAAGCTACTCTTAAGCAGTGAAGGGAACCATCAAAACCAGAAAGCTGGACAAGATGTAATAAGGAAACCATGTTCCAGCCTCAGCAAACAACAGAATTTGGCAGCTTCAGGCATGTGGTCCTGGCTTTAGAGTCAAGGATACAAAAAAGGATTGTGGAGACTCACTCCACTACTAAGGAAAGCTGATGAAGCCAGGAGTGTGCTGGGGCATCTCTGCACCTCTAGAGAAGCCATTGTGTGAAACAGTGAAGGTGAAGCCTTGATTGCCTGGGAGACCCCACAATGTTGGAGATGCCAGAGCTGTGGGGCACCTGCTGATGTTCAGGTTGAGCCAGCTCAAAAGAAAGAAGTGTGTTGCAGTCATAAAGCTGAAAGGAACTGGAGATCTGGAGTGTTTTGACATCAGACATGGAGACCCAGAGTTTGGAGTTTGCCCAGCTGGTTTTCGGTTTTGCTTTGGTAGAATATTTCCTCACTATGCTCCCTTTGGAATGGCAATGCACATCCTGTTGGAAATACATGATCTGCTTTTGATTTTGATTTGACAGGAGATTACAGTTAAGAAACTGCATAAGTCTTAGAAGAGACTTTGGACTTTTGTAGAGTTGAGACTCTTATAGACTATGGGGGCTCTTAAAGTTGGACTTAATACACGTCTGCATTATGATATGGCTATAAGGCTGTAGGATCCAGGGAGTGGAATGTGGTGCTTTGAAAGAAAATAACCCCTCTAGGCTCAAAGGGACTGGTTGTATTAGGGGGTGTGGCTTATTGGACGAGGTGTGGTCTTGTTGGAGGAAGTATGTCTCAGTCTTCCTGCTGCTTGCTGAGCTGAATGTGGAACCCTCAGCATCTTTAGCACCATGTCTGCCTGCAAGCCACCATGTTTCTCACCATGATGATGATGAACCAAATCTCTGAAATGTAAGCCAGCCCCAATTAAAACAATTAAAAAAAAAAGTTGCCATGGTCATGGTGTCTCTTCACACTAATAGAAACCCCAAACTAAGACAGGTGGATTATTTAGCTTTCAGTTCTTAAAATTCACTTTTGGTGTTAAATATGCCAACAGAAATAGTATCTTGATGTTGTTTTGGGAAGTTGAAGTTCTCAGACATGATCGAATCTGAGTTACAGAAAAGCAAGTGTTTGAAATGTGCAGAGAGTCTATTTTGTTTTCTAAATAAGTAAATAAATAAAATTTTGGGGATGTCTCTAAACCAACTTGAAATAGAAATCTACATATCAAAAGAAATCTACATATAAATGAAAAAACACATTAAGACCCAGATCAAAGGACTAAAGGGGCCCCAGGAAGGGAATGCAAGTGGTTAATAACCTCAGTCTCTCCCCCAGGCCACTCTCTGACCTGTAGGCAACGTTTCTAACCTCTGGGACCCACTGATTTGTTTGTTTTTTTCCTAGGGGAAGACAACAGTTCCCTTTTTTTTTTTTTTTTTTTTTTTTTTTTTAAATCGTGTCTGACTGTTTCAGTCCTCTGCTTTGAGATCTTCAAGCTGGGACATGATCCTTACAATGAGTAGGAAGGCATGCGGATTCCTGAGAAACTTTTCATTATTGTTGAAACGAATGCAGTGGAATTGAGCCCTCATCTGGGCCTTCCCTGTAGCCATGGCTTGCTATTAGTAAATATTCATAAATCTGCTGTCATGGAAATTAAATGGAATGGCTTAAAATTACTTCAGGGGCATTCAGAGGGCTCAAAAGAGTGAACTGGGAGAACACATTTCACTTGCAGAGTTGGAATGAAGAAAGTGTTTGTTTGGTCTGCAGATGACATACTGTATGCTGGAGAGGAATCCTGAAGCACTTAGCAGGCAATGCTCTAGGCAACTAACTATATGTATACTGGAGTGGAGACCCTCTGAGGAGTCTGGTGGCAGCTCCTAAGAAAGGAGTTCTTAACAGTAAAAAAAAAAAAAAAAAAAAAAAAAAAAAAAAAAAGGACTGATGTCACCAACTGCAGCTTAGGTCACACTCTCTTGAGAGTCCTTTGTTCCTTGTGTTAGTCAGAGAACATTTATTAGGTCAATACATATTTACTGAGTGAATTCAGAGGTAGAGAGACCCCAGGTGTTAAACACACACACGTACACACCCCCCCCACAGATAAACACACACATATACACATACAGATGCATGTACATTCACACATGTGTGCACATATGCACACAGAGGCACACACAAAGAGGGGGAGAAAGACAAATAGAATGTGGGCACGCATGCACACAGATACACATATAGACATGTACATACATAATAAAATACATACATATACACACAGATGCATGTACTTTCACACATGCTTGTGCACATGCACACAGAGACACATATAGACATGTGCATACTCATCCACACATGCACATACATTCACACATGCGCATACATGCACACATGCACACATGCACACAAAGACACATATAGATATGAGCATACTCACACACGAGAATGCATGCACACATGCACATCCACATTCGGGAAGGCCCAGCCCAACTGTAAAACAATACAAGCTGAGAGACTTGGGATGGCCCCTTCTGTTAGTGTGCACTTTACAATGGTAACGGTATTTCCCTCTCTCCTCTCTTTCATTATTACCCTATGGACAGTTCTAGGCTCTTAGGTCAGGGGAGAGAGATTCAATGGATTGGTGATAAAGGGCTGTGCTTAGCTATTTCTATTTCCGGGGACAGACTTTTGTTCTTGGGACTCACTTACAGAGAAACTATCATCTAGGAAATCAAATGCATCAGCAATACTTACAGTTATGGAACGTCAAGGTCAGGAGCGGGAGAAGTGCACCCCTGTCACTGATTTCAAAAGCTGACTCCTGGGGTTATTAGCTGCCTCAATTTACAACGCTAGATACTCTTGAGCACCAAGTGCTCATTATCAGAAATTAAAGAAGCATAGAGCAGAGATTTGAATTACATTTTAGATAATAGATTTTGGAACCTGCTTCTTATTGTTAAGATTAACTTGACCTTATAACTCGGCGGGAGGCTTTCCACTGGGCATGGAACCCAGGGTAGAGTACGGTGTCTCTGAGTTTGAGGGAACAAAGAAACCTTGTTTCTATTTCCACTGCAGTACTTAACTAGAGCTGAGACCCGGCAGGTGAAACTGGGTGTGGAGTCCACAGTCTCCGCTTTCCGGCTTCCTGTGTCCTTAGGTTTTAACTGAACTTGTTCTGCCTCTTTCCCCAAGAAGAGAACAAGGAGACATTAGCAACCTAGTTTACAAGGATTGACAGTAGTTCAAAGGGTGTTAGGAGCTGGGCTGGATTCTCTAAAATCCGTGTGTTGAAATCTTAGTCGTAGGAGTCGGATTTGGAATGTCACTGTGTAGAGGTAGGGTCTCTGATGTGGTGATAACGGTTAAATAGGGTCAGGGTGGACCCTTGTCCATATATCTATGTTTATAAGAGGAACTTAGGAAACAGACAAGAGGGAAGACCATGGGAGGACATGGGGTAAAGGAAGCACACGGAGAACACCTTGCCCTTCCAGCCTCTACGATCTGGAGGAAATTAACACCATGTAATTTGTCATATTTGTGCTTTGACATACATGTCATGGTGAGTGTGGTGATCAGAGGACAGCCTTATGAAGCTGGTTGTCTCCTTCCATTTTGACATTGGTTCAGGGATTGAGCTCAGCCACCAGGTTTGTGAAGCGAGAGCCTTTACCAGCAGTGAGAACGCCTGCTTCTAATAATACATTTTATAACCAAGTCCTGGAATGTGGATCCAGCTGTTCCTTGACACGCATGTTAAATTGTTAATCTTCTGTTTTGACTAGCTCTTGGCCACTTTTGGGAGAGGTTTTTCTTCTTCCTTGAAGAATTTCTGCACAACTGTTTTTCGAGCTCAGCCTTTTGAGAACCCTCATACTTAGATGGCCTCATTGTCTTCCTGTGGGTGTTTTTGTATCAGCTCCATTTCTTCTCAGTGTTCTCACTCTGTGGGGTTGATTTGGCCGTGGTGCTCCCACTGACTTCAAAGGACTCCCAGGTCAAAGTAGAAATAGGCTCACTGAAATTTCCCAAAGCTGTTTGTGGTCTATGAAGAGAGCATTGATAGTATACATTTAAAATATAGTGTAATTATTATTCCTGAAGGGATATCATGAGTAACAGAAAAAAAAAAGGAAGTCAAACATTTCTCCTCTGATAGTAGAGAAAATGCATTCAAGTTAACTGCAGTTGGTAAATTCAGTCATTCTGCTACAGGGAAATTTTAGGTTCCTTTATGGTTTCAAAGGTGTAAGAACAGGATAAAGACGAGCCAAATCCCTGCCTTTCAGAGGCAAATATCCATCACATCACCGTCGTAACATGAATGTAAACACTGCACTCTTGATAAAGACATGACACACACGACTTCAGGCGGATACTTTCTGAGCTTCTTCAGACTTTCCGAGTACTTAAGGCTTTATGTTTGGGTGAGCCCAGACATTGACCTTCTATGATGTCCTTTCACAGATTGGGATATCACATATCTGTAATCACACTCTTTAAGAATTCTTATTTAGTTTTTTACGTTTATTTTTCTCCACCCCATTGTGTGTGTGTGTGTGTGGTGTGTGTGGTGTGTGTGTATGGTGTGTGTGTGTGTATGGTGTGTGTGTGTGTGTGTATGGTGGTGTGTGTATGGTGTGTGTATGGTGTGTGTGTGTGTGTGTGTGTGTGTGTGTGTGTGTGTGTGTGTGTTTTGCTCCAAGTGTGGGGACGGGTCCGACCAGTAGCACTATTCCACTTACTTCATCAGGGACCTTCAATCAAGCCTAGAGCTCACTGATGTGGTTAGTCTTGCTAAGCAACTAATTCTGGGGCTCTGGTCTCTCCCGTCTGAGCTGAAATTTCAATTGAGGCATCATGAGTACCCAGCATTTGTGTGTGGGGCTCTGACTTTTGGTCCTCGTGCTTGCCAATCACATGCTTTGATAGTAGCCATCTCTTTAGCTTTATAATCATAATTTTATTCATATACCTTTTGTTGGCATCAGGAACTGGCTTTACAGTCAGGAACTTCCAAATCCAGTGATGATGTCACCCCAGGGTGACCACCCACACATGCCTGTTGTCATGGCAACCGCTATATATTCCTAGCATCCACCTGCCCATCCTTACCTGTGTACAGTTAAGTCATGGCCCAAATAAAAGGCAGAGTCCCCTGGTCTTCACTTTCTCTTTCTTTTTCATTGTTCCCCCTTGTCCTCTCCCCCCAACCCACAGTAAACCTCTTTCGTGGAAACTGTGCTTTCGTGGTGTGATCTGTTTAAAGAGCTGCCATTCTAATACAACACATTTAGACAAAGAAGCTTACTGCAATCATGCAAGAGTACAAGGAGACAGGAACAGGAAATGATAACAACAACCCAAGGACTCCTTTTTGTTAACCTCAAAAACTTTTTTTTCTTTTTCTTCCTTCCTTCCTTCCTTTCTTTTGCATACTTCCTTCAAACACCCCTCACAACTGGTCAGTGGTAGGCATTGTTCTGAGCATGTCCAGATAAATATTGATTCTCCTTGACTGACAGTGGGCTTATATACAGGCATTATACATTATACATTGAAAGTATTGGAAATTGAATATACATATAGGATTCATGTACTTTATTATGACTTTAAGGATACATGTTTAAGGGATAGGGTAATTATGCAAAACATGTGCAATTAGTAATGATCCCATCTTCATAAGCATGTCTTAAAACATTTCTCAATAACAGACAATAACTGAAAAAAAAGGTGTGTGTGTGTATGCAGGCATGCTATGGAACATGTAAGGGGATAGTCCTTGGAAGTGGGGGCTCTCCTCCTTTGTTGAGGCAGGCTCTCTCTTGTTAAAGCCTCCTCCAGGCTGGTTGGCTTGGTGTTTCCTGGCAGTTCTCTTCTCTTAGTCTCCCATCTCCTGGAGGATGCTGGGATTGTGGACTTGGGCCAGTATATCTGGCTTATTCATGTGAGCCCCGGGATGGAAATAAGTTTGTCAGGCTTGTCCACCTTTTACCTGCTGGCTCTTCTCTACAGCTAACACATAACAATTATGTACATTTAGAAGGGATAATATGATGTGTCAATACAGCAGATACTATGTGTCCACTATATGAGGGTAAATGATGTTTCTATCTTATCGTTTCTTCAGCTTGATAATAATATGTAGCAGATGACTGTGATCTATACTCATCCCGTTGCAGTGAAGCACACGAGACTTTTGACTCCATCCCTGGGCACCATGCAATACAAGGACCACTGCGATCAGATCAGATCATATCCCAGTTAGAACAGTTGATATCAAAAGTACACAAAATCAGAAGATGGAAAGATCTCCCATGCTCATGGATTGGCAATATAGTAAAAATGGCCATTTTACCAAAAGCAATCTACAGATTCAATGCAATTCCCATCAAAATTCCAATCCAATTCTTCTTAGAGTTAGACTGAACAATTTGCAAATTCATCTGGAATAACAAAAATTCCAAGATAGTTAAATCTATCCTCAACAATAAAAGGACTTCCAGGGGAATCACTATCCCTGAACTCAAGCAGTATTACAGAGCAATAGTGATAAAAACTGTATGGTATTGGTACAGAGACAGGAAGATAGACCAGTGGAATAGAATTGAAGACCCAGAAATGAACCCACACACCTATGGTCACTTGATTTTTGACAAAGGAGCCAAAGCCATCTAATGGAAAAAAGATAGCATTTTCAGGAAATGGTGCTGGTTCAACTGGAGGTCAGCATGTACAAGAATGCAGATTGATCCATTCTTATCACTCTGTACAAAGCTTAAGTCCAAGTGGATCAAGGACCTCCACATCTAACCAGATACACTCAAACTAATAGAAGAAAAACTAGGGAAGCATCTGGAACACATGGGCACTGGAAAAAATTTCCTAAACAAAATACCAATGGCTTATATTCTAAGATCAAGAATTGACAAATGGGATCTCATAAAACTACAAAGCTTCTGTAAGGCAAAGGACACTGCTGTTAGGACAAAACGGCAACCAACAGATTGGGAAAAGATCTTGACCAATCCTACAACTATTATATAGAGGCCTTATATCCAAAATATACAAAGAACTCACGAAGTTAGACCGCAGGGAGACAAATAACCCTATTAAAAATGGGATTCAGATCTAAACAAAGAATTCACAGCTGAGGAATGCACCTAAAGAAATGTTCAATATCCTTAGTCATAAGGGAAATGCAAATCAAAACAACCCTGAGATTCCACTTCACACCAGTCAGAATGGCTAAGATCAAAAACTCTGGCGACAGCAGATGCTGCTGAGGTTGTGGGGAAAGGAACTCTCCTCCATTGCTGGTGGGATTGCAGACTGGTACAACCATTCTGGAAATCAGTCTGGAGGTTCCTCAGAAAATTGGACATTGCACTACCTGAGGACTCAGCTATACCTCTCTTGGGCATATACCCAAAAGATGCCCCAACATATAAAAAAGACACGTGCTCCACTATGTTCATAGCAGCCTTATTTATAATAGCCAGAAGCTGGAAAGAACCTAGATGCCCTTCAACAGAGGAATGGATACAGAAAATGTGGTACATCTACACAATGGAATACTATCCAGCTATCAAAAACAATGACTTTATGAAATTCATAGGCAAATGGATGGAACTGGAAAATATCATCCTGAGTGAGGTAACCCAATCATAGAAAAACACACATGGTATGCACTCACTGATAAATGGATATTAGCCCAAATGCTCGAATTATCCTAGATGCACAGAACACATGAAACTCAAGAAGGATGACCAAAATGTGGATGCTTCACTTCTTCTTTATAAGGGGAACAAGAATACCCTTGGGAGGGGATAGGGAGGCAAAGTTTAGAACAGAGGCAGAAGGAACACCCATTCAGAGCCTGCCCCACATGTGGCCCATACATATACAGCCACCAAACTAGATAAGATGGATGAAGCAAAGAAGTGCAGGCTGACAGGAACCGGATGTAGATCTCTCCTGAGAGACACAGCCAGAATACAGCAAATACAGAGGTGAATGCCAGCAGCAAACCACTGACCTGGGAATAGGACCCCCGTTGAAGGAATCAGAGAAAGAACTGGAAGAGCTTGAAGGGGCTTGAGACCCCATATGAACAACAATGCCAAGCAACCAGAGCTTCCAGGGACTAAGCCACTACCTAAAGACTATACATGGACTGACCCTGGACTCTGACCTCATAGGTAGCAATGAATAGCCTAGTAAGAGCACCAGTGGAAGGGGAAGCCCTTGGTCCTGTCAAGGCTGGACCCCCAGTGAACTGGATTCTTGGGGGGAGGGCGGTAATGGGGGAGGATGGGGAGGGGAGCACCCATTTAGAAGGGGAGGAGGAGGAGTTAGAGGGATGTTGGCCTGGAAACCGGGAAAGGTAATAACATTTGAAATGTAAGTAAGAAATACCCAATTTAATAAGATGGGGAAAAAAAGTACACAAACTAAGACTGGTGAGATGACTCACTGGTCTAATGCTCTTGCTGTCAAGTCTGACAACCTGTATTTGATTCCCCCAACCTAACTGGCAGAAGGAGAAAACAAACTTCTGCAAATTGTTCTTTGATTTCCACATGTATATCATGGTACATACCTGCCCCCCTCCCCAACAAATATAAACAAAATTTTATCAATATACAAAAAGAGATGGCTAATATCTCCTAGGGTATGGATAAAGGACAAATAACTGTTATATATACTGTGAATATAACTTAGGACAGCCATTATGGAGCCACAGTATACAGATTTTTCTAAAACTAAAAATCTACTGTATTATGTAGCAACTTCACTTTGCATATGTGAGGGTCTGTATATGCTCAGCCCAGGGAGTGGCACTATTAGGAGGTGTGGCCTTGTTGGAGTGGGTGTGTCACTGTGGGTGTGGGCTTTAAGACCCTCATCCTAGCTGCCTGGAAGCAGTATTCTGCTAGCAGCCTTCAGATGAAGATGTAGAACTCTCAGCTCCTCCTCCTGCACTATGCCTGCCCAGATACTGCCATGTTCCTGCCTTGATGATAGTGGACTGAACCTCTGAACCTGTATGCCCCAGTTAAACGTTGTCCTTATATGAGTTGCTTTGGTCATGGTGTCTGTTCACAGCAGTAAAACCCAAGCCACAACAGCATATGTACTCAAAAGCAACCACATCGACCCATGAAAAGCTGCACATCCATGCTTAAAGCTGCACTGTTCCACACAGTTGAGATACAGAATCATCCTCAACTCCCACCCATGGATGAATGGATAGAAAAAACATGGTTTGCACACCAGAATATTATTCAGCCAATAGAGTATGATACCCTACTGTGTTAGAAAAGTGGACACCATGTTAAGAGAAATCAGAGAGAAATTAATAAACATCCTACAGTCTACTTCATATGTGGATGCTCAAGAAAACAATGTGAATATGCAGAAGTGATCAGTAGAGTTAAAAAATGGGTTTGGGGCAGGGGACACAGAAGGAGCTAGGTGACAGAATTAAATGGCATTTAATACACCTACCCCACTGGTACACTGGACTTAGTGGCACACCAAAGAGTGTTGATTGTTTCCCTGTGTGGTCCTCTGGGATGACTAGTACCTGTGGTGAGTCGACTGCACAGCTTCCTGGAAAAGCCCCAGACCACATATTGCTCGCTCAAGCAATGATCAAAATTCCAATACGTTGTTGGTTGAGGTCATTATGCAGGTGAAGGCAGACAAGATGAAACGAGACCTGTCATTGAATGAGAAGGAAGGGAGGTGGGAACAGAGGTTATAGAAGGAGAGGGAGAAGCAGGGGAGAAGAAGCTAGGAGAGTCAAGATGGAGACGGAGAAGGATGACCCAGATCCCGGTGGTCTTGAATTGCCCAGGTAATTGGGATGGATTTTTGTAGGCAAATTTATCTTATCTAGGTGGGTGGTTTATATCCTTATCATTTGGTTGTGACTTTACTGTGTGGATGTATTGTGGACCGAGAATTTAACATATAAATCTGATGGTTGGGTTACAGTTTATTGAGTCATGATTTCACTGGGTTGTTGGAAGTGTGAGCAGAGTCTGTGGCAGAGAGCTGTGATAGGCCAACCCATGCTGGCCTTCTAGAGCCCTGATTTTACTGGGTAGCTGGTACCAGAGAGTTCAAGGTTAGCAGAGAGCCCCCAGGAGAGATACTAACTAGAGATAAATTATGGTTACTTCCATTTGACCCCATGGGAACTAATTCTAGAGTCCAGTGCCGCACCTTGCCACTTCTCAGGGACCACGAGGGTCAGAGAGTACTTGGGGGCAGCGTGGAGCCACTGAGATAAATTAGCGATAGTTCCTATGGCCCGACAGATGGAGCAAGAACTAGCGTGGGAGCAACTGCCACGGTCAGAGAGAGCCAGAGAAGCACGGAGTAGAATGCGTGGGAACCGCTGCACCACATCTTTTTTTTTTTTTACTGCAACAATATGGCGTCTTCTGAGTCATGGTTTTCATGAAGCGTAAAGTCTCCAAAGATCAAAGCTCATGTATTGAAGCGTACCTGTATGGGCTTCTCCTGTTTTCCAGTATTTCCAGCGTACATGGGGAGAATAGGTGGCTGTCTGGGTGTGGCTTCTCTTACCGTGCGTACAAACTGTAAGAGATGAGATTGAAATTGGAAAAAGGGTAGGAGAGCACTAGAATCCAGCCCATGGAGATCACACACTGAGTATAAAGCTTTCCCAGTTATTCAGGCTAACGAAACACTAGAACTTGAAAGAGTGGGATTTGCTGGCTGGGAGGTGGGCACACATTTTCTTCAGAGAACTATCAGTCTGGTCTGCTCAAAGTCTGATGTTCTTCCATGGCTTGTGGGTCCATACCCCCGAAAGAAGAGAAAGAAACGAGGAGATCGTATGAGAAACTGGCCGCCAATGCCTTTTCCTTTTTCTGAAGGTACAGCTAGAGGCTCATTGATAAAGTCAACACATTCACACATAGGCATTTGACGGTCGCACCATGGGGTTGGGTAGCTCCATTGGTATATTAGAAACAGTAGTTCATCGAGAAGACAGTAGCTTGTAGAGGGAAGAGTGAATAACCTCTTCCCGGAGTTTAACCGAGAGAGTGATCTTCATGCTCTATGACCATCTCGACACTAACTCTGCTTATCAGGTACAATATATTTCTGCTGGCCTCCCGATTTAATTGGGCTTGTGGTAACTGATTCAATTGAGCACTTTAATTAGGTAATTATTTTGTTATGAGAACCACTTTCTAGCATATGAGAGAGGGAATTTTCCTTTTTTTTTTTAACCTCAAGCTAAAAGTGGAATCCTCATTCTTTTCTTTGAGAATACAGTGGGGGCAAAACTGAACAGCTAAAGAATTCGGCTGAGATCAAGCTGTAGCGCCAAGGGAAACAACCCTGAGTCATGTATGGGGGAGACAAGTGGGCCTTTGAGAAGTGAAGATGTAATTAGTGTTTCTCAGATTGTATCGCCTCAGGGGGTGTCTGTGCTGTTCGAGGGAGTTCTCACTCCTCTGCCTCAGTTCCCTTCTAGAAGCTTGGGCTTCTTTCTCAGACCCCAAGCAAGAGAATAACCACTGGAAACAAAAAACAGCTCCCAAAGGCCATCCCCTGCCCCTTTACTCTGAACAAACACTCCAGAATATGGGATTTTTTTTCTCCAGACAAATTTAATTAATTTGCACTCTTTGAACATTTACTGTGAAAGCTAGTCATTTGTTAATTTCATTTACAGATTGTCTTGAAGAACGTCTTGGGCTCTGAAAGTATTGCCCTAAATAGACCTAAGATAAAAATCTATTCTCAAATTCTCACACACTTGAGACATTCAACCTTATCTTTTGTTGGTCCCAGAAGGAGTGATCTTAAATAATCCAAATATACCTCAGATCAAACAAACAAATAATCAGAGTTGACACTAGAGGAGCCAACAAGACCCTAATTAATTGATTTGCTAATAGCTACTTGCCATTTACAGACATTAGCCTAAATTGAGTTTTAAGCTGTGACTGGGGCCACAAGATAAACATTTTCTTTCTCTAAACTCCTGATTACTCACTTGTCCTCCAGTTTCACCATTAACTAGTCTGTGGACATGTTTCTTCCTCAATGGACTGGGGCTAATTCTCCATAGATTCCTTCTGAAACGTACTATTCATTTATAAGCTATTTGTGGAATGGTCAATCAACATAGTAATTATGTTGCTTGGAACTTTTTTTTTTTTTTTTTTTTTTAGCTTTACCTTTTCAGCAAGGAAGACAGAGCAGAAGGTAGCGTTTCTCAATTAAACCCTCATTTAAACAAAGGGATGTTACAAGCGGAACCTTCCCAAGAGGTTAAGAATAATAACAACTCTGTTCCAGAAACTCAGGGGCCACCAAAGGGTCATGTTCTTGCCATCGCTGGGCAGTAAGCCATCCCTAAACTTAATGGTGCAAATCAACAAGGATTCTGTTGTCTGTAACAACTTTCTAGGTTGACTGAACTCAGTCAATGTATTTCATTCTACTTGATTTTGTCTGGGGTACAGTTATTTGGAAGTCTTACTAGGCTGAATAATCCAGACCAGGCACATATTGGAGGTTGTAGGTACCCGGTCTCCAGGTTCCTAGGTAGGCTTCTGAAATCATTGTGGCTGGGAGATTGGTGAAAATGATCCCAGAAAGATGAGTTCAGGTGTAGATCTCCCAGGATTCAGCAGTGGAATCCATACAGCACCATTTCTGCCATGCTTGGGTAGTTGAAATGCTCAGCAGAACCGGAGAAGAATGGACCAAGTAGGGTTGCATGGCCCCTTGCCCACCTTTGCAGAACAAATACTGCATCATCTAACTGAAAACAAAGAAGTATTTCATCAATGAGTTTGGGAAAGCTCCTGGATATTCTCTGTGCCCATCTTTACCTGTTTTAAGGGTAGAATGAAGGGCAGGTACAGAGAAGTACCTCTTTAAAAGGAAGGTTTGAGGCAGAAGCTTTCCCAGGAAGCACTGTTACCTTTCTCCTGAATTTAACTAGTCAGAACCAACAGGTGACGGCTGACACTTTAAGGCGTCCTTCTCTCCATACTCTGAAGAGATTTCTCCTTGCTCCTGTAACTATGACAGGAGAGTAAAGACCGCAGAGTCAAGTGTCCTAGGTTTGGATTTCAGTTCTTTGTTGGCTAGTTGTATAAGTCTCAGTAAGGAACTGCCAAGCCCCAGTCCTTTTCTTTATAATATGGTGTTCCGTCTACTTTATGCATTGTGAGTATGGTGGATATTGCATGTGGAGTGCTCAGTTTAAGTGCGGGGCCCATGGCTGATGTTGAGGAACGCTTAGCTATTGTCACTATGCAGTGAGTGAGTGAAGTTGAGCAAGAAGATACAGGATGAGAAGGGGCTCACCCTGAGGAGGGGAGCTCTCCCAAGTCAGTCTTCTTTGGATTTGGGGTAAATATTACGGCATCAAATGGATCTCTTAATACTTTTGATGCCTTTCCTAATTTGATGTCCCTGTAATGAAGATTCCTTTTACTGTTTAAAAGGGTCTAAAACTGGGAGGTATCTGGGCAGCAGTGAGTGGAACCAGGCGAGGGACACAAATGTACTGACTCTCATGTCTCTTCCTGGGTCTAATATCATGCCTTTAGAAAGTGTGAACCTGTGGTCTTTGGATTCTTTTAAACTAGTTTGCAAAGAATTGTAAGACTTGAAGTGAGTCTTAATTACTGGTAGATCCCCCCCAGGTGAGACACAAGAACATAGTTTGATGCAAATGCAAGAGGTTTATTTTCTAGTGCAGTGGGGTCGACCCTCAATCAGCCCCTGGTGGTGAGTGACTAGAAGGCGACTCACCGAATGGTTATAATACGCAGTTTATACTTTTTAGGGGGACAGGTTACATCAGCAAGGTTACAGTTTAAACTTATTGACTAAACATGGCTATTGGCTAGCAAGCATGGGCAGATTATGACATGCATTCGAACTCTAACTGGGACCAGAGGGTCAGGTGACTATTAATACATTCCTGTTCCTCACGAGAACTGTGGGTGGAGAATGGAACTTGGCCTAGCCTTGACCTGAGGTGGGGAGCTGGAACTTGGACTCATCTTGATCTGAGTTGGGTGGGTGTAAGGCTGGTGAAAGCCCCTAGGGTCCTTGAGAATAAAAAGGGGATATTCCAGGAACTGGAGGCATGACTCAGCAGGGTCAAAGTATTTTGACTTATAAGACCAAATTAGACCCCAGAATCCATATAAAAAGGTCAGAAGTGGTGACCCATATCTGTAATCTTAGCACTCCTAAAGCAAGACACTAGGCAGAGCAAGAAGCATGAGCTAGAGGCTTGAGAACCAGCTAGTCTGGAGCATGCAGTGTAGCAGCAGAAAACCTGATTCCAAAGTAGAATCAGGGCACAACTTTAGAATAGTTATCCTCTGATCTCCACGTACATGGTACCCTACTCATACACACACACACATACACACACACACACACACACACACACACACACACACACACCACATTTTTGAGAAATGGGCTATAGTTATTAGACACTTGGTATGAAGGTCAGTGATGGTCATGAATTATACCATCTGGGAAGGCAAGCTTGCATATTGCTTGGTCTCTTGCCTTTCATGACCACTGTTCATATACTATGAATGTTGTGTCCTGAATTTTAGAAAAAGGAAGCTCACCAAACAAGTTTTTCGGCTATCTTCTTTATTATTATTTTATCTGCCTGCTTGCCTGCCTACCTGCCTGCCCATCCACCCACCCACCCACCCATCCACCCATCCACCCATCCACCCATCCACCCATCCACCCATCCACCCATCCATCCATCCGTCCGTCCGTCCATCCATCCATCCATCCATCCATCCATCCATCCATCCATCCATCCATCCATCCATCTATCCATCCATCCATCCATCCCATCTATCTATCTATCTATCTATCTATCTATCTATCTATCTATCTATTTATTTTTTTGCCTCAGTGCTTAATTGTTGGGTCTTAGAGAAACTTACGAGCCTACTGGACACTCTTTACCCATTCTCCTTTGTGAGTCACCTGAATAACATTCATGATGCTCAAGGGAAGAATAAGCCCCCAACCTGTAGCATCTTTTGCAGTATCCTAGGTAAAGGAGGAAGCCCTTTAAGTGTCTGTGTCTTACAGATCCAAACCTTTCTGCAGATGGGCATTCCTGCAGTCTGGAGTCATGGAAGGCAGCAAGAAGATCATAAGCTACATGGCTACAGGTTGTGCTGGTTAGTTTTTTGTCAACCTGATACAAGATAGAGTCAGCTGGAAGAGGGAACACTATTTGAAGAATTGCCTCTAATAGATTAGCATACAGGCCATCAAGACACTTTTTTCCTCATTAATAATTGACATGGGAGGGTCCATCCCACTGTGTGTGGTACTACTCCTGGGCAGGTAGTCTTCAGTTATACAAGAAAGCAATGGATTAAGTCAAGAAAGCAAGTAGTTTGGGAATATTCTTCTCTGGTCCTTGCTTCATTTCTGTTTCTAGGTTTCTGCCTTGATTTCTTTTGATGATAGACTATAACCTGTAGACAGATAAAACTATCCTCCCCAAGGTTGCTTCTTGTTAGTATTTTATCATAGCAACACAGACACAAAGACCCAGATTGAAAGGCATAATTTAATGGGCTGGTTAGAACCAAAGCTGTATGCATCAGTGTATCACCTTTATTTATGCATTAGTTATAAACCAAGAGAAAGAAGGAGGCAGTATTTATAAATTCTGCAACCCCCACCCCCACCCCCAGGACACTGGCCAATATTCTCTTAGCTGGAGTTGCCTGAATGATTAAGACCTTTTAATCAAGTGAAGTCATATTCACTTTTTCTGGAAAGAAATTATGTATTTCTTATTGCCTATGTGCAGTGCATTAATTTTTCCCCTGGAAAACAAACATTTACAGAAAGTCTTAAAAGCCTTGCTTTTTTTTTTTTTGCATACTCCATTTGTGAGTGAGACAGGTGTGTTTTTCAGTCCTAATCCAACAATATTTATTTAGCACCTTCTACAAGCTAAATACTGTCTTAGGTACTGGATCTATCTCTGGGAAGAAAACCAGATGGGGTCCCTGTTTTTGCCTGTTGGTCTCATACCCTACCAGGGATGGTAGGTATGGTTAAAACCAATCGTACCAGTTCTTGTATATCCGGGAACAAGCTAAGATCAGTGTGATGAAACACTAGTTTAACCTGTAGACACCTTAGTCTACAGATCATGTGGGATTGGGAGCCCAGAAAATTGCCTCTGACAATATAATACTTGAGATGAGGTTGAGTGTAAATTAACGAATACATGAACTTAGCTGGGTTTGTATTGTCATAGAAGAATAATTATCGGCTTTCCCTCTTTTAGTTGATTACCTATGGTATTTTATTCAGACTTGCTGAATGTTTAGAAATGCTGTGTGAACCTACGTTTTTCTATTACTACAGCAGCCTATGACTTAGTTTATCTTCACTACACTGTGCTACCTGTGGACTCCCATTAACTGTCAAAAGAAAACAAAAGTAAAAAAGAAACCAACAAAACAACAACAACGAAACAAAAGAAACACAAACATTTTCCCTAGTTTCAGAGGTAATTTCTATACATTTCACAGTTGAGTTCTTATTCTAAACAATACACAAAACAAAATAGTAGATTGAAGTGCCTCATACAGACCTCTCAGCTCTCCAAATAGACTTGTGAGAGTCGGATGTAAAGGGGCCATCATTTCTTCTCTTCCAGATGCAGTGTAGCCTGAATGAGTTCCACTTGTTTTTCTTGTTGTTTTTCGCCATTACAATAGCTTTACTATATCTTTGTTTCCTTCCCCTTTCTTCTATTTCTCCTGAGCTGTCCCACAGTCATCCATTGAAAAATAAACTCATAAATTACCTGACAGTAATGTTAGGGTTTGTAAATCACCATCCAGTCTCATCTCAGAGTCAAAATGTTTGAGCTATGTCAAACGTCTCACAAGTCCCTTGCTCCTTCTAACGACATCTGTTCCCCTTCATCTGAGAGCAGCCCAGTCATTCACAGAAGTTGGCTCTGATGACAGACCGAAGCTACAAAGTCTTCAGACTACAAATTATTTCAGACACTGAATGAAAATTGTTTTTATTTTTATGAATCTTATTGCAGAGTTTTATTCCATAGAGAGCCCGTGTTACTGTTGATAATCTAGAAGATAACACAGACTTTGCCCCAATGTTTTAGGGAGAAGTTTCCTTTCCAGGCTCTGAGCCATTTACACCTTTCCTTTAATGTCACCATGCCATCTCCTAAGGATGGTTCATATTTACGTATCTACAACATATTCATGTGTGTCTATTTGTGTGCACACGTAAAACTCTGTATCTTGAGAGTTTTTTTTGTCACACTCTAGTTTACTGATGGCCTATCGAACCTGCTTGGCTTCAGTTATTTTTTCCCCCACACAGGTTAAAATGGGGACCTTGGCAGCACATCTGTCGAACAAACAAACCCATCCAAAAAATTAGAGAACATAATTAAAAGAATTTTATTGGGTACTTTATTTATTTACATTTCAAATGTTATCCCTTTTCACAGTTTCCCCTCAGGAAACCCCCTAGCCCATCTCCCCAACCCCTGCTTTTATGAGAATACTGCCCCACCCACCTATTCCCTCCTGATTCCCTGATGTGGCATTGCCCTACCTGGGGCATCCAGCATTCACAGGAACAAGGCCCTTTCTTCCACTGACATTCAACAAGGTCATCCTCTGCTACAAATGCAGCTGCAGCAATGGGTCGCACCATGTGTACTCTTTGGTTGGTGGTTTAGTCCCTGGGAGCTCTGGAAGGTCTGGTTGGTTGACATTGTTCTTCCTATAGGGTCGCAAACCCTTTCAGCTCCTTCAGTCCTTTCTCTAACTCCTCCATTGGGGACTCTGTACTCAGTCCTGGGTTGTCTGCAAGCATCCTCATCTGTTTCTTTTTGGAGGCACTCAGAGCTATGAGTTTTCCTCTTAGTACTGTTTTCATTGTGTCCTATACGCTTTGGTATGTTATGCCTTCATTTTCATTAAATTCTAAAAAGTCTTTAATTTCTTTATTTCTTCCTTGACCAAGTTATCATTGAGTACAGCACTGTTCAGCTTCCATGTCTATGTGGGCTTTCTGTCATTTTTGTTGTTATTGAAGACCAGCCTTATTCGTTTGTGGTGATCTGATAGAATGCATGGGATTATTTCTATATTGTTGTGTCTATTGAGACCTGTTTTGTTACTGATTTAATGGTCAATTTAGGATAAGGTACCACGATGCGCTGAGAAGAAGTTATATTCTTTTGTTTTAGGATGAAATGTTCTATAGTTATCTGTTAATTCATTTTGGTTCACAACTTCTGTTAGTTTCACTATGTCTTTGTTTAGTTTCTGTTTCCATGATCTGTTTGTTGATAAGAGCAGGTTGTTGAAGTTTCCCACTATTATTGTGTGAAATACAATGTGTGCTTTGAACTTTAGTTTCTTTTATGAATGAACATAAGTTTTTGTTTTTGTTTTTTGTTTTTTTTTTTTTTTTAATGTGGGTGCCCTTGCATTTGGAACATAGATGTTCAGAGTTCATCTTGGTAGATTTTTTTCCTTTGATAAGTATGAAATGTCCTTCCTTATCTTTTTAAATAACTTTTGGTTGAAAGTTGATTTTATTTGATATTAGAATGGCTACTCCAACTTTGTTTTTGTGGGGGACCATTTGCTTGAAAAAATTTTTCCAGCCTTTTACTTCCAGGTAATGTCTGTCTTTGTCATAGAGGTGTGTTTCCTGTATGCAGCAAAATGCCAGGTCCTCTTTACATATCCAGTCTGTTAGTCTATGTCTTTTTATTGTGGAATTGAGTCTGTTGATGCTAAGAGATATTAAGGAATAGTGATCGTTGTTTCTGTTATTTTTGTTGTTAGAGGAGGATTTATGTTTGTGTCGCTATCTTCTTTTGGGTTAGTTGAAAGAAGATTACTTTCTTGCTTTTTCTAGGGTGTAGTTTCCCTCCTTGTGTTGGAGTTTTCCATCTATTATCCTTTGTAGGGCTGGATTTGTGGAAAGATTTTGTGTAAATGTGGTTTTGTCATGGAATATCATGGTTTCTCCATCTATGTTAATTGAGAGTTTTGCTGGATACAGTAGCTTTGGTTGGCATTTGTGCTCTCCTAGGTTCTGTATGACATTTGCCCAGGATTTTCTAACTTTCATAGTCTCTGTTGAGAAGTCTGTTGCAATTTTGATAGGTTTGCCTTTATTTGTTATTTGACTCTTTCCCCTTACTGCTTTTAATATTTTTTCTTTATCCAGTGCATTTGGTGTTTTGACTATTATGTGATAGGAGCAATTTTTTTTATGGTCCAATGTTTTTGAAGTTCTGTAGGCTTCTTGTATGTTCGTAGGCATTTCTTTCTTTAGATTAGGGAAGCTTTCTTCCATAATTTTGTTGAAGATATTAACTGGCCCTTCAAGTTGGGAATTTTTGCTCTCTTCTATACCTATTATCCATAGGTTTGGCCTTCTCATTTTGTCCTAATTTCCTGGATGCTTTGGGTTCAGCACTTTTTGCATTTTTTTGCCTTTTCTTTCACTGTGTCAATATTTTCTATGGTATCTTCGGTCTCTGAGATTTTCTCTTCAGTCTCTTGTATTCTGTTGGTGATGCTTGTGTCTATGACTCCTGATCTCTTTCCTAGGTTTTCTGTCTCCAGGATTTTCTCCCTTTGTGATTTCTTTATTGCTTCTATTTCTATGTTTATATCCTGGATGGTTTTGTTCAATCTCTTCACCTGTTTGGTCGTGTTTTCCTGTAATTATTTAAGGGATTTTTATGTTTCCTCTTTAAAGGCTTCTGCTTGTTTACATGTTATCTCTTGTATTTCTTTACGTGAGTTATTTACGTCCTTTTTAAAGTCCTCTATCATCATCATGAGATGTAATTTTAAATCTGAATCTTGCTTTCCTGGTGTGTTGGGGTATCCAGGACTTGCTGTAGTTTGAGAATTGTTTTCTGATGATGCCGTGTAGCCTCGGTTTCTGTTGCTTATATTCGTATGCTTGCCTCTTGTCATCTCGTTTTCTCTGGTATCAGCTGGTTTTATTGTCTCTCACTGGAGCTTGTCCCTCCCATGGGACTGTGAGCCTGGGATCTTAGGAGTGAGAGCTCCTGGGAGATCAGCTTTCTCTGGGCTGGATTTGGGTCTGGAGAGCTCTACCACAGGGTTAACTCCTGAGTGTAGACAGAGACCGGAAGGATCCTGTCCCCAGTTGCTCTGAGGTTCCTGGTATCTGTGGTCTTCTGGCAGGTCCCTCTTTGGCCAGTTATTGAAGCAAAAATGTTCATCTCACCTGTGGACTTAGAAGAGTCAGCACTCCTGGGAGACCACCTATCTCTGGTGGAATTTGTGTGTGGTGAGCTGTTCCACAGGGTTAACTCCAGGGTGCAGATGGGGACTGGAAGCAATTAAAAGATTTTGAAGAAGCTTTTGCACATTGAGGTTGAGCAGGCTTTTCTAAACCTACTGAATTATTGCTCTCTGTACCTTGGAGGAAATGACCGACCAGGGCTACCAATTTCCAGGCAAAAAATTTCATTCTGGAGAAGTGTGTTTCTCCTGCTCTCAATATAGAATTACATGTTTATGTGTTAAGAGCTACCCGATGCTCTTTCAAATTTAGGAATGAATTTCTGTGGATGGGAACTTTGGAAGCGAACTATTGATTTTTTTCAACTCATAAATTTGTTATAATGTCTCATACTGCTTTCCATTTCAAATGCCTCTTCCTCAATTTACAAACATCACCCCCAACATATTGATACAGCATTTAGGTTATCCAGCTAAATCAGTATTGTTTCTTTTTCTTGTTCATACTTATTAGACAAAGTTGGCCACGGCTCTCAAAGATTAGGCCCATCTTGACATCTTTATTTTAGTTCTAAAATACAAGGTGAAGGCCAACCAGGCTTTGATGGGTGTAGCTGGGAGAGAGGCATTCGTGTAATGCTTTCTCTTTATAGTCTCCATTATCATTTTTCTCCTACAGTGAATCGGATCATCTTGGATCTCATTAGCCAGCCCTCCCAATGGCTTGGTCTGCTTCAAATGGATTGCTAGCTGCAGATCATGCATGCTCAAATATCTCATCAATTCCACATAATTCCTCTAATTGAGAAACTTGTACTTTCATTGCGTCCTCAAAAGGCAATTTCCTAATGACTTATTAAAATAACGCCATTTGCCAGCCTTTTAAGAAGTCTCACTTTTGCATGGTGTCACGCTATAATTAGTAATACAGCATCAGTGATTAAGCTGAATACCAATTTGAGGCACCCGCACAGCCTTTGCAGAGTTCTGTCACTAATGGGGTATGGCACTTTGATTGTTCCTTGATACCTGAATGCCGCAGCAATACCTAGATCATGGGATTACCTTGAAATGTTGATTTCAGATTCTGGAAACCATGGCAACAGTTGGCTCAAATGATTCTGAGCTTTAAAAACCAAGATTTTGTTGTTGAATTTCTTTGCTTTTCTTTTTTAACCCCTTGGTTTGCAAAACTTATGGGGGAATAATTATAGCTAGACTTTAAGATAGATAGTGTGTGCACTGTCCATTCTGTAAGAAAGGGCACAGTACAGGCATAATTATCTTCCCAGGAGAAAAGAGAAGGTGTAGCCAATGCCTAGTGTCTGGGAGCAAGGAAAAAAAACTATTCGTCTAGAACTTTCCCAGCTGCCCAATCTTGGAAATTTTTCTTGTATTCACTTGGAAATGAATTCTACGCCTCAGATTCTACAGATAGATCACAGTTTTGTGTATGTTTTTCCTTTTTCCTCCTATTAGCAAGCCCTTGTTTACACAGACTAAAGTCTCTGGTTCAGATCTGCCATCTTTCTAATTGATCCTGAGGTCTGATTGATTTTGCCCATGGCAGCCTGTGATGGCTTCCAGAATCCAAATAAAAAATCCATGTTTTAAAAATGTGATTGCAAGTTGTTAGCACAACCAAATGACTTTGTACACTCTTCAAGGTTTCTTTGTGTTCGTTATCTCTCTGCATTTGCCCGCCTCTCTGTGCATACGAGATTCTTAGTGTTTACTGTGCAATGCTTGATGTTTCTTTTGTTTTCAGAGGGTAGCCTATCTTACTCTATTTTCCCCAATATCCGTCAAAGTGTCATTTCAAATGTCTTCTCCTAGGATTCTCCTGCATCCTCATCCCTTCCTCCTGTTCCCAGCCTCCTACTAACCATATCACCACTGAGAGACATTTCATTTCATGTTAATTAATTACACATTCCTATTTTTTCTGCTGCGTAAGGAGCTATACTTAAAGGCTGGGAACTTGTCATATTTGCATTTTTATTCTAAGCATTTTGCACAATTAATGGCATGTGAAAACCTCCTGGTGTTGCTTGAAATGAATAGTCTCTAAAACAGAGTCTATGTCAGTTCTTCATTGAGATAGTTCAAGGAAGAATAGTGTGGAAATAAAAAAAGAACAACAAAACCCATCATTTTCCTCAGTCTTTCCAGACCTACCCTTCATCAGAGTAGTTCCAATATAGCTCCTGTAGATCTGACAGGCACCGATAGTCCCCTCTTAAGGGCCTCATCAGCTCCTCAAACAAATGCAACAAGAGGCCAGGGCAGAAGTGGAGGAACCATCAAAAGGCATGTCCAGGCTGGTATTTTGATGCCAGGATTGGATGGAAGGCCTTTTAATGGCCTCTGCTATGTCGCTCACGCAAGGGTCCTCTTCTTCTTTTTCCCAGTGCTCTTGACAAACTGAAATTTCATTTCCTCACAGACTATTATACCCAATCACTCTCCGAGACCCTGGGGGATTCATTCCTCAGCTCCTTCTTGGAGAAACCCGTGGGAAGTCACTGTGGTCACTTGAGCACAGTAGGTGGTCATATCCCTTTAACTGTTGTCCCAGCTTCAATCAATCACAGCTGAAAATGGACGGGATCCAGCTTCCAGACTGTATTGCCCACACTGACAACTTGCCTGTATATATTAGGTACCTCAATCATTTCACCTTTAAATCCACTTGAGTTTTCCTCTTGGTTTCCAGACTTCTTTAATTTTTCAAGCCATTTTTTTCTATTTCTGCTTTTATGATGAGTTCTATTAAGTTTATGTAAATATTTCTTTCTTCCCTTTTTTTCATAGTCATTTATCAAGTTCAATCAATCCTGTATCTCAGCAGAATTTAAGTGAATACTGAAGGCCTTAGTAGGTTAGCATAGCAAAGTCCTGCTGTCTCCATCTCTCTCACTCTCTGAAGCAGCACAGGCAGATGGAGCCATGGCTTTATTTATTGCATGACCAAGTTATATCCTCAACCTTTGGGTTGAGGTAGCTTCTAATGGTTAATATTGATCGTCAATTTGACAGCCTCTAGATTTACCTAAGGGACAAGTGTTTGAGGATGTCTGTCAGGAATTATCTAGATGAGGCGAATTGAAATTGGAAGACCAACCCTAAAGGTGAGCTATGATATTTCATGCTAGAGTTCTTGACTGTATTATAGGAGAAGCAAGGTGAGCACCAGAGTTCACCTCTCTCTCTGTCTCCTGGCTGTGGTTGTGGTGTGAGTAGCTACCTCATGCTCCTGTTGGTCTTCTTTTCACTCCACAGTGGGCTGGACACTCAAACACTGAGACAAAACAATCTTCCCTTCCCTAAATTACTTTTTGTCAGGTGCTTGATTACTGTAATAAGAAACATGAGCAAGAGTCAGGATTTCTCTATGTAGTTTATTTAAACTGACCTCAAGTTCATAGCTCTTTGGCCTCAGTCTCCTGAGTGTTGATATTACAGATGCTCCAGTGCCAGATGCAAACGTCCTTTAGTTGCATATTCAGGAGAGAACTGTCAAGCACAATGTAAAGCTCATTGTTTAATGCTAGGAATTAAACAAAAATGAACAGGAAATTATGCTTGGGTTCAGTGTAGGGAGTCAGAGACATAAAAACATAAAACTAAATACAGTATGTATTGTTACAGGTATTTGAATAGAATATGACATCTTGTGGTCCAGTTGTTCATGATCTAAGATGCTGGATACTCAGAATCATCATAGATCAACCTGGGTCATTAAAGTGGAAACTTCTGGCTTTTTTTTGGAAAGTCAGTTATGTCAAATGACGCTTTGCTGGAACACACAGGTGAAAGGATGTTTTGCTATAGTGAACATGTGAAAGGACACATGATATTTAGCAGAAATATAAATATGATCCCACAGACAGTGGGAGCTAGAGCATTGGTTTGCCTTGCTTTACCTTGCTTTGCCTTGCTATTCTTCAAGGTTAACAAGCATGTGTTGGTTCACCTTACATTGTATTGCTGAACTTCACTTGTGGTGAGTGCATAGAGAAAAATCTCACCAAGGAACTCATGGACTCAGGCTATTGGTGAGCCTTGTGGTTTCTCCTGGATCGAACTGCGCTTGCTGATTCCTGTAATTGCTGAGTGGACTGGATTACAGCTGCTGGTTCATGTTTGGTGTTTGCTAGTGGACTGATCTGAGAACAATGAAGATTGGAATTCCCCCAAAGAACGGTTTCTAAACAGTTCCACGTCCCTGCTTCCTATCCTAATAACCTTTCTTTCCTAGTACTTCTGATGGGTGCTGTGCTAGAGGAGAGGTGGAAGGCTTATTAAAGTAGGTGTGAAAAACACACTTACAGATCATGGCTCCAAATTTGTCACTACATGAAAAGACACAGACTCTCAGTTATGCAAGGTAGAAGCAGGGTTTATTAAGAGTTATCACAGAAGGCTAGAAGGAAGGATTCAGAGAACCTGTTGCTCTTACAGATGCTCTGGGTTTGGTTCCCAGCATCCCCATGGTGGTTTACAACCATCTATAACTCCAGTTCGAGGCACCTGACACCTTCTTCTAACCTCCATAGCCTGAATACTTTAATCTTCATTGGAGATGGGAAACAGACACCAGTCCCAGAGGTTTTTCTCAGAGTCATACTGTAAATAAGTGACTAAAGAAATTAGGGTTTAAACCCAGGTTTAATTACCTCCAGAGTCATAATAATAATTTCGTTATACTGCGTTGGTGAGATGCACACAGATTTAGAGGATTGTGGGCATTACCTCCAGATTTAGAGCTTCATGGGGGCACCCGTCTGGAGGAAGAATGAGCAAGGGCTTTCTCTAGTAGTTGATTCCTAATTAAGTCAGGTAAAGTGGCCAAATTGGAGGGTTTATTTTTTTCTCTTTGGGGATGGGAAGAATTCCATCAGTGGAAACAGGAAGCTGGAAGAAGGTGGAATGGTGGTGAGCATCTTGGGGTTCCACAGTGTCCATAGTAGTTTGACACCATAGGAATGAGGAGAGAGGATGTACAGGGGTGGGTGAGGTCAGTTCAAAGGAAGTATTTCATGCAATACTGAGAACCTAGGAATTTATTTTGAGTGTCAAGATTGTTTGAAAGATTTCATTTAGGGGCTCTGATGAATCAAATTTACATTTCATCTGTCTTCTACTGGTAGCTATAAGAAGGATGGACTGGCCCTCAAAAAGCAGTCTTGAGAAATCAGTTAAGATCTTAAAGTAGTTCATCAGGGTCAAATTTAAAAAATATGTTGTTTTTGTTCTTAAGGCATAGAGAATATATGCTTATTGAATAGCATCTTACTGAATAGCAAATGCTATAGCATACCATCTGCCAAGTGAAAGGCGTGGTCCTCCTTTGTCCTTCCCCATAACCGTCATGGGAAGAGGTACTTTTATAATCTGCATTTTACAAACGTGAGGACTGAGACACAGAGTGTGTGCTTACAGAGTGAGTAAAGGATATCATATGTGATTTTGTTACATTGACAGCTACACAAAGCTGGCTGGATTATGTGGGCTTCTTGCCCACATAATCCAGCCAGGAAGCTGCAGGAATCATGGCAGCAGGAGCAGCATAAAGTGAGCCAAGCATGGGATACGGACCCTTTTGAATAGAGAGCGGGGTCTTATAGACAAGTTTGGGGAGGGGTCACTTGTGTCTCATTTTATACACGAGAAAAACAAAGTGACTCACCCACGTCCTATAACTAGTAACTCACAGGTAAAGGCTGTGAGAACAGGGGCTACCCCTGCAGACTCTGCTCTAAATCTATTTTGAGCCCCAGTCACCCAGTTATTTTAGAGTGAATGGGCATTTTCCTGAAGGAGGAAGAAGTCTTGTGTCAATGCAAAATTCAGCATCTTTCATAGTTGTCAATAAACACTTTATTCCTATAATAAAACAGGAGTGGAAACATTTTTCAGACTGTTAATGGCTTACTTCTTAGAATAAGGTCTTCAGCTACAAGTTGCTTATACATCAATGATTTATTTTTTCAGTTTGAACTAAATGGGATTTTTACAAATAAGCCACGACAAAATAAAATTGCAATCGTCTAAAAGTATGCTCATTTTCTGAAGGTTCTCTTGTGGTCTCCCTGCTTTCCTTGTCTACAATTCTGGGCTTTGAACTTTAACCCAGGGCCACTCCTATTAGGGTTGATTATTTAATTTATGGGGATCTGGGAAATATGAAAATACAATGTTCTTTTGTTTAAAAATATTTTCAAGAAGAGGCTGTTAGGGTTATGAGGCCCTACATGACTGAAAAAGTCAGACACCATGAAGTTGGTGCTGGAAGTGGCCTTATCTAACACTGCCCAATGCCTTTCTGAAGGCAGTGCCTGGAGTTTGTAACTCTGTTCATCCCCAAAATGTTAGTTAGCTCACTAAGTGGTTGCCCTAATTTTAAGGGTTTTCTCAGCAACATTCTCAGGACACAGACACAAAGATGCTGACAGAAACCTATTCTTTCTTAAAAAACGCAGGCCACCCATCTCAGGAGCTCCTGCCTGGTAGCCCCTAGACCACGGTAAGACTACCAGCAAAAGGAAAAGATTGCAGTTTAGTTCTTTGTTTAGTTTTAGTTTAAAATAACAGGAGAGTTCGAAGAAAATGTATTTTCAGTATGTATAGCTGTGACAGTGTGTGTCCAGACGATATACAGAAGGCTTGTAAATCAATAAGAGAAGACAACTCAATAGAAAAACGGGCGAAAGTCTTGATTAAGCATTTTGATCAAGAAAACTCATGCATAGCGAAGAGTTATGAAAACACGCTCTGCTCTCCGAGCGGTGAGGGGGGAATGTAAATCAGAACCGCAGAGACACCCTTTTGTGTTTGTCAGTCTGGCAAGGTATAGTTTGTTACTATAATGGCTTCCCTTTCAGCCGTTTCAGTTACTAGCAGTCAACCACAGCTTGAAAATATTAAATGGAAAAATTCCGTACATAAACAGCCCATCCGTTTTAAGTTGCACACTGTTCCGAGTGCCGTGATGAAGTCACGCTGCATCTCACTGTGGCTGTGTTATACGTTTGTCCAGCACAGTCTACGCTGTGCATGTCCCTGGCCCACCAGTTATTTAGCGGTCCTCTGAGCTTTCCGATTTGCAGTCGCAGAATCACAGTGCCTGATTCCTGTATCCATTTTTCTGCTTACGATGGGCCCCAAAGCACAGGAGTGGTGAGATGGTAATCTGCGTGGGTCCATGAGATGTACTGTGACTCCTGTGAGTGACAAGATGGGTGTTTACCACTCCACAGGAAAAGGGGTCTGCTGAGGTGTGCAGAAGAACGATGCTCTCGCCTGCATTGACCAGGAAATGAGGACGAAGAAGACATCTGCCAGTTTTGTCTTGTGCCTCAGGTCACGAGGTTCCATCTGTGGTATACAGCAGGCGTTTAGTCAAGATGGAAAAGGCCTACGTTAGAGCAAGCAGGTGTACAAAAAGGCAGTATATGCTGAGTAGCGCTCCATTGTGTAGGTGTACCACATTTTCTGTATCCATTCCTCTGTTGAAGGGCATCTGGGTTCTTTCCAGCTTCTGGCTATTATAAATAAGGCTGCTATGAACATAGTGGAGCATGTGTCTTTGTTGTATGTTGGAGCATCTTTGGGTATATGCCCAGGAGTGGTATACCTTGGTCCTCAGGTAGTGGAATGTCCAATTTTCTGAGGAACCTCCAGACTGATTTCCAGAATGGTTGTACCAGTCTGCAATCCCACCTACAATGGAGGAGTGTTCCTCTTTCTCCACATCCTCGCCAGCATCTGCTGTCACCTGAGTTTTTGATCTTAGCCATTCTCACTGGTGTGAGGTGGAATCTCAGGGTTGTTTTGATTTGCATTTCCCTGATGATTAAGGATGTTGAACATTTCTTTAGGTGTTTCTCAGCCATTCCATATTCAGTTGAGAATTCTTTGTTTATCTCTGTACCCCATTTTTAATATGATTATTTAATTCTCTGGAGTTTAACTTCTTGAGTTCTTCGTATACATTAGATATTAGCCCTCTATTGGATGTAGGATTGGTAAAGATCTTTTCCCAATCTGTTGGTTGCTGTTTTTTCCTAATGACAGTCAGTGTTCTTTGCCTTACAGAAGCTTTGCAATTTTATGAGGTTCCATTTGTTGATTCTTGATCTTAGAGCATAAGCCATTGGTGTTCTGTTCAGGAAATTTTCCCTTGTGCCTATGTGGAGGTGTTTGATCCACTTCGACTTGAGCTTTGTACAAGGAGATAAGAAAGGGTCAATTTGGTTGTGTTTTCCTGTAACTCTTTAAGGAATTTTTTTGTTTCCTCTTTAAGGGTTTCTACTCGTTTATCTGTGTTCTCCTGTATTTCTTTAAGGGAGTTATTTTTATCCTTCTTATAGTCCTCTATCATCATCATGAGATGTGACTTTAAATCCAAATCTTGCTTTTCCAGTGTTTTGGGATATCCAGGACTTGCTGTCATGGGAGCACTGGGTCCCGATGATGCCAAGTAGTCTTGGTTTCTGTTGCTTAGGTTCTTGTGCTTGCCTCTTGCCATCTGCTTATCTTTGATATTAGTTTGTCTTGCTGTCTCTGACTGGAGCTTGTCCCTCCTCTGGGCCTCTGAGCCTGTGATCTTAGGAGTGAGTGCAGTCCTGGGAGACCAGCTCTCTCTGGGCAGGTTTTGGGTCTAGACGGCTGTGAGACAGCCTTAGCTTCCGTTGCAGATGGAGATCGAAATGGTCCTTTCCCAGACTGCTCCACAGTTTCTGTGTTGTGTGTGCTCCTGGTGGGTCCCTCTTTGGACAGTTAGTGGAGTGAAAGTGGGGTCTCACCTGTGGGTTTAGGAGCAAGAGCACTCCTGGGAGACCAGCTCTCTCCCTGCAGGTTTGGAGACCGGAAGCAAGAAAAACAATTTTAGTTGCATTCAGAGGAGTACGTGTCCATTCTACAAACCAGGACAATGACTTGTGCTAGGCTAGTTCTCTAGTCGGCATTCAGAGGTAGTCACCTGGATGCTTGCTAGAAATGCTGTTTCTCAGGCCCCATTCTAGATCATAGGACCAGGACCTGCTGCTGATTCCTGATGCAGTCAGCATGATTACAGCCTTATTTGTGTGTCTCCCCAGGGGAAGTTCACATTGAAAAGCTCTGCTCCAGAATGCTCTTAAACACCCTTCCTAGAGACTTATATCAAGAACACCTGATAATAAGTACTTTAAAGTATATTTTACAGCATAACACAGCAACACACACACACACACACACACACACACACACACACACAGTCATTTTGTAGTCCCATGATATTCGGATTGAGAGTCATTAAATTAGTCGTACTGATCAGTTGGGTCTTGTGTAGAAATTACTATCCTAGAGAAATACTTTCCCCCTGTTCTCTGGGAGACAAAGCAAAGATATTTTTAGCATCTGTGCATGCCATTTCTTGTATTAGTTCCTTTCCCAATTGCTGTGACCGATACTAAGAGCTATTTGAGAGGGGAAAGGGGTCTGCAGCTCATAGTTCAAGGGGATGCTGTCTATCAGCAGAGAAAGCTTTGTAGCAGGGAAAGGAGGCAGCTGGGGCCATTGTCAGGAAGCCTCAGGAGTGGAAGGTGAGGCTGGGTTACACAACAGAACAGCCAACTCTCAGTGTCTCGCCTCCTCCAGTGAGGCTCCACATCCTCCCTAAACAGTACCACCATCGGGGACCAAGTATTCAAGCACAGAATGTGTGCAGGGACACTTAACATCCAAAACCCAACCTCCCAGGTACTACAAAGCTGTGGAAATGGACTCTGCTGCAAAGGATGGATCCCAAGGAAGTAACATTGACTGAAACAAGACAAAACAAGACGACCCACATCACAGGAGAACACACACAGTATACTTCCTCCGTTCAAAGTCCTAAAATACAGGAAAATCACGCAATAAATGTGCATATGTATATGAAACTATAAATACGAACAAGACATGGGGGACTGCCTCCTGCTTAGTGGTTGAGGGATGTGATGGAGGGGACTCATGCAGATGTGGGTGACGTTCTATTGCTGTAAGTTCTGTGATGGGCACTATTCTCATTGTTCATATCACGTGCATTATAAATATCCCCTCATACATATTCAATATTAGCAACAACTACGAAGATAAAGGGAAGGCTGAACATCAGTGTAATTATGAATAAAGCTTCCAGAGAACACATATTTTAAAAGAAGATTTTGTTGTTGTTGTTATTATTATTATTATTATTATTATTATTATTATTATTATTTAAAAGGAAAATTAATTTGTTTGAAAAACAAAACACCTCACCCCTTTCTCCACATGAAGGCGGCAGAGCTGACTTTTGTATCTCATTTCTGCAGCACAAATATCCCTTTAATCACTGTGCTGGTCAAAATATTTAATTGTGGTGCTTTATTCTTCCATTTCAATGTAGGAAAACCACAGTTTTGCTGATGACAATTATCCTCTCATGCTACAATGGGGGCAGATGTCTGTACTTAATCCGAGAAATTATCTCCATTTCAGTGTCATGAATATCCTTCACAGTAATTAATCACAGACTGTATAAGCAGACCCTTTCACCTCCCTGACAGATACAACCAAATTGGCGATACATAACAGTCGACAAAACCCATATGCCACAAGCTCTGTGTACTGTTCCTTTTGGGGCTAGCCACTAACTAGTCAGGATTGATTAGGCCCTCATCTTTTACTGAGTCTCCAATAGCTTTATTATTTATTTGTTCCTAGCTCTGAAGAACCAGGCTTGATTGGTCTTCCCTTTCTGTGGGGCAGGGAGTGAGAAGTGAGGTAATTTGCTGAAGGTGGATGAATGAACTGGTGGCAGGCCGGAAATTAAAGCCCATGGTCCCAGGTGGCAATTTAGAGTCTTCCGCCCCTGGGAGCGGATACCCGCTATGTGTTCATCACTTGCTTTCACCCAAGGTTGCCGAGGCGTTGGATGAGCAGAAAGACCTTTCGTCCCAGTCCCTGTAGCCTTGCAGGATGTATCACGTCACTTAACGCCTGCGTTGCTCTTATATATTTCTATTTTCGTCGTTCCCTTTGTGTAAAGGATTTAAGCCCCATATAGGGTTGCAAACTCTCCCTGCAGCAGGAAATGTGCTTCTCTGTTTCTTTTTGGCATCCCTTCTCTGTAATCCCACCATGGTGCTAGGCGTGCAGGTGAATTCTTCACAAGCAGTCACTGTGCTCGGAGCCCTTAATTTAACCCCTTTCAAAGCAGGTGACCAAGACATGACATTCCAGTCTGCTTTATAAAGTGAATTTTGGCGTTTACCACAAGACATCTGTGTTTGGTTGCTGTTGAAATATGGCCTGATTTTAAAAAAGTTCAATTTTGACATCATTTCTTGTGGCAGTATTTGGCAGATAGTAGCCAATGGAATCTTTGAGAAAATTCCAGAAAGCATACCCTGGGCCATGAATATTTTTCCCTGGGAAACTGGAACCATGTAGGATACTACTTCCCTTGTCAATCGTAATTTTCTTTCTTATATAATTAATTGTATCTGACCCTGATGAGTTCCAGATCTAAAGGAAAGAATAAGGATATCAAATTACTAATGCTAATAAGGTATTTTGAAAAGTGGGAATTGAGTCTGAATTATTTTTAAAGTCATTTGAGAAGATGAGTTATTCAAATGACCACCCTTCCTCCCTCCTTTGGCTTCTTCTTTCCTTCTTTAGACTCTCTCTAAAGTGTTCTATTTTATTTGATTTGGAGACCGCTAAATGTCAAATTCATCTTTCTGGGCTTGACAAATTGGCAGCTTTCTCCCAGCAGGGCTTCTGTTTAGTGGTTCCTTCTAAGTCACTTAACAGATGACTGCCATTCTGAGTGGTCAGTTTCTACCAATCATGAGAGGTGTTGCCTATCACCCAACCCTTGCCATCTGCACCTCAGCAGGCCATATTTGGTTCTCTTCTGTCTATGGGCTTTTGTAGAACTGTCTTTGTTCCATACTTGGGGCTTCCAGAGCTGGTGATGGTTGACTAGTCCTTTTTTTTTTTTTTTTTGCCTTTTCACCATGTGTTGAGCTAACCTCTGGGGGCAGCCCTAGGTTTTGTTTGAGAATTATTCTTATCCATCTTAGCCCAGGAGGTCCCAACAGAGTTGACTCCATTTCTAACTCGTGAACCAGACCATGATCTGGCAATCATGTGATCTCATAAATTCCATATGCCCTGATATTTTCTGGGCTCTCCATTTCTCCTGGTCTTTGAGATGTGATAGTGCAGGGTAAGGGGCTGGTGCAGCAGTATTGCTAATGTATAAAGCCTGAGACTGGGGTCTGCATACAAGTAATTGAGTCAGGAGATCTAGAGTGAGAGAAACTTTATCCTTATGAATTTACCTAAACCCCTGCATCCACCGACTCTCTAGGATTTTTATTTAATAGATTGTTCTTAAATCAGTGTCATGATCCTAGAAAAACTCAGCAAAAGAAACAGAGATCACCCACATATTGCCCTGATTCCACACATTGACAACCTTCCTACACCGTCAATGTCCTTCACCAGAGTGGTACATTTGTTATAACCTGTCAACTGATACATCATTATCATCCCAAATCAGTGTTATCCATTAGTCTGTCTCTTTGTTTTATAGTCTTTGAGTTTCATTCAAAAGTATAATGACATGCACATCATTGTAGTATCATACAGAGTAGTTTCACTGACCTGAAAAACCCTCCATGTTAACCCATTCCTCCTCTAACATCTTAGTAAACAGTGATGTTTTTAATCTTTTCCATAGTCTTGCTTATTCCAGAATATCATATAGTCAAGTCACATTGAAAGTGTCCAGATTTGGTTTCTTTTATCTAGTAATACTGGTGTAAAAATGTCCCAAAATTCTGTCAGAGAATTCCCAAAGCTGATAAACAACTTCAGCAAAGTGGCAGGGTATAAAATATCAAACAAATCAGTAGCCTTCCTTTATACAAATGATGAACAAGCTGAGAAAGAAATTAGGAATGCAACACCCTTCACAAAAGCTACAAATAGTATAAAGTATCTCGGTGTAAATCTTACCAAGCAAGTGAAAGATCTGTATGAGAAGAACTTCAAATCCCTGAAAAAAGAAAGTGAAGAAGACCTCAGAAGATGGAAAGATCTCCCATGGTCATTGACTGGTAGGATTAACATAGTGAAAATGGGCATTTTACCAAAAGCAATATACAGATTCAGTGCAATCTCCATTAAAATCCCAACATAGTTCTTCAAAGACGTGGAAAGAGCAACTCTCAACATCATATGGAAAAAGAAAAATCCCAGGATAACCAAAAAAATTCTCAACAATAAAGGAACTTCTAGGGGAATCACTGTCCCTGACCTCAAGCTGTACTACAAAGAAATAGTGATAAAAAACTGCATGGTATTGGTACAGAGACAGGAAGGTGGAACTAGAATCGAAGACCCAGAAGTAAAATCACGCAACTATGGACACTTGATCTTTGACAAAGAGGTCAAAAACATACAGTGGATAAAAGGAAAGCATCTTCAATAAACGATGCTGGTCTAACAGGCAGTCTATATGTAGGAGAATGAAAATAGATCCATATTTACCACCCTGCACAAAGTTCAAGTCCAAATGGATCAAGGACTTCAAAATAAAACTGGATACTCTGAATCTAAAAGAAGAGAATGTGGGAAAGATCCTTGAACTCATTGGCAGAGGAGGAAACACAATTCCTAAACAGAAAACCAGTGGCTCAGGCTCTAAGATCAACAATTGATAAATGGGACCTCATGAAACTGAAAAGCTTCTGAAAGGCAGAAAACACTGTAAAGAGGACAAATTGGCAACCTACAGATTGGAAAAAAAATACCTCACTAACCCTAAATCCTACAGAGGGCTAATATCCAAAATATATGAAGAACTCAAAAAGTTAACCTTCCCAAACCCAAATAACCCAATTAAAAACTAGGGTACAGTGCTAAACTGAGAAATCACAACAGAAGAATCTCAAGTGGTCGAAAAATACTTAAAGAAATGTTCCAAGTTCCTAGTCATCAGGGAAATGCAAATCAAAATGACCCTGATAGTCCACCTCACACCAATCAGAATGGCTAAGATAAAAAACTCAAGTGACAGCACATGGTAGTGAGACATGGTGAAAGAGGAACACTCCTCCATTGCTGGTGCAACTGTAAACTTGTACAACCACTCTGGAAATCAATTTGATGGTTTCTCAGATGATTGGAAATAGTTTTACCTGAAGACTCAGCTACACCACTCTTGAGCATATGCTAAAAGATGCCCCACTACACCTACAAGAACTGATGGTTAACTACATTCATAGCAGCCTTATTTGTAATAGCCAGAAGCTAGAAAGAACCCAGGTGTCTCTCAACTGAAGAATGGATACAGAAAATGTGGTTCATTTACACAATGGAATACTATACAGTTATTAAAAATGATGACTTCATGAATTTTGTAGGAAAATGGATGGAACTAGAAAATATTATCCTGAGTGAGGTACTCAGATCCAAAAGGACATACATGGTCCAATAAGTGGATATTAGCCAAAAAGTACAGAGTACCTAGGATACAATCCACAGACCGGGTGAGGCAGTTTCACTCCCACTTAGAGAGAGCCAGAGGGAGGGAGGTATGTGGGTGGGAGAGGAGATGGGGAAAGGAAAAGGGGAACAGGATTAGCTAGGGTGATGGTGGGTGGACAGGAGAAAAGCCCTGAGGGACAGCAGAATGAATGGAAATATGCAACTTTCAGGGGTGGGAGGTGGGGGAACCATCTAGAAAGTTCCAGAGACATGGAAAGTGAGAGACTGTCAGGATTCAATAGGGGTATCCTTAGCCATAATGCCCAACACTGGGGAGAGGGAATTTGAAGAGCCCACCTCCAGTAGATAGACAGGGCCTCAAATGGAGGGACTGGATTACTAACCCACAGTCAAAATTCCTGACCCAGAATTGTTCCTGCCTCAAAGATCTGCAGGGACAAAAATGGAGAAGAGACTGAGGAAAGGAGGTCCAGTGACCAGCCCAACTTGGGATCCATCTCAGGGGGAGGCTTCAAGACCTGACACTATTCCTGATGCTATGGTGTGCTTACAGATGGGAGCCTGTCTCCTATTGTTGTCATCTTTTGACTAAATTTTGGCTAAACCCTTTCAAGCTGGTCTCTTTCTTCAGTTCTGGTCTTCCTCCCAGTGTCTCCTCTATCATCTGTCAGAAGAACCATTCAGAAAAACAGAACTGTAGGGTCATTCTTCAGCTCTGTTTGGACCAAGCTACTGCACTGCACCCCTGTTCTCCAAAGTCTAAGGCACTTTGACCATGGATGGTCTAACAGTACCCCGGCTCCTCTCCTACCCCTTGCTTATCTCTGTGGTATTCATTAATTTTCAACTCAAGTATTATTTCCTTCCGAAAGCCTTCTCAGTGTTTGTGGTAGGACTAGTTATCTTTGCTATTCCATAACACTCAGGCTGGCCGCTCAGCACCACACAGAACTGTCGTGATTCTCTGCCTGTCCTGGAACGAGGGTTACTATGAGCCACTTCCTGGAAGCAAGTATAAAGTTTACAAGGTGCAGGAATAGGTACATGTGGCTCAGTCCACTACAGGCAGGTGGTGATAAAACCGTTGAAGCTGGGGGGTTAATGGTAGTAATTAATAAGGATGAAGGGGGACTGTGAAGCTCTGTGAGGAGGAAGGAAGGAGGGATGGAGAGCTGTGTGTTGTTGGTGCTTTTGCTGTTCTCCTTGTGAGGTACATTTCCCCTTTTTCCTTTCCAGGAGACATGAAATGTGAGAAAATCACCCAAGTCCAATAATTAGCAAGGGACGGAGTTGATTGGGTTGTCAGGTTTAGGAAATTAAAATGTAGGACACTTAGTTCAATTTGAATTTCAGATAAATGACTTGATTTATTTGTGCTGCTATGATATAATACTGCAGACCGGGTAATTTATAAATGATGGAAGTACATTTCTCATAGTTATGAAGTCTGGGAAGTCTAAAACCAAGACAAGGGCTGCTCCCTCTGCTTCTAAGGTGGCTTTTTGTTCTGTGTCCTCCCAAGGACAGGAGTTCTAGGTCCTCAGGTGGCTGAGGAACAGCAGACTGGGAAGGGTAAACGGTTGGAGTTTCTTTTTAAAGGGTTTTAATCTCTTACACAGGGTGGGAGCCCTGTGACCCAACCACTCCTGACAGGCCGTGCCTCTTACTATCACCACATTGGGATATAAGTTCAACATGGAGTTTGTACAGGACCCATCTTTAAATCACAGCTGTGGCAAACACTTTAAAAGCATATTTCAGCTGTTCACAGGAAGCCCAATATTTTAATCAGCAGCTCTGAAAGGTAGGCAGTCTCTAATGCACTAATGACAGGTAATTCTCGAGTATGTTAAACCACTCTAGCCCAATCAGTGGCTGAGAATATTGAACGAGACAAGGCAGTGGTCAGGCTGGTGGACTGCGCGGTGCAGTTCTCGGATTCTCAGCCACAGTGAAAACCACCCAGTGGCATTTCCAGAAGAGTTGAATCTCTGCCTCGCATCACAATTCGGAGAAACTTAGAAAACCCCTGCCTTCAGCCCCTTACAGGAAAGCGAGGTGTCAGTCAAACACTAGGAGATTTCCCAAGGAAGGACTCCAAAGTACGGAGATGTATTTGGAATGATGCTCAGGGAGAATGAATACCCCCTCCCCGATCAGAAACAATAGCTAGTTGATTATAGCCACTCCATGGAATATTTTGCAACTGTTAAGAACAATGAGTACAAAGACTGTTTAACACAAGAAAAGCATATGCTACACCGTAGGACACGTTCTTGTGCATAGATGATAGCCACACCTGTTTGATGGGAGAAAAAGGAAGAATAAGAAAACCTTAATTGTAAGAAAAATGATGGGTAAGAAATGCACCAGGTGCCAAGGTGGTTATCCTTGGCTGGCTGGCCACCATCATCTCACCCCAACTCTTCTGTGTTACCCAGACTTTCTCTCAGTGGCTATATACTAACGGCTCACATTGGAAATCCAGAGTGTGTGAGTTAGAGGTGTGGAGGGTGCTGTTTCTTGTAACATCTGTCTCTTTTTCTCTCAGTAGATGTAATTATTTTTTTTAAACACGGGGAGACAATAAATAGTTACTGATCAAGAAAATGAGGTATTCTTTAAAATTCTTATTACATTTATGTATTTGCTTATTCTGCATGTGCCTGTATGTGCTGTGTGAACATCGGGGTGGGGTGGGATAGGGGCAACAGAGGACAACTTAGAGAAATCGACTTTCTCCTTCAACCTTGTGGGTCTCAGGTTTGGAACTGAAGTTGTCAGCTTAGTGACAAAGGGACTTTCCCGGTTTAACTCTCTTGCCGCTTAGGTCTCCACCATGGCTTTTTCAAGATCCAATTAAAGAGAGTTGGAAAGATTGGGAGTTAGTTTTTGTTGGTTTGGGATTTGAAGATAAGCCTCCTGGTCTCTCTCTGGGACCGAGTTTCCTCATCTGCAACTTGAGGGCTTTGACACCATGTCTATAGTGGTTTTCCAGAAGTGGTAGTAATTTGGAGTTATTTTCTTACACAGGGAGGTTCAGCCTGTTAGAAAGTGAGGGACCTTACAATTCCAAGCAACCTCTTAGCTGTAGGTGTGCCTACCTTAGGATCTTGTGTGGCAGACTTTTCCGAGACTCCAGAACGGCTTGCCTGCACAGGGATCACTCAGGTTTAAACCTGCTGCTTTCAGCCTTTCAAAAGCTTTATTTTCCATGGTTTCAGTGCTTTCTGAATGATTGCTTTGTTCTGTGATGGTAGCAGTTTCTGGCCTATTTTAGGCTTGTTGGCAGGCATCAGCGTCCCTCCAGAGCTGGCTGGACATGTGTCCATGCTACATCAGAGAAAAAGAGTGTTGAGAGGACCAACGTCTTCTGCAGTTACCATTGTGATTTTGTGTTTGGGCAGTCAAAGAGATGTTTTGTACAAAAGCAAATTACCAGGAATCAAAAAAGAGGATTTGAGAAATCCTTTATGTTCAGGTTCTGTTTACCCATTTGAGGCACATTCAGAGATAAAATGGAAGTGTGCTGAGCTGAGCCGGTTACATCAGGAAAGATGCTTCTGTATCCATCCATTTTTATGGTGGATAAAGACTTGATTGTTTTTAAGCTTTTCACTCCTGCCATCTCTAACCCCCCAACTCTTTATTATAAGAAATGAGCAGCCCTTAAAATCTTTCGTTAGCTTTAACCAATACATCACACCCCTTTAAGCTTTTCTCAATGCTGCTTTGTTTCCTTGACAAAAATTATTCTCATTATGATGTGAATAGTTTATTCTGTTGGTTAAATGGGAATACTCTTCTGCATAAGTGACATTTGTTTAAAATAGGTATAAGATGAAATGCCACTTTAGTTAAGGTCAAGTCGTTTGTGGGAATTTTAGGTCCAAAGCAACATGTGGTGGCATCTTCCATTCCTGTCTGTCCCTCTGTCCCTCAGTCCCTCCCTCTGTCCCTCTGTCCCTCCACCCCTCCCTCCCTCCTCCAAGAGAGAGTCAAATAGAGATTATAGCAAAGTAGAACATTATAAAATACATGGAGAAAGAGACATACAAAATAACTTAAAAATCTTCTTCTCTAACTCTGGACTAATGCTTACAGCACGCAGACCGAATTCACACTTCAGGAAATCTGCAGTAATTGGATCTTACAAGGGCAGAGCTGTTTTTTGAGAACGTCACTGTCGACATTGCTTTGCCCCTTCCAATTAGTACCTAACTCTGTAATGTGTTTAGCCTTTTCCCTCCACAAAGGCTTATTGATTTTGGCCAAAAATGCTATTATTTCAGAAAAAGAGAAGAACATCAGATATTGAACCAGCATAAACATCCACATAACTGGATACTTGTCTATTCCGGTGCTCGCTTTCCAGCGATAGGGTTTGAGCTGCAATTGTTAGAAGCCGAATATAGAGAAGAGGCATCAATAACAGTTTCTTCCAATCTCATCCCTAGCAAATTGAGGGGAAAAAATAACAAACAATAGACCCCATCTTTTGCCCTTCTCTACTGAGGATGTGGATATGGAATTTAAATCCATCCAGCGCAGGAGGGACCGTTAGCCTGAGAGGAGATGGCGAGTACGATGGGAAGACTTGTTCAGCGAGGGGACTGCAGAGGTTAGAACCTTTTTATGGGCAAATATAGAAAAAAAGGAGCAAAAGCAAGTGTGTTCTTTAATAGGCCAGAAGGTAGGCCATCACTTTCTGTGTGTATCCATAATGATTTCTTTGCTCTGCGACTTTGGGACATAAGATCACGGGCGTTCTCTCTGCTGCTGCTCGCTCCATGACAGTGGGCACTCTGCCCCACACAGCACGTGACTCCAGCCTCACCTGGGTGGAGTCACTTAAGAACTCATCATCCCATGGATTCCCTCATTTGACTCCTATTTAAACCTTCTGGATGGGAGGTGTATTATTCTTCCATGAAGTCTTTCACAGACCTTCAGAAAGCGGAGTAGCCATGTGTGTCCATCTTTTCTACTAGACTGAGTTTCTTGAGAGGACTGCAGCAGGCTAACCAATTCCTTCTGTCGTAGAACACACTGAGTAAGAAGCAGGCAGCTACCTTCCTTCTCTTCCAGTTTCTCTTAGATTTGTGTGGCAACACGAATTTCTCTTCCTTAAGGAAAGGAAGTCTTAGTTCTAGTAAAAACAATGGTGACGTTATATATTTTCACACTGAGCCATAGGGGCCATTTAAGAACTGGGCAAACATTTCTCGTGGTTAAGCCTAAATGATACAAAAGAGTCAAGCTTGTTCACGCAGCCACTGTAAGATTCTACCTATATGTAGCGAGAACGGAGTCGAATGGCATTCAGTCTTCTGGCGTTTCTTTGGATAAGAACCCATGTGGAGGAAAGTTGACTCAGGAAGGAAGACCAGATAGACCTTCTTACTGTCTTCAGGTCTTGGAGTTTTCATAGATGCCTAAAGATAGAATTGTTTTCTTAGAGGATGCGTTTCATCTTGGATGGGAGTCAGATCTTCTCCCTGCTGTTCCTTTTCCTTTCTTCTGCCACTCATACCCAGGTTCCCACTTCATCTCCTCTCTTCTTCTTCAGTTGCTTGGGATCCAACTTCATCTTTAAGGCTCTACCCTGAGTTGGTGGTGGACAGGATCATGCCCATGCTTTAAGAAGGAAGCATGGATACTTCTAGCCTTGTAGATCCCACTGGTGTGGACTGGTATCCTTACGTCCCCCAAGAGTCTGGTACCAGAAGAAGGCTGGGATCACATGACCACCGATTCAGTGCAACGAGGCAGTACTTGAGCTTGTGGACTATGACAGGGACTTCTTAACTTTGGAAACATCTGTTTTTTCCTCTTTAGTGTATGAAGCCAATTCATGTTGAGCATACACATATAGAAACAGAAACACACAAAACTCCTACCAGTAAGTATAATGTTATCCAAAATGTGAAGTGTGAAAACAGTAAATAAATGGAAGTAGAACTTTTTTTACTCTTAACACCTATGTATTACCATCTGATACAGAATCTTCCTCTCCAATATATATATATATATACATACACACACACACACACACACACACACACACACACACACACATATATATATATTTTATTTATAGAATTAGACAAATCCAAAGAATTGCATATGGTAAGTGTGAAGGTGTGTGTGAGTGTGTGTGTGTGTGTGTGTGTGTGTGTGTGTGTGTGTGTGTGTGTGAGTGTGTGTTGTGACAAGCAAAGACAGAGATAGAAGGAGATACAGAGACAGAGAGGGATTGAGTCTTTCCATTGAGTAATCAATTAAGTACATATCAGAAATATAGACATAAAGAAGATGAAACTATTTTTAAAAGAAATTTATAACTTAAAACTAATAATTTCAGCCTAAACAGGTTTTTTGAAATAGGTTAGTATTTGAGGGAAAAATCATTTTTAAGCCCTTTGGTGACATTTAATACTTTATTTCACCTTTGAAGTCACTGGATTGACATCAGGTACAGAACTCTAATCAAACTCAGATATTACGTGATTTTTTAATAAGATGAAGATAATCCTTTCTTGGGTTGGTTACAGGGAATGGTCCTTTGATATCTGCCATCTAAGAAATACTGTGTGAGGCAGAGCATGAAGAATTACGAGGAAAATCAAGATCAGATATGGTGCTCACAAAGAATAGCAAACACAGTGGCTGTCCACTCTCCTCATCACCTCAGCTTGGTTTATTCTTCGTCACACACAGAACAGGGTTTCTTTTTCCTTTCATACAGTACTGATGGAGCGCTACACAGAAATCCTTCTATTGCTTCTTTAGACAAGGGGCCTCACTGCCATGTCCTCAGCGTGAGCTAGGCCTTGTGCTGGCACTGGGTAGCTTCCATTCTTCCTCAGGTCCTGTCCTGGCTTGCTGTGCGACCTGCAGGGAGTCTGTAACAGCTCTCTGTGGATCTGACTCTTCAGAGAAGTGACCTCAAGGCAGCCTCTGAAATGCCTGGCATTGTCCCCAGTGTCAGAGCTAGTCTCTTGCTGTAGGTTTAAGAGCAGGATGGGATTATGTCACTTGTCAGAGGAATCAGGTTTATGATCACTCACACTCTCTGTAGTGACTGACTTCTGGATACAGCTGCCTGGGGCTAGAAGCAGTCACTGTGGCTTTAACTTTACCCATTAAAATAGAAAAGGAAGCACACCTGCCAATGCAAAACACCTAGTAAGATTTTGGTGTGTGTGTGTGTGTGTGTGTGTGTGTGTGTGTGTGTGTGTGTGTGTGTGTGTGTGTGTGTGTGTCTGTGTCTGTGTCTGTGTGTATGTCTGTCTGTCTCTGTGTTTGTGTGTACATCTCTTTCTGTGTGTATGTATGTGTTAGGTCTCTGTCTATCTGTCTCTGTGTGTGTGTTTGTGTGTGAGTCTGTCTTTCTGTGTGTATGTGTGTCTGTCTCTCTCTGTTTCTGTGTGCCTCTCTCTGTCTCTCCGTCTCTGTCTGTCTCTGTCTCTCTGTCTCTCTGTCTCTCTGTCTCTCTGTCTCTCTGTCTCTCTGTCTCTCTCTCTCTCTCTCTCTCTCTGTGTGTGTGTATGTATGTTTTTTTGGGTGCTTCCAAGAGTCATTTGGCCTCTTAAATTTGTGGAAAATTCACCATCCTGGGGACCACTGGGCATTTTAAGCTGCCCTTATTTGGTCTTTCTGAATTTGGGTTGATGAGTCTGGCCTTGGTGTTTTCCGTGATGTGGAAATTAATATAATCTTCTCTTGAAAAATTTCTGCGTGTTTTTAAATTGCTTTTTTGTATGCCTATGAGGTAATGGATTTCGTCACGGAACTTTCAGACATCCCTTTTCTCATTCACTTCCATGCCTTACCTGTGCCTCACATCTGCACCTGCGTGCCCCTGTCTCCCTCGGGCTGGTTCTGTCTCTCCCTCTACTTCTGTTCTCATGCCGCATATGCGCCATTACCCTCTCTATTTTTTTTTTTTTAAAAAGCTAGGACTTTGGTAGGCCAAACTTTGTTGTAGTTGCTAAGCATAATTTGTAACAGCCTCAAAAGAGAGAAGCCAGCTCAGGGCCCAGGTGAGGATGGGAGGAGCCTCCTGGAGGAAGGCATGGTGGTTCCTTAGCTACTGTTTGGTCATCAGTATCCAAAGAAGTGGCCCAACGATATATGTCCCACAACAAAGTACTTTATGGTTAAGGAATTATTATTTTTTGAGGTATCCCAATAATATTCATGTTATGTTAAGAAACAGAAGGAGTGATTTTCTGTGTAGGTTTTACTTTAAAAATTATTGAATGGATGAAAAGGAAATGGAGAAGTTTGTGACTCAAACATGATAATTAGTCTGCTGTTGATAATTATCTAACAGGGTGACGGCTCCATGGAGACCTCTTCTGGAGTCTCCCTATCTTTCATTTGTTTAAAATTTCTGTAGTGAAAAGGGAAAGATAAGTCCTGAAAGGAGGATGGGAAAGGGGCCTTTGTGTGCCTCAAGGTGACTAGCTTTACCTAATGGCCTCGAGCGGCGCCTTTGACTTTGATGTTTCAGCTGAATCTCCTCTCCCACTTTCCCAGGCCTTACCTGTACGGAAGAAGTGTTAAAGGCACAACATCAAAGATGGCTTTATTCTTAACGTGCCTTTTCCAATGGTATTTCCTCCAGGTGAAGTAAGGCCACAGCCTCAGCCAGAGGCCAAGGATAGACTCCCAGTCTTGGTCAGTGACTTTGAGAGTAGGCTCCAGTTTGTCTAGGAAAGGACTTAGCAAGAGCCAGATGAGGATGGAGATGGGGAAAGAAAAGTCCTTGCTTCCAGGATATTTGATTCTGCTCTCTGTCAGATCCAGGACTTTAACATCAGGTTTTCTGCTCCTGCCTACACCTCTCCCATCTCTGTTTCCAAATTTTCCTTTCTCCCTCTTTCCTTATGAAAAAAATCCCTCTGCTTCTGGGCACCTTATTAAAGCATGTTCTTCTAGCTCTTAGCATTAAGAATCTGTCAGCATTTCCCATTATGTAGCTCTCTCAGCTGACACTCTATTCTTAATTGGCACTATTGTAGCGGAGAAAAGACAAAACACTTTAGTTAATGCTAGAGCCCAGGCTACGTTCTCAATCTTAACACTGTGTGTCCTGGATTAGTGGGTTTAAGTTAGTTCTTTAATTTACTTGAATATCTTTTATTCCCAGGTGAATGCTCTGCTTTTTTCATTATTTATCTACCAGCAGTCACAGGGAAGCCTTTTCTCTGAGAACTGGATTCCTTACCAGGGTCAACCCCGGTTCTTACAGTTTTCTGTTCTTGCATGGGGAGACTAACTGTGGAAAATAAGAATTGGGGGACATGCTTAGGAATGGTCATGTCTACTCCCCTTACTTTATGGATTTTAAAATAGGCTAAAATATTAGAATATCTTCTATACTGCTGGAGTCGTTTGGTATAGTTCAGTCTTCCCACTTCTACCTTAGGATCCTCCAACCACAAAATGTGCTTTTTTTTTTAAAAAAATGTACTTTTTGAAAAAATGGCTTTCATTACGTACAGATTTGAGGAGCTAAACAGGCAAATCTCTGAGAGACTGCTTTGAAACTGTCTCCTAGACATCCACGGGGCTGTTACACTCAAGAGCTCACAGCACCTGTGGTTGGATGCTCATGACCTGTTCACAAGGCAGTCAACCTTCCAGTATGAATGAGGAAGATGGGTAGTAGCAACCCCCCTCCCAGATGAAGAGCTATGGAAGCTGATGCTGCCTAGAGGAGGAGACTCAGTTTTCTTCAGGGGTGTGGCCCTGAATAGGTTAGGTGGACGGCTTCTCATCCAAGTACCTTTGAATAGCACTTGTGGACTCATTGTGCTGAGTGTGTGTGTGTGTGTGTGTGTGTGTGTGTGTGTGTGTGTGTGTGTGTTTAAGGGGCATACAGATTATGAAATCTTTTAGTTGAAAGAAAGAACAGAAAGAAGCATGTAGGTATTTGTTAAACAATCTGATGACAGAATTCTGTTTTTAGCGTCCTCAAGCCCTATGTGGTTTCTAATCCACAGCTAATTCGACAGCAATATTTTTAGCAGCTCACCTTTATCGAGCCTTTCTGAAAAAAATTTTTTACTCTGTTTCTATAGAAACAGTAAGTCCTCTTTACATGTTCATGCTATATTAACACTTTAATACCTAATTAAATCCTAGAGTTACAATTATAAGTACTTGGGCAAGGGCATGTTTAGGAACAAGCAGTGTTGACTTTCAGTCTGCATAGCAATTGGTGGAAGCTGTAGTATGTATACAAGATCTTCTCCCCTCAAAGGGGAATTGTTCAAATTGTACAGAGGATTTGCAGAGGTAAAGATCAGCTGACTATAAATGGTAGACATTTACCAGATCATGTCCATTTTTTTCTTTTATTGACATATAATTGTATATAGTTAGGGAGTATACCATGACACAATTCGGTATACACTGTGTAATCCATCATCTTAAACATAACAATTTGTGATAAGAAATTTCCAAGTTATGGTGTTCAGATGTCTTAAATACACAACCCATTGTTGTTAACTGTATTTGTTTAGCTGTGTAAGGGAATTGCTGAATTATTCATTTGGTTAAATAACAAAATAAACAAGGCACAGAAAAACAGATTTTACATGATGTCATTCATATTCAGAATAGTAGAGGCTGAGAAAAAGAGAAAAGGGAGAGATTGGTAATGGGTACCAGGTTACAGTTAAAGATTAATTTTTCATAGGCACATCCTATTGATATATTTTTTGGGCTCGTGTCTTCACAGAAGATTCTGTTCTAGCTTTTCACCTCTGGGGACCCTCAACACATTGTAGCCCTGTCCCCAGGCCCATGCCCAGGTGTTGACATTGCTGAATGACCATAGGTCTCCCTCACATTTTGTGCCTAGCACTTGAATATTTCCATATGTATTTCTAGATTTCAAACCAAATTATATGATGCTTTTATTGGTCATATTTTATTGAAAATGTCTGTGTTGTTTTAGAAGAAGGGAGTTATCTCTACCAGGTTAGTTCATTTGCCAGTAATCTCTGGAAGACCTACCAAGTTTCAAGTGTAAATGATTGGTTAAGCTGTGATTTCTCTAGTGCAGTGATTCTCAACCTGTGGATTGCAACCCCTTTGAGGTGAAATGACCCTTTTATAGGGGTCACCTAAGGCCATCAAAAAACATAGATATTTACGCTGTGCTTCATATCAGTAGGGAAATTTTGTTTTGAAGTAGTAACAAAAATAATTTTATAGTTGTGGGTCACCACAATTTGAGGAACTATAGTAAAGGAGCACAGCATTAGGAATACTGAGAACCACTGGTCTAGTGAGATATCTCAATGCAGCCTTTGCTTATTTTCAAGAAGACAGATGCAGGTGTCCTGTTGAAGGATCTCTTTTGCTGATACCCGCCCAATAGTAGAGGTTTCCTGGCTCCAGCACACTGCTAAGCCCACATGTTTCTCCCACACCGCCCTGGAGGCACTCCAAGTTACCACAGCTTTTTGTCTCCCTGTAGGCCAAGTTTTAATTCTGCTTCCTATTATCCCATCACTCTAAGCCTTGGACATTCTTTCTTTGATATAGATCTGTCAGGCCTCTTTGTAAAAATGTAAACCCATTACAACCCCTTTATTCACCCTGGCACTAATGTCCTGACTTCAAATAAATGTCCCGAGGCTTTGCTGGCTGGCCTTTACAAAGCAGCACATTTTAAGTTACTCTCCATCTACTGTCCTCCTTTACTTTGTTTAAAGATGTAAAATGAGGGCAAAGAATCATGGGCCTTAACTAATAGCCTGCAATTTCCTGCTGTCTCTACACCTTCTTTATGACATTAATTCATTACCACGTCTATGACCTATGGAATCTCTTCTGGATAGGAATGACTGTGAGCTAAAATAGAGTTAAAAAAAATACCAATTTGATTCAATTGTCTTGTCAGAGTTTCTGCCACCGCCTCACAGGGGCAGGATGCACTATTGTAATCATTTCAGCAACTGCTCTTTGCCTAAAACATGTCTTAATTACTTGTCTCCTCTACCTGAAGCTTAGGGTTTTGATTTAGTTTCCTTTGGTTAGAAATGAAGTCATATCCATTTAAAGCACATCCGAATTTTCCTTCCATTGACCTCACTATTTTGTCAATTTTCTCCAAACAGGTCATGATGGTACAATTACTGAGAAAAACATCCTGTTTGCATTTATATTCTCCGCATTATCATTTGATACTCAACTGCCTGAGCTTGGCAGATGGGTTAAGGTTAGTATTTAGTAGAGAGGTTATTTGGCTTACAAATAATAGAAACTGATTGTAGTACATGTGAGGACAAAAGTAATCTGCTGGGAGGTTATCAGGGGGCACAGAAAGTCAAGGGGAGGGCTCAGAACATGGGAACTGTGTTAATCAGCTGTCGCTATAATTTAAAGCAGTGTCGCTATAATTGTGCTGCATGAAACAAAAAAAAAACCCTCAAAACACAGGCATTTGTGGGGCTGTGGAGGTGGCTCGGTTGGTAAAGTGTTTGATATAAAAGCATGAGAACTTGACTTTGAATCTTAGCATCCATGAAGGAAGCCAGGTTGGTGGGATGCACTTGCTAGTCAGGCTAGCCAAATAGGTAAGCTTCAGGTGCAGCGAGACCTTGTTTCAAAAATAAAGTGAAGAATGATTGAAGAACATACCTAACGTCAAATACCACCCCTCACTGCAATTGACTGCACACACACACACACACACACACACACACACACACACACACACACAGAGAGAGAGAGAGAGAGAGAGAGAGAGAGAGAACAGAAATACACACACACAGACACACATACACAGAGACAGAGGAGAGACAGAGAGACAAAGACAGACAGAGACAGAGAAAAAGACACACATATAAAAAAGGAAAACCTTTAAGAGTTTAAAGCAGTGAGCATGTGTTGTCATATCTATGGATCTCCTGGTTGTGGATCTCAATGGCTTGGTGAAATGTTGCATCTTTCAGACATCTTGGTCCTACATTGTTTGATATATGAAAGTTACCTCCTATAGTAAATACATAATTGAGTTTTTTCCAATAAAGGCAAGGTCTCATGTAGTGCAGACTGGCCTTATATTTGCTATATAGACAAGTATGACCTTGAACTATTGATCCTCCTACCTCTACATCCCAAGTGTTGGATTTCAGGTTTAGGCCTGTATGAATTGCTGTATGTCCAGCTGTAAGGACATAACTGAATTAAGGCCTCTAAGATGTGGCAAGCATGAAGTACCTACATGACTCTTGAATGTGCATAAGTACCCAGGCAAGGGGAAATGCCACAAGCATGGAAGTGGATGGATAGTGGTAGTTGTAGTGTGTAGTTTATATTATCTCATTTTAAGTTCTAGGCAGATGGCGCTACTAGCCGCTGTCCAGGTTCCCTTGAATCAGTGGATGAAACACACACACACACACACACACACACACACACACACACACACACACACACTCACTAGCTCATTTTTAAACTGCCTTATAGCTCAGCAGCTGGGCTCTTCTCAGCCTCCCTTGGCTAGCGTGCCCTTCTCTTTACTCCTTGCTCAACACTTCTAAATCTGCCCTAGCTTAGTCATACTACTTTAGACCCAATTGAGGAAGCTGCCAATGGCCACTCTACCCAAGATCTCACATGGCTGGTGACTCTTTCTCCCTCCAAAGCATGGTGAATTCCCTTTCCTCATCCTGTGTTTCCTAACCTGCCTGTGGGAACCTGGAAGTCCCACTTCTGCTGCCCAGCCATTGGCTGCTGGTATCGATTGTTCAATCAAGAACCAAGTGAGGAACAGGACCTTCAGTGGTCACATGCAGATTCCTGATCAAAGTATCAGAACCACTCCCTACAGGTAGCTGGGATTTGAAAAAGGAATTCTGCTTACTTTGACAATGAGGGAGGAATCCGGGAGCCTAAGGAATGTGTAGGTTGAAAAATGACAGGCAAAAAGAGAACCTCTGGGTAAGCTTGGTCTTGACACCTTGCTTTGAGCTCAGAGCCTTTCCTCTGTTAAACCCTGAGCCAACACATTCCCCAGACTTCCTGGGTACAGGCAAAGGAGCATAAAGGACAAATGAGATGTGGGTGACAGAGCTATGGGAGATGGAGGTGGAGATGGCTGCTTTACAAGTAAAAGGACAAGAAAGACCACTATGAGGAAAAAGAACTCTATGGTCTTGAAGATGTCAAAGCCTAGAATCATATAGAAGAAGAGCTGTCGCTTCAGAGAAGGGCTCCTGGCACAACTGATGATGAGGGTCCCCGAGCAGTCTCAACCACACCCCCTAGAACTAGCCACCCCAGTCATGGTAAACCAGTTTCAGAAACAGCTACTTGGCTGTAGTGTCAATGTCTGCTGAAATGTACTTGTCTGCAAGCTTTGTTAAGGGATACAGGGCCACCACCAAGCTGAAAAGGACTCTTATCTGTGTATATCTAGTTGTTTCAACACCACTACAGACAGTAGTCAGCTCAGTACTGAGAGTTCCTCTTGATCAAGGGAGAGATTCACAAGAGCTCAAGGAAGAATACATTTTCATGAATAAGAAACTGGGGCAGGAGAATTGTTCCCAGTGTACAGAAGACAGAGAGGAATTAAGTGGGCAGTTGGTGTCTATCTGATTGCTGTCTGATTTCTAAAGCCATTTCAAATCCAGGGTATAAAGGGTTAAATTGGTAGCCTTAAACTAACATTGAGTCGAGGAATGACACTCAGAGAAGAATTGCTGGCCAGAACTGTCAGCTATAGCTCAACCTGCTGCCCGGATTAGTTTCCTGCCCTATAACATGGTTTATGATGACTGAACTTCAAATATCCAAACTACCTCGAGAATGCAGATGACAGCAGTTAAATGGGGATGAGCGTAATGAGCAACTCTAAGTTCCCACCTTCTCTGAGTGAGCTCTGACAGCAGCCAAGTGAAATAGCACAAGATGAAAAATCCTGACCTGGCTTCCCAATTGAGCAGGTCTCTTCACTTGGGGGCTACGCAACTGCAGGCTGTGTGTGGGAGCAGAGGGAGCTGTGTGAATGGCTCCCCAGATCTCAGCATCTGAGGGCCAGGGTGCTCCCAGAGGGCAGTCGGGATGGGAGGCAATCACTGTCTTCTCAAAGTAATAAAAAGTTATTTCTTTCCTGAGAAGCTGGAAGGCACATAAAAGATTCTTTAGTGGAAGGTTATTTGTTTCTGCTCCTTCCCACTCTTGACCCAGCGCATGCCATTTTGCAGGGCTGAGAATTCCTTATGAGCCTTAGATGAAACCCTGGTTACTTGTTGTTTTGTAAAGCCTGGAAGATGTGCAAACTTTTCTTCATCTGTTCTCCCACTGTGATTCAGAGAGATAATACGGGAAAGCACCCGTTCTGTTGTGTGTAGAGTTGTGTGGTCATCTCTCTAGTGAGTCTTTCCCATCAAAGCAACAGTGGGACCAAACCAGGCAGGTAAGTAGAAAGTAAATGAAACGTCCATGTAAATGGACAGCAGAACAATGGTCTAAAGGGCTGGAGAGATGGCTCAGCAGTTAAGAGCACTGACTGCTCTTTTAGAGCTCCTGAGGTCAATTCCCAGCAACTACGTGGTGGCTCACAACCATCTGTAATGGGATCTGATGCCCTCTTCTGGTGTGTCTGAAGACAGCTACAGTGTACTCACTTATATAAAATAAGTACATCTTAAAAAATATTAGTGAGCTATCTTGCTCTCTTGCTGTCTTGCTCCCACTCTGTCCTCTAACCCCCTTCTCTCCCATTCCCTTCTCCCTCTACTCCTCTACTCCTCTCTCTCTCTCTCTCTCTCTCTCTCTCTCTCTCTCTCTCTCTCTGTCTGTCTGTCTCTACTCCCTCTCAACTCCTCTCCTCATGCCCTAAATAAACTCTTTTCTATACTAAAAAAATATTAATGAGTCAGCAACTATTTAGTACTTTCTATTTGCCCTTTTCTGGTGCGTCTGAAGACAGGGAAAGTGTACTCACATATATTAAATACATCCTAAAAATAAATAAAATGATGTAAAGACTTATTTATTTATTTATTGTTTGCCAAACATCTTCCAGTCTTCTTGTGGGAGCACCCTGATTTTTCTTTGGAGTACCTAGTCTCTTCTCCTTTTCTTCCCTCTGGCTTCAGTGGAACTGACTATACTTTCTGTGTATTGAAAAATGACACATGACTCAAATTCATCTGTTGATATAAAAATCTCATGATCTTTGACATAGTAAGTAGAAATTTTGCGCATGATAATAAGAGGAGAGGCTACTAGTAAATGCTGTCACAGAGACAAACAATAAGTTCCGGCAGTTAAGGTGAGCCCCTGAATTCATCCATGCCTGAAGTTCTACTACCTCTGGATGGTGGGTTTCCTCCTCCTCCTCTTCCTTCTCCTCCTCCTTCTCCTCCTCTTCCTCCTCCTCCTCCTCCCCCCTCCTCCTCTTCCTCTTCCTCCTCCTCTTCCTCCTCCTCCTCTTCCCCCTCCTCTTCCCCCTCCTCCTCTTCCTCCTCTTCCTCCTCCTCCTCTTCTTCCTTCAGGCAATCTGAAGCATTTCCATTTCCTTTATCCTTCCTTCCTTCCTTCCTTCCTTCCTTCCTTCCTTCCTTCCTTCCCAAAATAGACACTAGATAAGGTAGAACAGGCAGAGTGAAATAAAAAAGCTCACAGAGTACAATCCTGGGTTGTTAGCTGCAGACCCGTGGAGGCTTCAAGGGGAAGAAATAGCAGCTGGAGGATGAGTCTGAAGAGTGTGTAGTATATGAAACAACTGAAAAAATGCAGGTCTTCAGGAAGATGATTTTAAAAAGCGCTTTCATGGAACTGGGGAAAAAAGATGGTGGAGTGGAGTGGTGTGTGGGCGACGGGTGTAGATGCGATGGTGGCAGCTGTAGACAAAGGAGCACGTGCTGAGTAGAACCAGTCCTCTGATCACTAAGAGGCATGGCCACCACCAGCCGTTGTCCTATGACCACCAGCAAGGCCAGTGCTGCCATTTGGCCAGAAGGTCTGGCCCATGGCATAGAACTGCTGGTGCTTCCACTGTTCTTCTCGTCTTCTTGTGGAGCGGAGAGCACGGGATCACTGTGCTGCCTGCAGGCTGTAGAGATTGTCCTGTCTGGGAAACTGGCAAGATGGCTGGCAGCAAGGGCAGGATTGTGCGCCGCAGCCTGGAGAGACCTCTGTCGACTGTGCTGCCTATAGAGGCCTCATTGATGTCCGTGATCTCTAGAGACTCTGTGATCGGGGCTGCGGGAGGAGATCATATCGATGTCTATGGTCGGTACTCCCATTGGAGGCCATGTGGAATTCCGTTGTCTATGCTACTGCCAGAAACCGAAAGAAGTCCACGGTCCAGTCAGCGGCCAGCTGCTATGGGCAAAGAAGCTTCTTCTGCTGTGGTATGGATGATTACTCACTCGTAACTGAGAATAGGAGACATTGAAGTCTTCTCCTGTGACATGCCCTCCTTCTTCCCAAACAGTCCAGACAGGAAGCTACTGAAGAGAGTCCTTAAAAAGTGATAGATAGGACAAAGTGTGGCTTTTCACACTTGATGGTTTCCGGTGGGGAAGCACTCAGTGTTCTTTAAGGGGCTGGCCACTGGGAGTTAGACCATGCTCGGAAGAGTATATGGGAAAACAGTTGGACTTGTGTGTGTGTGTGTGTGTGTGTGTGTGTGTGTGTGTGTGTGTGTGTGTGTGTGTGCGCGCACGCGCGCGCACGCGTGCAAGGGTGGGGGGTGGATCTGGGAGGAATGGGAAGTGGGTGTGATCAATTGCCTTGTATGAAATTCCCAAGTATTAATTAAAATATTATGTAAAGGAGGAAAAAACAAACCAAAGAAGAATTACACAGCTGGAGGCCAGACAGTGATCAGTTCTGGCATGAGTAACTGACCTGTGTCTACTCTGTGTCTACCCACGACACTTTTCTCCCAAATGAGAGTCAAGCAGCCCTTTGTGCTAACAGATTGACATTTCCCAGAACCTTTACACATTCCCATGGGTAAATGAGAGGATGAATGCTTCTAGGAGAGAAGCGTTAGGTGCAACAGGGGTTTCTGGGAAACAAATTTGCACTGGAAATCAAGAATTGACGACTCTGAGAGGTTTCTCTGGCAAAGAATTTAAAATGACTTGCTCATCGGATTCCCAGTACCTAGTAGCATGCCCGTGTACGGGGATGACTCAGTAACTATTTGGCGAACAGTTGGGTACTGAGATTGCTTCCGGAAGAAAACCCCCAGAAGCCCACTCCACTTGTCAATAGTAAAGAACATTCGAAATTGACTTTTTCTTATATTTAGTGGTTTCTTTTATATTCAGTGATTTTTAAGAAAAGTTTTAATAATATTTTAAAATTTATTCTTCGAAAATGTCACACACGTCGAGAGTACACCTTGATGGTAGCAACTTCTTCAGGCTTCTCTTCCAATTCACCCCAGGAACTCTCCTCAACACAACTCCTTTCCAACTCCATGTCATCTTTTAGAAAAATTAATTAATTGGGTGCTTTGAGTTCAATTAGTGTTGATAATATGCCCGCTGGCTCCCAAAGAAAAGGACCATCTCTCCCCCAGCAACCACCAAGTGCCAATGGCCCCCTCAGCTGGAACTGGCACCTTGGCAGCCCCTCCCTCCCTTATGGCAGTGTTTTAATGTCTAAAACAATCCAAATTTCAATTTTATTCTACTAAGCAAATTGATATTTTATATGTTGTCAATTTGTATTATATGTACATATAATATATATCTTAAATGTCATTATATGTGTGTGTGTGTGTGTGTATTAAGAGCCCAGTACTCTTAAACAACAGCACTTATGGTAATATGATTTTTTAAGCTTTTTTTTATTAAAGCAACAGATTTAGTAATTTGTTTCAAGCATGATTTTTTTTTTAACTGCTTTCTTGTTTATAACTTTTTGAATTTTTCAAGCACAGGCTATGTTTGAATTAGCGTCCCGAGGAACGATACAAAACACACGATAAATTTAGAAGTGACGTTCCTTTAATAAAACCGGTTTGTGTCCCTACTAAATACTGAAAAGACCCTTCCATGGGGAAGATTCACCTATGAGGTATGACTGTGGCTTCAAATCACTCTTGTCTAAGAATTTCATACAGGAGAATAAAATGTTTTGGTCGAATCTAATCTCCTCCCCCTCCCTTCCTAGGTCTCTCCTTCCCAAATGTATTTGGCTCTTTTCTAAAGCTACTGAGTCCTCTAGTGCTGCCTGCTTGCACGCAGGTGAGAGTCATCTGCTAGAGCCTGCGTATCTTCTCAGTAGCCATTTTCCTGAAGAAAACAACCCCCTTCCCCTGCAACCACTGATTGACAATAGCCCCTCAGCTAGGGGCGGGACTTCATGAGCCTCTCCTCCATTTTGACTGAATTGATCTGGTACAAGTCTTGTGAACGAGCTGTTGTGATGTTCTTCACATGCTCACGTTGGTCGGGTGGTCATAACTGATCAGTGCTGTTTTACTAGGGTGATTTTTTTTTTTTTTTTTAAAAAAGGGCATTTATAGATTGCAGTTGCTGGGTTAGGGGCTTTTTTTTTGAAATTTTGAAATATTGTACTTTGACTCATATTTTAAAAATTACTTTGTCTAGGTTTTCAGATTTCTTTAAAAAATTATTTTTCATTCTTTATTTATGTAGGTTTTTTTTCTGACATGGTCTCGGGTAGCTCAGGCTGGTCTCAAATTCGCTGTGTAGGAGGGGTGACTTTTGATGCCCTTGACTCTCCCTGCTGACCGTGTATGCTGTGATGCTGCTTTGTGTGGTGCTGGGGACTGAACTCATGGCTTTGTGCATTTCTAGGCAGGCAATCGACCATAGAAACCCCGCTCCCCACCCTTTCTTTATTTGTTACCTGACACTTGATATTTGTAAATCTTGGTGGGTACAGTGTGGCAATTCATTCCATGTCACAACGTGTTCCAGCTGAGGAGGTTAATTATGGCTTTCATGCCATTAACCTTTTCTTGTTTCTTTAAAAGATTAAGTTCTTCTTTCCTAAAAGTCAATATTATTCATGGCTGAAGTTATACTTTAAATGTTAACACATTCCACCTCCTAATTGTCATGGTACTACCTTTGCTCCACAGAGAAGCTGAAGGAGATCCAGATATAGTTGCGTCACAGGTTATTAGATAACCAGCCTTTAGTTAGTCCTAGAAGATTCCCCAAATGCAAAACACGTTTTCTTTTTACTGTCATTACTGAGCACTTTCAAGTTTCTTCCCTGAAAGTAGCTGAGTGGAAACGTATTCGTGGCTGCGTTTATTCAATGGTAGGCATCTCTGATTTGTACCTCATCTCTGAAGTCCTTTTTAGGTTTTATAATTGGTTCTTCTATCTTTAGCTATTTCTTTTTCTATACTCCCATCTCGCTCACATGCGTCAGCCTTGAGCCTTTAGCCATTCCGTTATCATGGTGTCTGGATTCCTCCTTCCTGCCTTTTCTTCTTTCCCTTCCTTTCCTTTCCAACCTTTTCCTTTCTCCTTGCCTTGCTTGTACTGTCTCCTTCCCCTTTTCATTTATGGATGGATAAATCCCTTGGGACTGAAGAACAGTTACATGGCCTCATTCCATAAATGGTTGGTTCCATTACACAAAAGGATTTCGGTCTTTTTGGATTTTTGCTTCTCCCTCCTTTTAGCTCTCTCTCTCTCTATTCTCTCTCTCTCTCTCTCTCTCTCTCTCTCTCTCTCTCTCTCTGCCTCTCTCTCATCTCTCTGGATGGAGGATGGTCTTTCCGCAAGAAATGGCAGTAAAATTGAAACAGTAAAATAGAGTGACAGGATTTCTGGCTCGTGTCTCCAATAGACTCCGAGAGGCATATGTCAGTTTAGGTTTTTCTGCATGTTGAGTGGAGAGGAAGAAAGAATTCAGTAAATGGGTTAAAGCAGAGGTTCTGGTCATAGGCTGCTGAGATCTAACTGCTTCTAACCAGTACGTCCTTAGGTAAGCTAGTTAATGTCTCTGTGTCCAGCTTGTTCAGTTTAAAATGAGAAGATGCTAATAGCAGCCACTGGACTGAGATATTGGGAGGTTTATGGTCAACAACAGATGAGAAGCATTCGTACATATTTCTGTCAGTGTTGTGTTAAAGTGACAAAACCCCCAAGGCAGTTACATTAAAAAAGATGGAACATTTATTTGGACCCAGATTTGGATATTTCAGTCCCTGGTTGATTGGCCAAACCCACTTTGGGTCTGTGGTAAGGTAGCACCTTCTGGGAGGAACATATATATGTAGTGGAAGGTGCCTATCTCATGATATCCAGGACACAGAGAAAAAGAGGAGGGATGAATGGCTCTTTTATAGGCATTCCTCCAATGATCCAATTTTAATTTTGACAAGGTTCTGACACTTCCCAATATTACTGTGGGCTGAGCTTTTGACCTGCATGTCTTTCAAAAATATTCAGGGTTCAAACTAAAGTACTATGCTAACTGTTATTATTAAGTGACAGTCACATTTAAATAGCAAGAGGAAAAGAACCAAATGCTTCTTAGAAATAAATAATATAGGGTTGGGGATTTGGCTCAGTGGTAGAGCGCTTGCCTAGCAAGTGCAAGGCCCTGGGTTCGGTCCCCAGCTCCGAAAAAAAAGAATAGGAAAAAAAAAGAAATAAATAATATAATGAATAAATACTATTAATAACTGTTATTACTATAACTTAAGCAACAAATAAAGTACTGAATAACTTCAAAATGACTATTCATTGAAGACCATGGCTATGCCTATGTTCTAGGAGAAGGGATGTTCACTTATTATTACATAAAAATTACCTAAAAGTTAAAGGCATAAAGAAAGCAATAACTACTTTATCGGTGCACGGACTCTAAGGCAGGAGTTTGGACAGAATACAAAGAGGATATCTCGTTCCTCAGTGTCCAGGTCTCACCAGGAAGATTCAAATGACATGACTGGAGTCCGTCAGGAACATCTTCCCTCACATGTTTGGCAGTGGATAAAGGCTGGCATGAACGGAAAGCTTGGCTCAGTTGGAACTATTGATTGACGTGCTTACTTGTGTCCTTTCCAAGAGACTTGGACTTTATCCCAAGATGACTACCTCAAGCTAACCAGACTTCTTATTTGACAGCTCAACGTATCTCGAGTCTGTGATCTAGGAATCACGGAAGAAGCTATGTGATCTTTTATGATCTAAACTCAGAGGCCACACAGGATCACTGCTGCCAGGCTTCACTCCATTTGCATGAGCCTGAGGAGGCAATATGAGCCTACAATGAGAGAACACACAGCTATGTCTCAAAGCATTAGAAGGGGGCTATAGGAAAACAAAAACAAATTTCACATTCTAGTTGCTCCTATTGACTGCAAGAAGCAAGTGGCCTCATTTATTCATACGAAACTAAAGTGAGTGTGAAGTGAAAGGAATTAAAACTATAAAACCATGAAGCATTTCTTTCTTAAAAATTAAAAATACGTGTGTGTGTGTGTGTGCGTGTGCGTGCGTGTGGTGGGTTGTGTGTGCCTCTCGCATACGCCATGGCATATATTTGGGGGTCAGGAGATCACTTGTGAGAGTTGGTTCTCTCTTTCCACCATGTGGACCCTTGGGATTGAGCTCAGATTGTCAGGCTTGGAAGCAAGCACTTTTACCCTGAGTTATCTTAATGTCCAATGCGTTTTTTAAATAAAGACTATTAATAAGAGAATAATGTCATTACCTTGATGACAATAATCAGCTCTCCATTTCTGTAACCAAAGCCTGAGACAGTCTACTTAGAAAAGAGAATTTTTAACTGGGTCCACAGATTGGGACTTGCTGTCCAGGACTGGTTGGTTCTACTGCTTTGGAGCCTGTGGTGAAGTGACATGTCACAGTTGGGTGGGAAAGCTGAGGTAAAGCAAGATCCGTTATCTCCTGGATGAGAAACCATAATGGGAGGAAGAAGAAAAATCCAGTATCCCACACGTACCTTTAAAGGACTCTCCCATAACCCAAACTCCTCCAACTAGGGTCTAACAAGTCAAAGTAGTGGTTCTCAACCTGTGAGTTACAACGCCTTTGGGAACATCAAGCAACTGCTTCACAGGGGTCACATATCAGATACCCCATGTATCAGATATTTATTTTCCGATTCATGGCAGTAGCAAAATTATAGTTATGAGTAGCAACGAAAATAATTTTATGGTTGGGAGTCTCTACAACACAAGGAACTGTATTAAGCCGTCTCAGCATAGGAAGGTTGAGGACCACTGCCTCTTAAGACTCTGCTTCCTCTCAACCACACTGTGATCTGGGGACCAAGCCTTGACTCTGTGGATCTTTGGGGGACTTAAGCACAGCACAGCACAACACTGGTAGTTTCTCTCTTGGGTATGCTTTTCTTGTTTAAATGCTTATTTCTAATTTTCAAAGCTTTCTCCTATTTCTTGATTACACGCGTAATACTTGTCTTGAAGAAAATAAAAAAGGATATAAAAATATAAGGAGGCAAAGTTGTGCCTCCATAACTCTCCCACAAATGGCTCTGCTGCCGAAAGGAGAAACACGGTTGGCAGTTTGAAATGTTTATCTCTGCAGCATCCGCACTCCGATAGGTTTCACACCATTTCTGTAGCACTGTGCACATTATAACATATCATAAATCCTTCCAATTTAGCATTCTCTTATGTTCATTTTCCAGGCAAAATTAAAAGTTATTCTATCCATTTCTTTTTGCCTTTCTACTATTTATTTTAAATGATAATTTAAAATATAAGTCGAATTGCCATGCTAATGATAAAACATTAAAACACAGAGATGTATAAAACCAAAAGAGAAAGCCACTCTTCCAACAAAATCCAGATTATTCCTTTTTAACTTGTTAAATAATTAACATTTTCAAGATACAATTTAGTAAAATTTGGACTTTATTTTTAGCACTTTATAATTTTTTATGTGCTAAATATCCAGGTGTACCAATATTTGATGCTATAAGGTTGAAAAAAATCATGTTAAATGTGAAAATTTTATTTACATGTTTGTTGAAGTTTTGTTAAAGGTAGAGAAAGAGGAGTACTTAGTTATTTCTTTAAAATAGAGAATGCCAGTCACTTTTGTGGCTATACATTTTGGTGGGTGTATATTATTCCCAAGTCCCGATACAACTTAATTTGCTCAGTCGTTTCTCTAGAACTGGAAATCTAAGTCGTCAGTCTTCTTCCCAAAGACTAAGACCACATGAGTATCCTGATGATGAAGTCTTTGTCAGCTTTAACCCAAGACTGACTTTTACAAGGACAGTTAGTTGCCACAGCATGAGAACATTTTAAACAACCTTCGTTTACATTGCTTAAATTGATTTTCAGAAAACCTGCAGTTTACACATCTCATACCTGACAACCTTCGACCTTGAGATCAGGCCAAAATGTTGCTATAAAACATTATGGCTGCTTCTTAATTTCCTGTACTTAAGGTTAATAATATCTTGTAAAAGAAAAAGGGAAAGGCCAGCATTTGGCCAGAAAATGAATACCTTTCTACTGGTTCATATATTATAGCTCCATAGATTGTCTACAAGGAATGCCCTCTGCTGTCCCTTGGCAGTGAGTGGCTTCTCATGGTTGTCATGTACAGGAGCCTGGAGATATACCAATGGTAGACAGGTCAGATGTCTTTACAGGAGCTCCTGTGTATGCAGCACGGCATGCTTAGCTCTGGTAAGAGCTTGCTCCTCTACAGAAAGGAAAACATCAGAACACTTCCTACACATCACTCTCACAGCTCAAGGCCCCAAACCCCTGAAAGGATGTTTCCTCCCTTTGCATGTGAGGGCTTTCTCTTTTCCCGAGACTAAAACTAGACCTTAGGCAAAATAGCTTCAGAATCCTTGCAGAGATCTGACTTCAGGACATAGCTAGAGGGCTGTGGTCCTGAATCTTCTGAGATGATGACTTATCTATGCCTCGATCTCCTCCATCACTAATCCTTCCATTTGTGCTGTTAGGTCTGACTGACTTCATTTTGCTTGAGTTCATATTTGTGTTTAACGGCTGAATTAGAGTCCTGATGCCTTAAACACCCGAATCACTACACACACACACACACACACACACACACACAGACAGACACAGAGAGAGACAGACAGAGAGAGAGAGAGAGACAGAGAGAGACAGAGAGAGAGAGAGAGAGAGAGAGAGAGACAGAGAGAGACAGAGAGAGAGAGAGACAATGTGGAAAGGCTCTCATATGTAGTTTAAGCTGGCTGCTTGCAAGCCTCTGCCTCAGCCCCTCAAGTGCTGAAATTATAGGTGTGAACTAGTAGAGGTGGCTATTCCTTGTATATTTACACCTCCTGTTCAATATCTTGAACATTCTGGATTCCTTCATTTGTTCAATATTTCTTGGTTGAGTATGTGTATTGTGCAGAACTGTAACAGTTCTGAAAAAGAAAGAAAGGAAAATAAGAGAAAAGATACAGCCTTTAGACCATCTATTGCTTGCACAGGGCGCCTTTTCCAGCCGCCACTGCGGTCGCGTGCTGCCATGTGGCTAGTTCTGGGTGACGGACTGAGGACATGCAATTTGGCTTTGATAGCTGGGAGCCGTGTAACTCCCACTCTCTCTCACTCGGATCTGGCAACCTCAGAAACAGCGCACTGAAATAAATGATAATGTCACAATGTGTCGTCTGAGATATTGAGTCACTGAATGGAGGACAGCCCAAAGTCTTGTCTTCCGCTTCAGACTTTGCAGGATTGAAAAATAAACATTCGTTGCTTTAAGCCATGGTGATTTGGGGATCTATCTCCTCTGTATCAAAATCTATTCCGAGACACTGACCTCAAAGAGGATGAAATCAGTTACATGTATCATTAGTTAACTTGTGGGGCTGCTACCACAGTTGTTGGTCAAAGCCCTGGTATCCATAAGAAGCCAGGCTTAGCTGCCCATTCTCAGTCATCCAATTAAAGGGACAAAGTAACCATGGAAAGCACAGAAAGGAGATTGATGCTATTGTGGCCACAATGGAAAGGGTAACAAAGAGGTAACCTGATCTCCCCACCCCATTAGTCTTCCAGGGTCATAATATGAATTTTAGGGCTCAATAGAGAGAGATGTGTGCATAGGGGAATATGTATAAGTAAGTGGGCATGGCCGTGGTGGGCATCTGCTTAAGAACTGCCGAAATTTTCATTTCTTCACATTGGTGAAATCTCTTTTCAGGAGTCTTCCTCTGGTATGAGGACCCCCATGCTTTTTCTTCTTTCAGCATGAGACTCCCAGTCGCCAAACGGAGGGGCACGTGGGCCCCTTTAAAACATCTTCATTCCTACCTCTGCAGTTACAAGTATGTAGCTGGGAACAGAGCGTCCTGTGGAACTAGGGGTTTTCGATGGGAAGAATTCAGTCCGGTTAGTTAGTATTTGGAGTTTGGACTTGACTTTTATTATCTGTGAGCTTAGGGGGGAAACCCTGGGCTTACCAGGCAGGCCTGGCCTGTTTTCCTGCTCTGTTTTTAAGGAGGCTAAGTAACAGAAACAGAGATTCCAAGGGCAGTCATCTTTGCACAAAGAGGTACCTTTCTGTGATTTATTGGGTAAGCCGCTGCGATGCTACACTTTGAAAGAGCAGAAGGTGCAGGAAGGGCCATTATCCTTCCGGTGCACACATAGATCTTCCAGTCTGGCATCAGGGAGGCCAGGAGTGTGTGTTGTAACCCATTCAGCAGCAGCAGCCAGGGTACCATTTTCTCCAACAGAGAATGCCCTCGGTGCCCTCAAAATCTGCCCCGCCTTCCGTGTCAGGCCTTGTAACTTAGGGCAGTCTTTTCCTGAATATCTTTCCAAATTCGAATGCTGTAAATCAGAATCCCTGAAAGAGGATGCATAAAGATACACAAAGATGTCTGTGAGGACGGATTGGCTGATCAGCACAGCAGTGATATGGAGAGGTTGGAATGGTGCAGGTCCAGAGTCTAATTACCATACCTTGGGATAGTTTTGCTTCCTAATAGTCATTCCTTCCCTGCCTTTGTACCAGAACTAGTATGCTGTGACTAATTGGTAAAAACTTTTCGGACTCTATTAACTTAGCAGACCACCAGCTTCCACCAGCCCAGGGCTAAGAACGTCAGCAGATAGTATCCAAGGTTTATAGGACGGATTCTGCCATTGTGCTCTACCTGCCTCTCTGATGTACCCACTGATGAATTTTAAAATTGACTCGATTGATGACTTTCTTTGTTCTGTTGCTATAAAGTGCCAGGAAGTTGTTTCCACGTGGGAATGTGAAACCTGGGGCAAGCCAGCTCCATGTTTCTCAGGTCACTCAAATTTGGTTCCAGAGTAAACTCTCTTACTCCCTTTGAGGTGAGAGCGGTGTATTTTTGTGTCAACCATAGAAAGTTACCTACTTCCTCAGAAAATTGGACATTGAACTGCCTGAGGATCCAGCTATACCTCTCCTGGGCATATACCCAAAAGATGCCCCAACATATAAAAAAGACACGTGCTCCACTATGTTCATCGCAGCCTTATTTATAATAGCCAGAAGCTGGAAAGAACCCAGATGCCCTTCAACAGAGGAATGGATACAGAAAATGTGGTACATCTACACAATGGAATATTACTCAGCTATCAAAAACAATGACTTTCTGAAATTCGTAGGCAAATGGTTGGAACTGGAAACTATCATCCTGAGTGAGCTAACCCAATCACAGAAAGACATACATGGTATGTACTCATTGATAAGTGGCTATTAGCCCAAATGCTTGAATTACCCTAGATGCCTAGAAGAAATGAAACTCAAGACGGATGATCAAAATGTGAATGCAGATCGCTCCTGAGAGACACAGCCAGAATACAGCAAATACAGAGGCGTATGCCAGCAGGAAAGCACTGAACTGAGAACAGGACCCCTGTTGAAGGAATCAGAGAAAGAACTGGAAGAGCTTGAAGGAGCTCGAGACCCCATATGTACAGCAATGCCAACCAACCAGAGCTTCCAGGGACTAAGCCACTACCCAAAGACTATACATGGACTGACCCTGGACTCTGACCTCGTAGGTTGCAATGAATATCCTATAAGAGCACCAGTGGAAGGGGAAGCCCTGGGTCCTGCTAAGACTGAACCCCTAGTGAACTAGACTGTTGGGGAGAGGGCAGCAATGGGGGGGGGTTGGGAGGGGAACCCCCATAAGGAAGGGGAGGGAAAAAACACTCGAAATGTATATAAGAAATACTCAAGTTAATAAAAAAAAAAAAAAAAGAAAGTTACCTACTAATTTCCCCATATACGCTCTCTCCATAATTGTTTTTTTATTTTTTATTTTTTTTATCTTTATTAACTTGGGTATTTCTTATTTACATTTCGATTGTCATTCCCTTTCCCATTTTTTTAATGATTACTTGTATATTAAAGTGCTCAATCTGCATGTATGGCTGCATGCCAGAAGAGGGCATCGGATGCTATTGTAGATGGTTGTGGTTGCTGGGAACTGAACCTAGGACCTCTGGAAGAACAGTCAGTGCTCTTACCTACTGAGCCATTTCTCCAGCCAGTTCATTATTGCTTTTAAGATTGATATTCTTGATCTTCTGGGCTATAGGTTACACACACACACACACACACACACACACACACACACACACACGGGTTTTCTTTATTACCTTGCCAAAGTTTAATCCAGAGTCCCACACCCATAAGCATTGAGTGATGTGTTTTACAGAAACAAAAACCAGCAGTCAATCGCCTCCCTGCTCCTGCTATTCTTCGGTAACTGTAGAAGACAATGCTAGTGCAATCGTAAGTCCACCATCACCTTAATTCCCCTCCATACTTCCCTTCTCTTTGCACAATGGGCCAATTCTCAGTGACTTTCCATGCAGTTGCATTATAGGAGATGTACATTAGTCCCCGCCTCTTAGCTTGTTTTGCAAGGGAATTAGAGGGTTTAATGCCTTTGTGTTGTAAAGAGCTTGGGATCTGCTTAGGAAAGTCACTTTAGAACGCCTATGTGCCGGTATCATAATATTTATTGAGAATTGATGAATAGAATTCTTAAAATAGTCCTGCGCATTGTGGCGTCACTGAAAGCGTGCTGCTCTAAGTCCCATTTGTCTTGGATATAGGATTTCTGGAAGATGAATGGAAAGAGGAAATTAGTGGAGTTTGGAGTGGATTGTATTAGAAGGAACAGTTTCTCTTTAGAAACGTCCCGTTTCTTAAAGTGATAAACGCTGGGGAAAAGCCTTTGGCAGAACCTACAGGGGCCTGACAATTACACCCTGTCTAATAGATGTGCAAATCGCATTTGCCAGATGGAGACCACCAGAAGCACCCCTGCTTTGAAGCACGAAGATCCACAGGGTGTCATGCCAATAGAATTCCTAAAGCAAGCCTTGCCAGCTACATCCTGGCCCTGTGTCTGCAGGATGGGGACAAGAGGCTTCATTCTTTTGTTGTGTGAAATTGTATGGCCTTTGGCTTTTACACAAGGCATTGTTAGCTAGAACAGAACAGGAATGAACTCTTCGATGTTAAGAGCATGTGTTCTGGCTAAGGTGGGACACTCATCTTCATTTGGCAGGAGTTGGGCAGTGACAGTGGGAGACAGCAGGAGGGAGGAAAAATGTCTTGCTTTGATGGCGTGATAGATTCCCTGTGTGCCTTTCAAAGGTCTAGTCTCAAACAAACCACCAGCTTTTCAACCCTAAAGACCCGAGATGGTTATAAACAGAAAAGGTTTGCTTGAGTTTGTAGATCTAGACCTTCTGGTCCATGATTAAGCAAACCTAGTGATTTTAGGCCTCCCGTTGGGGTTGTGTGGGGGTCAGACTGCAATAGTGATAGGGAATTCGATGAAGCAAAATATAGTCACTTCATCATAAGGAAGCCAAAGAGGAAGGGAATTGGGATGGGACTCTATTGTGCCATTCCAGGACCTGTAATGACCTAAAGACAGCCCACTAAATTGTACTTCTAAAGGTTCTATAACCCAACCCAGATACTAAAAGCCTTTTTTAAAAACAAGGGTTTCTAGGAGACACTTATTAGACCCACAGCACACACATCTTTGTCCTCTTAAGAAATAAGCAGAGCTGTATTTCTGCTTTAAAGCCTCACTTTTAGATATGCCTTTCAGCATTCAATAGTGCTATACTTCTAAATCTCATTTACATCTATAAACTATGTAGTTTGTTGCCCACTACTCCCCAAAGATGGTGCTGTTCTAATCTTATGAAAAAAATATCCCAACACTGAGAAAGTAGCCCAAGTTTCATGCTAGGAGAGTAGTCAACACCACTACCATCCAGAAACAAATATGCGGAACAGTCACATAAAAGTGAAAATGGCTGACAGTTACTTAGAGATACTGACTGTGAGAAAGTCAATGAAATATAAATCATAGAAGGTCAGCCTAAAACTAGGCAAGGGATGACTTCATGGCCATCCATGCTCCTACTTCTTTGAGACAAATAGGCTTTATTGATTTATTTTTAAAAATTTTTTATTGGTTCTTTGTGAGTTTCAAATCCCACTCATTTCTCCTTCTCCTCGTACCCACCCTCCACCCTTGCAATTTCCCCTTCAACAGAGAAAAAAATCGTTTGCGGAAGTTGTAGTCTGCCATAGTGTGTCCTACAGTATACCTTTTTGACCACATCTCTTTGCTCACTTCAATGACTTGTTAGTCTGGTATGAGGCGTCTGGCTTTTGCTACTGTATTGACACTGGACCCTCAAAGGGACTCCTCTAGGATATTCTGCTGTTGCCCTGGGTCATGCAGATCTTGTAGTTTTGGATCTGTAGGACCAGCCCCTTCATGCACTCCAGCAGTCCATTGATAGGGTAGATGTTGGTGTGGGTCAATTCAAAGCCCTAGATCTGGGTCCGAGAGGTATCTGAGCTGTTTACATTGCTAGCTCTCTAGCTGGCTCACTAGCAACACCCTTCCATCCCTGGCTCTATATTTTGATTCCCAATTAAGGTACAGGGTCCACTCTCATGAGTGTTGCATTGGTGAGGGACATGGACAGTTCTCTGACTTTTATGATCCTGAGGCCAACTCTCTAGCTTGCCAGAAGTGGCAAGGTATAAGGGAGGGAAGGAGGCTCTCTCTCTCTCTCTCTCTCTCTCTCTCTCTCTCTCTCTCTCTCATTCATTTCACTGTCCATCAGACAAGAGGCAGGACTGGATCTCTCACGCTTATGCCCTTGAGGCTAACTCACCTACAACCACCATATCCAGGGTCAGTTGTACTGTGCTGCCCCAGGGAGGTGCACGGTCTGCTCTCCTGAGTACTCCGGCTGGTGAGGGGCAGGGCCAGCTCTCCTGCCTTCATGACCTCAGGGCCAGTCTCCTTCATGCTGCAGGTGGTGAGGGGTGAATAGGAAGGAGGGTATATATCTCTCTCTTGCCCATGCCACTGCATGGGAGATGAATAGTAGGGCCAGGTCTCCCATGCTCATATATTCTGGGGCTGGGTTATCTGCAACCCCTACAATGTGTGTCCCACTCTCCCGAGTACTGCAGGTGGCTAAGAGTGGAATCAGCTCTCCTGCTTTCATTTCTCTAGGGCTAGCCCTCCCATGATGCCCAGATGAGGGTGGGGCCAGTTCTGCACAGCCCTCAGATATCAACATGTCCCTGAGCAGCAGGCTAGATCAAGGATGTTGACCTGGCCTTTGGTGGCAATAGACTCTTGCTGCTGTAGGGCCATGAACCCAGATGTGGCCCTGCTACCACAGGCTAGGACTCCACCGTAATCCTAGGTGGCATCACTGGCTATTTCCATTAGGCGGTCCCTCACTACACTCAAATCTCCAGTTCTACCTCTTTTTGTTGTGTCCACATCTTTCTGCTTCTCTTTCTCTCCCATTTTTCCACCAGTTACCTGCTCCTCTTAGTGACACTCAGGGTCTCTGAGTGTCTAGGGTCATCTCAGGAATGTTCCTGGGAGTGCTATGCCTTACTTGTGTATAACAATGCACGAGGGGTCACCTTCATCATGGTCTATCCCCCCCCCAAGGCTTGCTTGACATGCAACTGGTGGTCATCTCAGGGTAGCTCCCTGTCCAGGCCCCATGGCCCTGGTCTGGTGGTCATTATGGGCTTGCTCCTTACCTGGCCTGCCCAAGTGACCCCATGCAAGGGTCGTGTGTCTAAGGCTCATCCTGCCAGGGTCTTCAGTCCCAGACTGGGTTTTCCAGTTCCTGGGAGCCATTTAGTTCTGCTTGGTGCCAGACTGGTGGTCATCCCAAACTTGTTTTTCTGAGGGGATGTTAGGCTACTAATCATTCAGATGGTCATAGATCAGAACGCTGAGCCTTGACATAGCCTCTCCTGTGCCACCCATTGATGCACATGGGACAGAGCAGCCACACCAGCAATGCTTCTAGAGACAGGGAGTAACAGATGATCATTGTTTCCTCTGAGTAGTACAAGAAAGAGTGAACCATAGGTACAGTGTGTTGTTGACACAGGCAAGGTTTTCATGGCTGTGTGTCCCATGCATGTGACAGGCAAGCCAGTAAGACTATGTGGATGTCATTGGCATTAGTCCCTCCAAAGGAGATGCTGAAATTTTCTAATAAGAATGGATGAACTTGAGGATTGGGAAAGTGTGATTGTTATTCTCAGGAAAATGTGGATAATCCATGTGGCTTCAGATGGCAACAAATGAAGTTCTGTAGATTAGAGAACTTAGCTTTATACCCCCTCCACTGGCATGGTGAAAAACTCCCCATCTTTGTTAAGAATGTTGAATCCTCTGGCTCTGTGACTTTAACTCAAGGTGTACGTGACACACAACATACTGAGAAGCCACTGTGAAAGCTATGCCATTACATGACACAAGGCTTCAAGGGGACCCAATATCACCTGCAGTGGGAAAACTGGAGGACGACCTGCCAGGCTTCTGAAAATTCTCACTAACTGAGAAGCAAGATAGAAGACCAGGGAGGTTAACACCTCTCGATGAGCCAGAGAAAGTCCCATCTGAGTCCCATCTGAGTCCTTTTTTTTTTTTTTTTTTTTTTTTTTGGTTGTTTGTTTTTCCTGTTTCATTAGTTGTCCCGTGAGGAGTGGCAAGGTGTCATTCTACACATGTCATAGAAGGGGAAGATGATTGGACCAGAATTGACACATTTTCTTTCCCACTCTAATTTTGTTGCGATCTCTCTCTTGGAAAGATTTTCCATGAAAAGACTTTTGTATGTACTTTATCTGTTCACAGTTTCAGTGGCTTGTCTGCATCTCTATTCTGAACCAACCATTACCCTTTAGAAGCTTTTCATGTCATTTTTTTTTAAAAAAGGCTCTCTTCTCCTTTCCACAGCCATGAGAAGAATAGAAATAGCTAGAGCTGTTAAGCGAGGAGTTGGCATCATTATCTCCGTAATCGGATGTCCTCTTGATGTAGAAGGATTTCCTCTGAAATGATACAAAAATGAGAGCGTTTAAGCAAAGAATACCATTGTCATAAGGATTTCATCCAGAACAGAATTTGACCCTTTAATTTCCCACTTCTCATCTCCCTGAAATGTTAAATGGGGGAAAGTTTGGTGTCAATACTTACAGAAGCAAATCTTCCTTGCCGGCAGAGTTGCTCAATCTTGTGTGGAATCTGGCAAGCAGAGATTTGAGAGTCCCGAGTTCTTTAAACTCAACAACTGCCTGACCCTGATTATCTCACCTACCCTCTCTGAGCCTCAAGTTCCCTGCCTACAAAGTTGGAGTCATAACTCTTATTATTTCATATTGAAAATAAGCCACGGTCTGTGTTAACATAGCTAAACTAGATGCAGTCAAAGGAACGTGGAATTGCTGTTTGCAAGAGAGCAGGCAAAGCTAAATAAGGAGAATATAACAAGAGTTACCCATAAAAAAAGATGCTCCTGTCTGTCTTCTCAGGAGCTGCAGTAAAGGATTGTTTTAGATGCTAGAGTGGTGCTGAGCACTCTGTGTATAGAAACAAGTCTCTTAATCAAAGAAAAAGGCAAACAAAAGAAGAACCATAGAGGGATTGGTGATTAAAGTTTTTTTTTTTTTGAGGCAGTAGAACTGCTCAGGACTTTAAATCTGTAAATTGTACTAGGAAAATTTTGGCTAGAAGGACAAACCAGCTATGGACTGAAGAAGGGAAGGGATGCAGAATCTCTGAGAAGACCGGTAGAACCGTCCTGAAATGTCTGGCACTGAGCTGTATCTTCAGTGATTTTGGGAAAGTCAGTTTATGCATATTATGCTTTTATATTTTAAAACGACAACTTGTGAGACTTGCCTTCCAGTGTGAAGGAAAAGATGTGATGCTCTGTTCACTCGTTGGTAGTGCCAAATATTAGTGATGCCCTGTACAAGGCATCCAGGTACAGAGCGCGATGAAGTGGTGTCTGGTTATGGTTAGAAGAAGGAGGATAGCTGCAGACTTTCTATCTCTCCAGTTCCAAGTTCTTGGTTTCGAGCGAATCTCTTCATGCTCTTTTCAGGATAAAATTAAATTTGGCTTCCTTGACTCACAAATCACTCACAAGAAGCTCATCCGATATGAGCAAAGATGTTTGAAAGCTTCAAAACATACACCTCATTCCTACAATGGCACCTCCTATAGGCACATTTGGTGCCCTATTGCAGATTTCGAGCAACATAAACTTTGCACAGCTGACATTTTCTGACTCAACTCTTGCTATAATTGAAATTACTTTATTAAACAAGCTTGAATCATTTCAATTACTCTGTGGCCTGGAGTGCTGGTGGCATACATGATGACTCCATGCTGATTAAATTAGAGCTCATACACCCCAGAAAGATGTGCATCCCAGAAAATGGCTTTCTCTTTCTTCAATATGAAAACTCGCTCTAATTCATATTCACTGGATAGATCCCTTTGGGTTGTATATTAATATTCATAAGATAAACCACACAGCTAAAGCAGAAGATTAAAGTCAAGTCTCTTAATAAAAAAGCAAGAGTAATGACTACAGTAAAATCTCCAAAAATGCCATTATCCCCCTGAAGAGTGAACACTACTACTGTACATGTGTTGGAGCCGAGCAAGAGAACAATAAAAAATGAATTACTGCGGCGATTTGGATTTTTAGAATCCGCTAGAGAGGAATGAGCAAATACAAACACTTAGACTGGAAAGAAAGCAGCGCCAGGATCGGACGTTTGTACAGAGCAGTTATGTAAGAGAGAACTCACTATTCTCCCTGTTTCAGTGAGAGTAGTTGTGCTTAGGAGATAAGACAAATGAATTATTTCCATTAAATAAACTAGATGATTTTTCTCTTGGATTCGGCTCTGCATTTTGAGGACTGTGGGTAAATGCCATCACTCATCCAAACTGCCCCATAACTCCTTCTACTTAACTTGCTCTTCTCTGTCAGTTGCTGTGGAGAGCTTGGTGAACAGAGGACTGTTCATGTATGTAGACACTGTCCCCTCCTCATCCTCCATGGGTACAGCCTGAGTTCCCCTTTAGGGCCAGGTACTAGAAAATACTTAGAGATGGTGTTTCATTGACATGTTAACGAACTGATGAACTTGCGTTCTAGTAGTAAAACAATAAGAAGTATCAACATATTTGTTTCAGAGAGTGACATGTGTTAGAAGAAGCAGGTAAGTGTAAGGGAAGGAGTCTCTGTGAGGATAGAGAATGGGAGAGAATACTTGCATATCAATAGGATCGTAAGAATTTATTTTTGTGTCACATTTTACAGCCGACTGAGTACCTTCAAAAATATATCATTTAGTCCTCATATCAATCTTATGAGATCAGAATTATGACTTCAATTTTCTAAATGAAGGTGAGAAAGCTTGTGTAGTCTATCTGAATTATATACCCAGCATGGAGAATTTCAGGCTTTAGCTTAGATTACAAGGATCCTATATTATGGCAAAGAAAGTTAGATAACTGGAGTAAAACTTAAAACCTTATTGCCACAAAATACTATTTTAGTGGCATTCTTTTCAGTGCACATGTGTGTGACTGTGCATAGATTAAAACAAAATAAAACAAAACAAAACGAAAAAACAAAAAAACAAAAAAACAAGCCAAGCTCCTTAGAAAGTTCACTATTTAAGTTGCTGGAGAGATGGCTCTGTGCTTAAAAGAATTTTTTCTTGCAATGGGCTTGGGTTTGGTTCCCAACATCCACATGGTGGCTCACAACCATTTATAGTTCTAGTTTCAGGGAGTCTGATGCTCTTTTCTGGCCTCTGTGGGTGGTAGGCACATGTAGAACATGTATATACACACAGACAAAACACCGACACACGCAAAATAAATAAAATAAACAGATCTTTAGGTTTTCTTAAAAGTTCCTCATCCAGTACCAAGGCTGTGTATCAACATTGGATCAAAACCACTTTACATAAGAACTTTTTTGGAAAGTCGTTTGTATTAACTTACTAGTACTCAAGATACGATCCTCATGTCACAAGGCATATATGTTATACAGACCAGAGAAGCTTTGAACTCACAGAGATCTGCCTGTCTCTGCCTCCAAAGTGCTGGGAACAAGGCATATATGTTAACCTTAGAGTCCTGTTTTCTCCAAACATTTCTTAGCATATCACAGGTGGCAGCTTAAATGGCTTCCTTCACATCTTATTTCCGTGTGGCGGGAGAAAGAAGAAAACGAGGCTTGGTGTAATCTAATTGCAAATGGAATGTTTCTGTAATCAGATCCATTGAGCGATATGATTTTACAACTATTCAAATATTTTTAAATGACTCTGCATTTTGTGCAATGTCAATCAATTTCTACTTTTGTAGATAAGCACCATCTGCACTTTATTAAGACAATCTCCTAGAAAGCTCATTTGGCTTCTGCTGACACTTCCAGCAATTGCGTCCTCTTAGTTGGCTTCTCCAAGGTTACTTTTCTATCAAAAGGAAGACATGTCCAGGCAGGGGGGCAGCATCTATGAAGACCTGAAGGCTGGCACTTAGAGAGTGAAGGACTGCCGCTATGAAGATCGTCACCGTGCAGTGAGTAGAGACAGGCATAGCAGGAGGCTTTTGCAGACACAAGGGCACATGTGCTTCATCGGTAGCATGTGGTCCCCAGATAGCTTTGATTAGATCACGGACAAATTAACCTAACTCCTTACATTGGTTTGAAGGTGTCATTGTCTTCTTTAATTTCTTGTCCTATTCATTTCACCAACAACTAGTTATAGTTACTCAATGTTTTGTGTTCAAACCCTGAAGCATATTAATGAATGAAGGCAATGTAATTCTTCACTTTTGTGTGAACAGTTTCTATTGTTTCTGGAACGGAGGGATCTGATAAGCATTGAGAATGTGGTTTCAAATATGTCGGAGTTTCATAGAACCATTTTCCCATGCTTGGGAATGTTTAGTTCTTATTTTAGAAGGCCGGTTTCAATTTCCTTATCCTTTTCTCCCGGTTGACAGTTTTAGCCAGTGCTGTAAATGAGTTGGAAATCAAGGGCACCCCCAGTATTACCACTCGAAGTCACATTGCTTTAAGCTGTAGACTTGAAGATATTCAGAAACATGGGTTTGAGGATTAAACACCGACTCTACTACAATAGGTACCTCTTTGTAGAAATTAATATTTTATTCTGTCTATTAAAATGAAATACTATATGAGGATAGTGTGGTAAAGTCTTTATTAATAAACAATAGAAAAGCCCTTTTAACTAGGGAATAAGACCAGGTTTTAATGAATGAGTTATAAAATGAGCAGTGATAATTGTAAGTACAGTAAAGACAATCATTGAAAACAATTTTTCTGTGTGCTTGAAGGAAAGAAGGATTTGTGAGTTATACTGGAATGACTGTGAATGTTAGATCCTACCTTGTAATGGCTTCACCGAATAATAAAAAAAATGTACCCATGGTACATGATAATACACACAAATATATATATATATACACATATATGTATATATATATATGTTTATATATCCCTAATCTATAAAATAACTCTATAAACTTTGTTCCTATCCCACAGTGAGGAAGCCAAGGGGAAAAGACAAGAATCTACAGGTGACCCAGAAGATGCAGGCCCTGGCTTTGAACTGGGTTATCTGTCTTTTAAGAAGACACATTTTTTTTTTTGGCTAGATCATCAAGGTCCGCCCCTTTGGAAAGCCAACTTCGGGAAAACTGAACTCTTTTGATATCAGATTTACATAAGCTATACAAATTGAGATAAAGTATCTCCTAATTATGTAGTTCGTTCTGTGATCGTCTTCCCCAGGGACATAGCCAACGTTGTCTGATGGTCTTTTCATATACTGCAGTTTTATACTTTGTTCTCAGCACCCATTCTTCATAGAAAACAAACAGGAGTCGAAGGAACCAAGTGAGCTGTAAGGATGGGAGGATGAGGAGCTTTCAAGGCATAGCCTTTGTAAGCCAAGGCATCTGGGTCCTAGCCTCAGCTATGACACTCACTATATAGACGATGAAAAGCTGATGTGAAAGGCTCCTCAACATGGAAAGTTGATATACATAATTTACACATTCTAGAATTCAAAACCGGAGATACGTTTTTAAGATCACTGATATTTAGTAAGTCTTGTCATTAATATCACCATCACCAGGAGATAGCTCATCGGTAAAGTGTTTGCCTTGTAGTCACGGAGACCTGAGTTCAGTCTTCAGAATCCACATAGACAGCCACGTGTGGTAGCTTGTACTTGTGATCCCAGCATTGGGGATTTAGAGTCAAGTGAATCCCTGGGGCTGGCTGGTCAGCTTACTTGATGAACTCCAGGGCAGTGGACAATATCTGAGAAATGACATCTATGGAAGGTTGTCCTTGATTTGACACACATGTGCACATATGGGGACACACACACACACACACACACACACACACACACATCATACGATCATTATTTTAATCACAGGTGTCATGGTCATTATTAGCATCCACAATATTAGTGACAGAAAATGAAGTTTTTTTATTAAATTTCTCTAAAATTTATTTTAAAAAACAAAAGGATATAATTTTTTTATGCTCAAAAGACCGCCCTTGCTGCCATTTTTATCTTCCCGTAGCTGGCTGATATTTAAATTTGTGGTTTGCCGGAACCCGCTCTTCTGATCTCTTGGCTTCTCCCCTGCTTCTACAGAGGCTTTGACACTTACATGGTGCTTGACGTGGCTGAGACACGTCAAGCAATACACATTGACTCAGGATTTCACCCATCTGGGGCTTCCTCTGCACTCCGAAGCCAGCTGTTGTCAGCATATGGGAACAAATATTGAATGCCTATTTTAGGGCCACTATTATTTGAAACCATGACATTAAAACAAACAGAAATGACATTCTTGTGGTCACAGAACAGCATTTTCATGTGCATGACAGAAATGGCGGTTATAGTCATCAGAGTGGACATGGCCACGCAAAACCATAAAGCCGAGTGAGAGATGAGGAGGCTTCCGTGTGAGGGCGAGCCCTCACTGGGTGGCTCTGAGACAGAGAGGTATGGAGAATGAAAGAGTAACAATACTGACATCAGAGGAAGGACGCTCTAGTCAAAGGAAACCGAATGTGCCAATGTTGGTTGACTGGCAGAAATGTGGCTGACTGCTTGGAGGAGAGCAGGAGTATAAAGCAACCTGAGTAGAACGAGCCCAGGAAGCTCTCAGACAGACGGAAAGGGGCTGCGTGGGCCCATCACAGCAGGCTGTGTGACTGTTAGAAGTTTTCAGGGGCCTTCCTCTGAAGCTGTTAAAGAGATTTAAGCAGAGCATTGACATAAACTGACCTATATTTTACTCGGGGAGCAGTATTGGGAATAAATTGTAGGAAGGGAAGCAAGGAGATATATTACGAGGCCATTAGAATAAATGCTATAACTTTACAACAATATTTTAACCATCCATGTTTAAACAAAATGGTTTAATTGTAACTTTAACAGAGTGGTAGTGGAGGAAGAAGAAGGAGGCTGCTGGGTGCTATGTAAAGTCCAATGCCTCAGTGAAGTTAGATGCTGATGAATTAGGAGTGGCACATGAGAGAGGTTAAGGATCTCTCTCTCTCTCTCTCTCTCTCTCTCTCTCTCTCTCTCCATATATGTGTATATGTAGTTATATGTATCCATGTGTATGTTATCATCAGTACCATCTACTATCCATCTATCTGTGTCTGTCTGTCCATTCATCCACCTGTCTGCTTATCTACCTGTCTGTCCATTCATCAGTTTGTCTGTCCATCCATCCATCCATCCATCCATCCATCCAACCATTTATCTATTTATTTGTTTATATTTTAGATGAAGAAGAATGAGCTGACATTTACTGAGGACATAATAATGAAGGAGATTATTATGAGCAAGAGATGATTGGCCATGTTGAGCCAAGAATTGTCAATTCATTTTGAAGGTTGTGCTGAAATGGAATACATTGGGATATGTGTAAGCAGAGGTACAAAGCAAGATGTGTGATGGAGTTCAGACAGTAAGACATGTGAAAGAACATAGGGGACATCAGTGCATGTGTGGCATTTAGAGATCTGGAATGGATGAAATCAGCCTGGAAATGAACTTTGATGGAAGAGATGTTCAAGGGCCAAAGGCTGGGATGTGCTCATGTTAGGCTGCTTGGAGCATGAGAAGGCACAGGAGACTGTTGAGGAACAACCAGTAAAGCAGGAAAACAGAGGGAGACTGATGGGAGGCTAGGGAAAGGAGTGGAGGAAGAAGAGAGGTGTAGAGAAAAGGAGGGTTTGGAACTTACAATGTGGGGATGGTTGATAGCTTTGACGAGATGGCTGAAGTACAAAACAAGGTTAGATTTGAGGAGGCAGAATGTTTAGAGCACGTCTGAGATTTATTCTGAAGGGGGTAGAACGGGAAAGTAGTTTGAGGGACATAGAAGGTCAGTGTACGATTTCCATAGTTGGGGGCAGTACAATCCCCTGTGTGTTATGAGAGTGATGGGACTGAGTAAGAAAAAAATAATGTTTCAGAAACACACACACACATACACACACATGAGAGAGGGAGATACACACACACACACACACACAGAGAGAGAGAGAGAGAGAGAGAGAGAGAGAGAGAGAGAGAGAGAGAGAGAGAGAGAGAGAGAGCAAAGGAGGGGGTTGATTCTTAGCAGTTTGGATGGATGGTCAGAGACTGACAGAAAGAATGGAGAGTCTGGGAAGCTAAGGAGATTGCAGAGACCCTCTGGTCTATTAAAGTTGTGTGAATGTAATTATAGGGCCAGAGTTACAGAAATAACTGGGGCAGCTGTCTGCCTTTGATGTGAAGGCTTTCCCCCTCCTCCCTGCAGAAGTCAGAAGTCTAACCTTGCAGTGCAACAAATCGGGAGAGCCAGAGAACAAGACAAAGTGGAATATTTGATTACAGTCAGGGGTATACAGGTAGGAAATTGGAAACTTTCTAGATTTACTGCCAACCCCATATGGTTACAAGCAATTTCTTTGCCTAAAGGCAACCCCTAAACCCCATTTCACTACCTGTCCAGGAGTTCCTAGGAGCAGGTATAATACCTTTCATTTCCACACAGTCTTCTCGAGCTTCTACAGTGATTTCTGCACTGTTGGCTGCCAGATACATGTTGGCAAAATTAAATTGAAGATGCTTCTCCACGCTAATGAAGTGAGTCTATAGTGTGCCAAAGTAACAAACTGAAGGGTGGACCAGGGATCCTCTCACTTACCAACAGCCCACAGGAGTGATTTCTCTGTAATGAACTAAATTAGGCTGCACTGACTGGCTTACTTAGCCAGAGACAAACAAGGCTTCAGGGACAATTGTGTGCACAATGACCTTTTCCAGGTTGTCTGGCCATTTACCCAGGAGGTAGGATTTCTTACTCATTTATTTTTCTATTTCAGGGGAAGCCATGTGCTTCTTATGCCTGAATGATGGACCATTTCTGCTTTGTCTTAGCAAATCAGGCCAATCGCTCTCGTTCCTACCAATAACCTAGGGAACAGTGACAATGATCTGGTTCGAAGAGGGGGGCAGAGCCCCACATACAAGATGGCTTTGCTTGCTACTAGTTGCAAGATTTAGGGCAAGACCCTCAAAGTTCTCTGCTGTAAATTGTAGCAGTCTGGTCGACTTTGCACATTACTGTTAAGAGCAGATGCAAATTCCAGAGAAAGACAAGCAGACGCTGTGTGGCCGGGGCATTGGACGGGGTTCAGATATGTTCGAGATCCTCTTCTGAAGGTGGGATTTGCATTCGTTCATTTTTGTACATTCTCCATTAGTTCTCAGAGGTTTGGACCTCAGATCTTTGAGATGGCAGAACTGCAGATCAATGATGTGGAAGGTAGAGTTGAAACTCCTTGCTATGGCCTCCTGGGCTAGATATAATAATAATAATGAAGATGATGATGATGATGATGATGATGATGATGGTGGTGGTGGTGGTGGTGGTGTTGTTGTTGATGATGATGAGATGATGATGATGATGATGATGATGATGATGATGATGATGATGATGATGATAGCATTTTCTGCATTCCACCAAGATCTACAGAGTTCCATATAGAGGAGTGACTCTCAAACTCTAGTAAGCAGAAGAACTATCAGAAGGACTTAAGAAAGTTGTGGACCAGGGCTCTGACTCAGCAGGTCTAGAGTGAACTTTGAACTAAGACCCCTGGTGCTGCTGGCACTGCTGCTGCTGGCTGGAAGCCTACTCTTGGAGAGTCCTAGATGTGTTAACGGTCCCTTTCTATACTCTGTGTGTAACTAGGAATTAGGTTATTGACTCTCAGGATGCTAATGAGGGTCCTGAATTCCTTTTTACCTTGGGCTTGTCTATTGTAAAGGAAAATGTTATTTTGCATTTTTGAGTGATTTTCAGTTTTCACGACAAAATGCCACTGCTATGGTTTGTAAGTGTCCCAAAAGGTTGCACGGATTGTTGAGATGCCATGGACTATATTGGGGTTGGAGACGGGAGTGTTAGCAGAAGGAATTAGGTCACCGGAGTGTATTGGGAAGGGAGTATTGGGAAGACGATCTCTTAGTTTACATGTTTCATTCTGCTTCCTGGCCACTGTGATGGGAATCAGGCTCTTCAGCCTTGTCCTCCACCAGTGCCCCACTGTACTGCTACAGCCTAAAGCAGTCACAGACTCTGAGCCAAACTCTAGATTCCCTGCCTTTACCAATGTAAAGGCTCCATCTCAGGGATTTTGTCAGAGTCACAGAGGACTGACCACATGACCAAAGGCCAGGTGCCTCCCATAGCACTAGTCTATTTTATCCTGGTTTTGGAGGGCAGGCATCCATGAATACGATGCTAGGAAATTTGGATCCCTGTCTTGCAGGATTGTGATTTTTACATGACCTCCAACCCCCACCAAGTGTCTGTGGAGCAGGGGAGAGAAATAGAAAAGTGTAGGGTGTGTGTGTGTGTGTGTGTGTGTGTGTGTGTGTGTGTGTGTGTGTGTGTATAGACAGAGAGAGACACAAACACACACAGAGATACAGAGACAAACAGAGAGACAGAGTGACAGGGAGACAGAGAGACAGGGAGACAGAGAGACAGAGAGACAGAGAAAGAGAAAGTGCTTACCAGGACTGACTAATTTCTTTTCCGGTGTAGCAGGCAACAGCTCAGCAGCCCTTAACTTGTCTTTTGGGGGAGGTTACAATGGTGTAATATTCCGTCTGACAATATGCCTGCCAGTTTCCTCCTAATCTCAAAGTACAGCAGAGCTTTGCTGTCTTACTCTGAGTGCCTGGCAAAGGCTGCCATTTGGACTCAGTGAGTTCTTTAATTGAGGATGTCATGGGGTTCCTTTTAAGGCCTTTCCAGGAATTTTTAAATATGTTTTCTTTTGTAAAAGCAGAAAAGAGCCTTTTGGAAATAAATACTTTTTGAAGATGTTTACGTCTCTGGTGAGCAGGGAGAGAGGGATTGAAATAAGAACCATTTATGGTTTGGTTTCTGGTGTTTGTCCCTCTACCCCCCCTCCTCCATTTTAGCTATGGCACAGTGTGAAGCCACCTGTCATGCTCTTTCCTTAGGAGAACGACACGTTCACATTTTGCACGGCCATCTCGGGCAGCTGCAGATAGTACTGGTGAAAGGCAGACAGGGATAACCCAACTGTGTTCAGAAGGAGAGATATTTGGGTAAAACCTGACATTACAAAGGAGGAGAAGGACACATTTTAAACACTGGGGAACTGTGTTCTGCAATAGATTGAGTTAAAGTTGGATAATTTCATTTGCCCCTCACAAATGCCATTTTTCAAAATCTCACTTCTCGCTATTTTAATTTTCTCTGTCCTGCCCTCCTCATCATTTTCTGTTTGCCCTTAATCCTTTAATACATTCTTCTTATCGTTACTTGACGGTTCGCAATTCTTAATATTGGGAGAAATTCTTTTTCAATTAGGTCTGGTACCTGTCAAGGAGCAGTAAATAAGCACGGTGCTATAGATTAGATTTTAAAAAGCCTATTTAAGTCATATCAGTGTGAGTCATATTAATATTTGAGATGCCAAGGGGCTTCACAGCCTGGGAACTCAGCAAGAGCAAAACGTCTTAATCCTTGAAATGCGGAAGAAGGGAGAAGACATTTTCATTTGCACTGGGCACAGCTTGTTTCTCCAAGGGCACACGGAGCACTACACAGAGGACCACAGAGCAAAGAGAGCTGCAGACACTTGCCACCTGGGGGCGTGTGGCCCATTCTCATGAGTAGATTTTTCATTGTCTCCATCAACTCTCCCTTTTAAAACCAACTGAGATTCCCTCCTAAGCCAAGCACTCGCAAGTTCCTCCTCCCCCTCTTTCTCTCCCTCCTCTCCCTCCTCCCCCTCCCCCTCCCTCCCCTCCTCCTCCCTCCCCTCCCCCTCCCCCTCCCCTCCTCCTCCTTCTCCCCCTCCTCCTCCTCCTCCTCCTTCTCCTCTTTTCTTCTTCTTCTTCTTCTTCTTCTTCTTCTTCTTCTTCTTCTTCTTCTTCTTCTTCTTCTTCTTCTTCTTCTTCTTCTTCTTCTTCTTCTTCTTCTTCTTCTTCTTCTTCTTCTCCTCCTCCAGTCAGTGCTATAGTATTAAACTTGGTGAGTAGCTGTATATCCCAAAGAAATAGCAAGTTGGTAAAACTACTATTTATGCAGTGGTTTTGGTCCCAAGCATCCTCATTTCTCAAGGCATTTGAATATTTTTGGTTTACAAAAGACTTCCATTTGTTTTTTTTTTTAATGTTAGAAGTGTCTACATTTTTATAACTCCTACTAAGGTATCTTGTGTACATTACTGTCTCCATAATAGCTAGTGATTTGGTGGCTGTGGTGCGCTTTATGAGCTGTCGTGGGATATACTGCATATTCTGAGAAGGCAGGGAGGGAGAGGATGACAAACAAATCATAAAGCTTTCCATTTTCCTAGACAATTTTACATCTGTTTCTTTTGCTCTCTTTAAAACATGTGTGTCTCTCTCTCTCTCTCTCTCTGTCTCTCTCTCTCTCTCTCTCTCTCTTTCTCTGTATGTGAAAGTAAAATGTTTATATTGGTTTTTCATACTTAAGATCCATGATATCATCCAAATGAAGACTTACTAGGTTTTTTTTAAACCAAGCACAGTACGGAGAGGACTTATGTGCTCCTTCCTGGCTATGGCAGTGGTAGACCCCAAGATGGAGTCATTTCTGTTAAATGACTATTGATTCCTGTTGAATCCTGATCTGTCTGTAGGCCTAGGTCTAACATGGGCACCAATAGATAACAATGAGTGAAGTGGTTGCTGTTTCTTGAACTCTCTTTGTGTATTTTAGTTTAGAAGACCCTCTAGGTAAGTGTAGTTAGAGCAGTGCAATTATGTTTAGACCTGGTAACCCTTGAGGAACCTGGGTGAAAGCTGAAAGAATGTTAAAAAACTCAAACTCTGAACACAAAAGGTCACTATAAGAAAAGTGGACAGCTGAAGGTTAAATTGGGATCAGATGTTTAAATTAAATGGTAGACAAAGGGTTTAAAGGACTCACTTGTAAGTATCTTTAACATTGATCATAAAGCATTAAATTACAGTAGAAAAAAAGGAACAAAGCACATGAATAGGTAATATATTAAAGCATAAAATTAATGGGTATTAAGGGGGAAAAGTAAATTTCCTAAGTTACCATAGAAATGCAAGTTAAAATCAAATGCCATTCCTCCTCATTACAGTCCAAGGATTAGCAAATATAATATTGCAGTAAGACAATTACAAATACAATATTTAAAACTTTACTCCATACAAATTATTGTGAAGATTCATGTAGGATGGCCCTGGGATAATAAAATCCAAGAAGGCTTCTTGGACTACATATATTTCAGAATTGGAATGATGTGACCAGTCCCACTCTGGGTGATGTGATGTGGGGAAGGAGAGCAGAGACTGCATGCAGGTATTCCGGTCAACATTGCCAACTTTTCTGCTTTTGGGTTGATCTTAAAGAGGCCGCTAGTGACTTAAGACGTCTGAGCTTCTGGTCCCTCTTCTATGAGATGAATACATTGTTCAGCTTGTATTTCTTGAGAGGATTCAGTGTTAATTCCAACTGTCAACCTTAGAGGATTAATTAACTTGGGACATTAATGTCACACATCTTGAGGTATGTGTGAATGCCATTCTGAAGAAGATGAACTGAGGAGGTAAGATGCACCCTGATGTCGAGGGATCACTTCCCAAGGGCTGGGGTCCTGGGCTGAATAAAAAGGGAAAGGGAGAATCTACCAGCATCTACCATTTTCCTTTGCTGTTTCCTTGTGGACTGAGTTGCATCTGCCCTGCCATGATGGATTCCACCCTCGCTAACTGGAAGCCCAAAGAATCCTTCCCCCTTGGGATGCATTTTTGTTAGGTGTTTGGGTCAAAATAATGGGAAAAGTTGCTGATATACAGCTAAATACAAATCCTTCTAGAGAAAAATGGCTGCTTAATAAATCCGTTTGTGTAGAAATAGAGTAATAGAATAATGTTTACCAATGATAAAGAGCATGGGGCTGGGACATGGAGAACGCACATCATTTAGGTTGAAGGAATAACTTCCCATGGCCTGTTGCATAGGAAAGTAACCATGGTTAACAACGATTAGTTTTGTATTTAAAAATACCTGATGGCATTCCAAATTCTGAATTCTGAAAAGACAGCTCTCTGAGTGATGGATATGCCCATTACTCGGATCTGGTAATGGCACATTGTAGGGACATGCAGAAATGTCACCCTGTATCCCACAAACGTGTTAACTGCTGCCGAGTTAAGACCTTAAAAACAAACAAAAAAATATTACGAGAAGTAGCTTTTGCTAAATAGCAGCTATCATATTGTTGCAGACTATTTTCTATATCTTCAAACACAAATTTAAAATGTGTCTACGGTAGTGTTAAAGGTTTGCCCACGCACAGCATATGTTTCAGAGAGGAACGCTGGCCAGGAGTCAGCCCATTGTTGGACTGTTTGTTGTGTGTTCTGAGGCATTCAACAGTGTGATTTTGGATGTCATCAACTTCTCAATAACAGGAGACTTTTCAGATAAAAGAAAAATTGGAGTCTTTTTTTACCCCATCAAAATATCTACACAGGATTTTGCAGCGTGGAGCATAAAATCTATGCAGAACAGAGTGAGCTGCACTAAGTAGGAAGTCTGAAGAGGCATTAAGCAAAAGGAAAAACAGATATGCTCCCTGGGTTAGATACCCATCCCTCTAGGCAGAGTACACACAGAAGGGGAACACTTCCAGTGCAAGAATATTCTGGGAAAGGATCAGGTACTATGTTCTGTAGATAGAGAAGTACATTGACAAAATGGCTGGACTTAGCAGGGACAGCACCGGCTGAAGACAGGGACATCTCACACTGGAGACAGAGAAACTGAAAGGTTCTAGTATCACCAAGCAACCAACACACTAAGCTTGCAGAGGAACTTGGAGCACAGAGCACGAAGGCTCATGTAAAAGCAGAGAAGGGACTGATAACCTCAGCCAGGAAGAGGTTCAAAATCAACACGTCAATTATGTTGTGAAATGTTCACAATATTTGGTAAAGTTATAGTCCTACGTCCAGCAAGTTAATAATATCCCATTTGGAAAGCATCTAGGCCATAGGTACCTCCTGTTTTCAAGTACTCTCCCTCTGGGACTCTTTACAGAAGGACCCTAGGTCTCCAGAAATAGCATCTTTTATTTTTTCTGTCCATACAAGTGTCTCCACTTCTTTTCCACCTGTGCATATGTGCAGCTGCAGACCCTAGGAGAAGCTCTCATAGATGGCCCGACAACGCTAGTGTTATGTGGAGAGCTACATATTTGTATTCTCCTGAGACACTGGGGTGAGGACATCATGCCGGGGATGGATCCTGTTAGAGCTTGGGCAGAGAGCTTTCTTCTTGTCTCATACTAAACTTTTCCATGTCTGAATTGGTTCACCTGTGGCTATCTTCATCCTCAGTGTGGGACCCAAGGCTAATCCAAGAGACTCTTTGTGGATAAGAACTCCACTTTGTCCCATATATCTTTCTTCTCCTCATTTCTCATAACAAAATGGCCCCCACAGAAGAGCTAAGGCAGTGCACATCAGAGGGAATGTGGTCCACAGGCCAGATGCTGCTCTCGCAGAGTCCAATCTGCCTTATTAACCCCTAGGAAGGTTCTCATTTACTATGCAGCATAAGTAGTAGTTGCTCTTGGGCCACCCTCTTCACTGTCATTATAAAATTTCCAAGATAAGAACTTGCAATGTAACCGAGAAAATGGAGTAAATCCCAGCTAGATAGGAACATTTTGCTTCCTGGAGCAGTCCATCAGTTTGTCAAGCCCTCGTTCTTTCCTGAAGGGGCTGATAAAGTATGTTCCGGCCCGGGCTCCTAAACAGGTTATACACGGTGATGCTCTGTTTTATCAGCGTACAATTTTCCTTGGATAACAGCAAGCAATTTCTCATTTCCTTCCTCCTTTGATGTATGATCTCTCAAATATTCATAAATGTTTTCCTTGCCTTTTTCTGTTGTTGTGAATGTGGGGGTATTTATAAACACTTCAGTCCTTCAATCACACCCGTTTTTATAACTCCCAGTTCTTGTCAAATGTGTGACAGATGGAGTTCTCTAGAGCATGGTTCTCAGAGTGGAATAAGAAGGCAAAAACCTTGTATTGGAGGCCTTGGGATATGCAAATGCAGCCGGTGATGACTCTGTGTGGTTGAACTTGAACTTGGGTTATTCCTCTCATTCTGAACTCCAGTTGAGGTTTCTCTGTTTATTCTACTCTAGGAAAATAAAAACTGTAGCCCTTTGGGGGATGCTATTTATTTAATGTCAGTCTGTGTGTAAGTATGTGCAAATGTGGATGGGTGTAGAGTCCAGAAAGATATCAGATATCTTCCTTGTTGGCTCTCCCACAGTTTAGTGGAGGCAGGGTCTTTCACTGAGCTTACAGTGCACTGATTTGGTTAAGCTGGCTGGCCAGCAAGCCCTAACAATGCTGTCTGTGCTCCCAGCGCTAGGATTATAGAATGCAAACATAATGCATCAGCCTTTTTGCATGTGTGATAGGGATCTGAACTCAGGCAAGCACTTTACTGACTGAGCCATGTGCCCTGTTCCCTTGTGGGGCTTAAGTTTTTAGATCAATCTGTTCTGTTCAGGTGATCTCTGAGTTCAGATTCCTTCTTTACAAAGTGTTGATTTTTTTTTTTAAATACCAAGCATAGATATTTGATCATAAAGAATGGACTTGCTACTGCTATTGATCTTTGGAGTCACAGAAACCTAGGTTTAGCATTTCTTTCTCTCTCTCTTTTTTTAATCTTTTTTTCTTTTCTTTTATTGGATATTTTCTTTATTTACATTTCAAATGATAACCTATTTCCCGGTTTCCCCTATGGAATGCCCCCATCCCATTCCCTCAGCCCCTGCCTCCTTGAGGGTGCTTCCCCTCCACTTATTCACTCACCCACTTCCTCCCACCTCCCCGCCCTGGCATTCCCCTACACTGGGGCATCGAGCCTTCACAGGACCAAGGGCCTCTCCTCCCATTGATGCACAACAAGGCCATCCTCTCTACATATGCAGCTGGAGCCATGGGTCCCTCCATGTGTACTCTTTGGTTGGTGGTTTAGTCCCTGAGAGCTCTGGGATGTCTGGTTGGTTGATATTGTTGTTCTTCTTATGGGGTTGCAAACCCCCTCAGCTACCTCAGTTCTTTCTCAAACTCCTCTTCCATTAGGGACCCCATTCTCTGTTCAATGGTTGGCTGCTAAAATCTGCCTCTGTATTTGTCACGCTCTGACAGAGCCTCTTAGGAGACAGGTATATCAGGCTCCTGTCAGCATGTACTTCTTGGCATCCCTAATGGTGACTGGGTTTGGTGACTGTATGTGGGATGGATCCCCATGTGTGGCAGTCTCTGGAGGGCCTTTCCTTTAGTCTCTGCTCCACACTTTGTCTCCATATTTTCTCCTATGAGTATTTTGTTCCCCATTCTAAGAAGGACTGAAGCATCCACACTTTTGTCTTTCTTCTTCTTGAGCTTCATGTGGTCTGTGAATCGTATCTTGGGTGTTCCAAGTTTTTAGGCTAATATCCACTTACTAGTGAGTACATATCAAATGTGTTCTTTTGTAACTGGGTTACCTCACTCAAAATTTTATTTTCTAGTTCCATCCATTTGCCTATGAATTTTATGTCATTGTTTTTAATAGCTGAGTAGAACTCCATTGTGTAAATGTACCACATTTTCTGTATCCATTCCTCTGTTGAAGGACATCTGGGTTCTTTCCAGCTTCTGACTATTATAAATAAGGCTGCTATGAACATAGTGGAGCATGTGTCCTTGTTATATGTTGGGGCATCTTTTGGGTATATGCTGGGTCCTCAGATAGTACTATGTCCAATTTTCTGAGGAACCTCCAGACTGATTTCCAGGGTGGTTGTACCAGATTGTGTCGCGCCCACCTCGGCCAGCAAGGAAGACGCAACACGATCGGATTCTTCTCAACAGCTTTTATTGCAGGACCACCTCATTGCTGATACGGGGACCTCTAGGGGCAAAAGCGCTCGTCTTATATACACAGCAGGCTGAGGCTATGCTAATTGTCCTTCAGGGATTGGCATGAATCCCTCATTAGCATATTAACGCGTCTGGTCAACTGGTAGTACCTTTGTTTGATCACCTCATTATCCACCCTGGCAACAATGGCAAGATAAGTCGCTTACTACCAGACGGGACTGGATGTCAACGCCATCTTTGTTTTACTGCACCGCTCTCTACAAGATTGCAATTCCACCAACAATGGAGGAGTGTTCCTATTTCTCTACATCCTCACCAGCATCCGCTGTCACCTGAGTTTTTAATCTTAGCCATTCTGACTGGTGTGAGGTTTCCGAATCTCAGGGTGGTTTTGGTTTGCATTACCCCAATGACTAAGGATGTTGAACATTTCTTTAAGTGCTTCTTGACCATTCAAGTTTCCTCAGTTGCAAATTCTTTGTTTAGCTCTGTACCCCATTTTTAATAGGGTTATTTGATTTTCTGCCATTTAACTTCTTGAGTTCTTTGTACATATTAGATATTAGCCCTCTATCAGATATAGGATTGGTAAAGATCTTTTGCCAATCTGTTGGTTGCCATTTTGTCCTAATGACAGTGTCCTTTGCCTTACAGAAGCTTCGCAATTTTATTCTTGATCTTAGAGCATAAGCCATTGGTAAGTCCAGGTAGTCAGTATGATAGGGTTCAAGGGCCACTTTGCAACCATCCAAGCCTGCCACCACAGTGTGAAAGCACTTACAGACTATATGTCAACAAGCAGACATGATTGTTTGAGTATGAGATTCTATCTTAGTCTATTTGGGCTGTTATAGTAAAATACTATAAAATAGATGGCTTTTAAACCAAGGAAACACCTTTCTTGTCCTGGATGCTCAGAAGTCTAAAATGAAGGTGCTAGCAGGTTCTGTATCTTGTGAAAGCATTTGTTATAGTTCATAGATGGTACCCTCTAGCTATGTCTCATGTGGCGGAAAGGTTCTACTAGTTCCCTGGAGACTCTTTTACGAGGACACTAATCCTATTCACCGAAGCTTCATCTGTAACACCTAATCACATATTAAATACCTCATCTCATGCTGTCACTTAAGTGACTACATGCATTTGGGGAGAGAGGGATGAGTACTCAAATTGTAAACCTTATTTGCAAACTTGAAACTTAAATTTTGTTATTTTTTATATGTCACAGCATATTATTATACTTTAAATCTTTTTTCAGTCCTGTGAGAAATTGAAAAGGGGTTCTTAGTTTTCAGGTCAGAATAAATGCAATAGTCTTCTCTTAGGTTGATACTTCTTCCTGGCTTTTGTTTCCTTTCTGTGAATTGGGTTGCCACGTGGTTCAATTGGATAATGTTTGACATAGATTGAGTATTCAATAAATTGTTATTGTTGCTGCATTGGTCTATATTTTTAGTTTAATACAATTATATTTGAGGAAAAAAGACCTGCTTCAGTTTCTTTTATGAGCTTGTTTTATTAAGAGTAGTGGGATGAAATTCAATTTAACAATATTATTTTTAAGCATCCCATTTTTGGTAATTGTCTGGTATTTCTCTTGGATACTTTCAGTATGTATGAGTGTAATATGTGACTATTATGTGCATGATGTATATACTAGTTAATACAGGTCTGTTCCCATGTGCATATGAATACAAATACCTATGTATGTGTGGAGACCTGAGGTTGCCCTTGAGTGTTTTGTGCCAATTTCTCTTCGCCTCTGTTATTTGAGACAGTGAACTTGAAGCTCATCAGTTTGCTTAGACTAGCTAGTTGATAAGCCTCAGGGATCTGCCTGGTTCCTACCACTCCCGTTTCCGGATATGGCTGGGATCTGAACTCAGGTTCTGATGCCAGCACAGCAGGTACTTTGTAAGGGAACTTCTGAATCTCAAGAGATAGAAACGTATTTGTTTCCTGTGGTGGGCCCATACCTCAGTTCATGTAAATGAGGTAATTAGGCTCTAGTCTCACTGGCAGTTGAGGCGGGGTACTTGGCTATTCCAGAATGAAGAACCCTATGTTTGAGGATTGGGGCTCTGGGCTGTGCCATAGTATTACAATTTCCCGAGTTTGAAGGAAGAGAAAGTCTTGGGTTAAATACAATCTGCAGGTGGGTGATTCTGGGATTGATTAAGCACTGATGTGTTGCTCTTTGTGTGGAACCTCCAGACTTTGCTCTGTCACCCTTTCATTTGGCTAGTTATGACTTGAGTTTTTTTGGTATAATTTTCGGAATTGTGATTTGAACTGTGATAGTTAATTTTAGGTGTCTACTGGATTAAGGGATGACTAGAGAGATAGTCAAGTACTTTTGGGCATACCTGTGAGGGTGTTTCCAAAGAAGATTGGCATATACATCAGCAGATTGAATGAGGAGGCTCCACTCTGTGTATGAGCAACCTCCTATTGGCTGGAGGCATAGACAGATTTAAAAACGTAAGAGGAAAAAGAAAAAGCTATTTCTTTTTTCTCATAGAGCCAGGACATTTTCTTAGTGTCCTTGGACATCTGGCCTTTGTACTCTAGAACAAATATTTCCAATTTTCTCAGGCTTTTTGCCTCACACTGAGACTTACACTCACTCCCTTCTTTGTTTGGGAGACTTCCAGGTTTAGACTGAGTTATCTACTGACACTAGGTCTCCAGATGGTGGACCACATCAATTTCTAAACTGACGTAACTGTATAAACAAATTTCTTTTATGTCATTTATTCTATGTATGTAAGTATGATGTATGTATGTATCTATCATCTGTTATCTATTATCTATAGCTATCTAATCTATAAACAACCATCTTATTATCTATTATCTATTATCTATCTATCTATCTATCTATCTATCTACCCATCTATCTATCCACCCTTATTTATAAATATCATCCTATTAGTTCTGTTTTCTGGAGAATTCTGATTGATAGAGCAACAATTGCATTTTCTCAAGTTCTCTGAGTTAGTCTAGTGAATGTGGGAGAGTAGTGCAAACTCTTGGCTTTGTAGACAGTTGGGTCATAAGTGCATAGTCAGGCAACCTTATGTTGGCATCTGTAATGTTGGCATATATAATGAGGGCATTCTTTGGGAGGACTTTAGTGTATTGTTCATCTGTGGTAACTTTTAGCAGTTAGTATCAGAAATGTGTTGACCACATAATCTCAGACCAGAGAATTTTGCATGTTAGCCCTATCAGTTAGCATAGAAGTGACACTTTGAAGTTGGTGCTTTAAAAATATAGAGCAACAAAGACACTATGCACTTCAGATCCAAGGTGCAGAGGTCACCTCACTGAGGGCTAGCTTTCAGGGTAGCACAAGGAATCATAGAAGCTTCCAAAGTAGGGAAACCATCAATAGTACAAACCATAAATGTTGTCTATGAACCACAGCAATAGCCAACATGGTACAGTAACTCTAAGGATACAGCTGTGGCATGCATGACTTGGTGGTAACTTATAACTCTCTAATTGGACTTAATGCTTGTTCACCAAGAGAGAAACCATGCCTAGTATCGGAAACTATACAGGGTTAGTGAAGCCATGAATATTGGAGGAGAATCTACAACCCGCACATTACTAAACAAACACAACCCCTGATAACATTCTAAATATTTATCCATACACCCCTAGATAAGTGTATTCTTTAACCTCTCATAAAAACAAACAAACAAAAACCAAAACAAAAACCTTTTTATTGCAATATATGGGGTCATTACAGAAAACCATAACCAATAAAAATGCAGAATTGTGGAGCCCAGTCCCAACGGATACATTTACAATACAATTTTTGTACTCGAAGCTCAGGGATCATTGCAGAAGAGGAAGAGAAAAGTGTTTAAGAGCTAGAGGATTAGGGAGTTTGTGTGAGATTAAGACTTCTAGAAATATCAGAAGCCACAACCATAAGGTCTCACCAACATGACTAGCTGAACATGAGGTGACAAGTATGATGGCAATTGGCTTGCTTTTGTGAATGGGGGAAAGCTCATGGGTCCTTATCCTTAGATAAAGAAAGCTACAGGCAATTAAGGAATGCTGAGAGCAGGAGAAATAGTCTTCCCCAGGGAAGATCCCATCAATTGATTATCCAATACCAATGGTCAGCCCTGAAAATATACATACAAGTAACATTATACAGACTGAGGAGGTCGTACTTATTTATGTAGGGATAAATATATTTATTTATGTATTATGTGTATCTAGTTCTATCATCTATCTATCCATCTACTATCCATTTATCTATCCATCTATCTATCCATTTATCTGAGGGAAGGAAAAGAGGAAATAATATATTAATCTATCAAAACCAAAAATTATTGAATAAGAAATTATATTTTCTCTCTCTATAAAATTATATATTATTTCTATATATATATTATTTCTCTATATAAAATTATATATATTTTAAGGAGATATCTCTGTTCTGAGAAAAATGACTGTCAATGATGCTAGTAGTGAGAACATGCACTTCATGTTGTCCTGCAAAGAAGTAAACTAGGAAGATATACTCGTGTGAAATGACTAGAGTCATCAGATTGAACAAATGAAAACCAAGGGTTTCCAACAGCTTTTGATTTTTACAAAATAATTAATAATTATGTAGTATAAGAGTCTTCTAACGATTGCATAAGATCTCCTGATCTCCCAAAGGGGGATGCTTTTGCTTCATTCCCTTGGTTCACCCTTGGAGAGAACCATCCAGTCTTCTGCCTAGCCCCACTATTAGCTCCATGCTCAATCAGGGACAGTGTTCTGTTACTGAATGTTGGCTTTGACCTCTGACATCATTACGATTGGCACCTACTGCCACTTGAGCTCAGCTGCCCCCAACCCTGGTTGATTTCTCTTCATACTTCCCCTGCTGTTGGCAAGGTGACCAGTGCCCTGCCTTATTGGGTAGGACAGGAATGGTCTCATAGGCTATCAATTAGGCTTCCTTTCCGAAGTACTCCAGTTCAGCTTTGATCACAGTGAGTATCTGAGACCTGAGTCATTTATAAAAAGACTTCCAGATTCATTTGAGGTGTTTGAGACAGGGTCTCTCTGTGTACCTCAGGCTGGCTCCAAGTCTGCAAATCTCTTGTTTAGGCTTCCTCAGTGTTGGGATTCAGGTCTGCACCAGAATGCTGCAGCATCAGCACACCTGGCTGAAAGGCAATTCTGTACCTGACCGAACCTTATGTATCGTCATCCTTTGGCTAGACTCCAGAGTGGGAAGATGGGATTTAGGCAGGAAGGCCGCCTCTGTCCTTTGATTCATGTCTACAATCCCAATTCTGAATCCATATAGTAGCATACTTTGTCCATAAACTGATTACATCTCTGTGGTCTCTGCCACAACACTTCCTTCTTTGGCTTATAAATCCCAGGGGGACCAAATTCTACTTCTACAGAATGGCAGATTTTTCTCAACAGTCTTTTGTCGTGAAGGGCAGAGACATGGCTTCTTTTAAAGACAGCACCTTTAATTGTTCTAGTTTGGGAGAGGAAGAATAAACTATAAATAATTTTCACACTGGTGTGTGTGTGCGTGGGTAATTATTTTCCTAAAAAGAGTAATCGTCAGCAAGGTATTCCTCGTGGGGGGGGCACAGTGGTGTGCTGGCAATATCGATCGTGGGTCGGCAAGCTTGTTATCCGAGGAGGAATTAAAAAGAAGAAACTCACAGCTCATTCGTGCTCAGTGTGAGCCCTTGCCAGCTCCCATCTGCTTGGGTATAGTTCAAGGCATCAGGATAGAGGCTGTGATCAATGGGGCTCATGGTGATTGGATCCCCATTCCTTAATTGTGCCCGTCTCTTGCTCAGCTGGGACTGGTGACAGCTGAAAGATGCTGAAGTCTTCTCAGAAAGAATCCCACTTAGGTTCTTTTTAGGCAGGGAAGTCTTAGGGGAGGGCCACCTGTGGTAGGACAGATGTCCCTAATTTTGTATCAGTCCACATCTGCTACTTTTTGCAGCCCCATGGCAAAGTCATTAACACTGATGTTGGTTAATTTTGTGGTGTAGATCAAGAGCAAAGGTTCAAGGTGAAGGCCTAGCTCTTTCCCCACCTTCCTACCCCAGTTCTGGCCTCAGCCTTCTGTGCTATTGTTCCACCTGTGGACTCTGGAATAATTTCCTATTTCTTTTCCCTTATTTCCTATGGCCAATTAGCTATTTCAAGATGACATTTGACCCTAGCAAACATATTTCTAAAACAGACCCTCTCTTTCAGAATCAAGATCTTTCCCTGGTGATACTCTACCACTGATTCAATACAATCAGATTCCAGAATGACCTTTCTATAGTGAGGTACTGGCTTGCTTGCTTGCTGGCTGGCTGGCTGCCTACTTACTATCTGTCTGTCTGTCTGTCTGTCTGTCTATCTATCTATCTATCTATCTATCTATCTATCTATCTATCTATCTATCTATCTATCCTTCTCTCTTAAAATACTTCCCAACTGCAGTTTCTACTACCTTCACTCTTCCTAGTCTCCCCTAGACTCCCTTCTTCCCAGATCTACTCCTCTTCTGTTTCCCTTCAGAAAAGAGCAGGCCTCCCAGGGATATCAACCAAATATGGCATAACAAAATCCAACACAACTAGGTACAAATCCTCATATCAGGGCTTGGTAAGGAAACCCTGGAGGAGGAAAGGGTCCAAAGAGCAGGAGAAAAACCGTCTGTACCAGGAGCTTTTAAAACTCCTGTTATCTAGCCAGAATACAGTAAATACAGAGGCGTATGCCAGCAGGAAACCACTGAACTGAGAACAGGACCCCCGTTGAAGGAATCAGAGAAAGAACTGGAAGAGCTTGAAGGAGCTCGAGACCCCATATGTACAACAATGCCAACCAAACAGAGCTTCCAGGGACTAAGCCACTACCCAAAGACTATACATGGACTGACCCTGGACTCTGATCAGGGAATATCCTTAAGAGCACCAGTGGAAGGAAGCCCTGGGTCCTGCTAAGACTGAACCCCTGAACTAGACTGTTGGGGAGAGGAAGCAAGGGGAGGGTTCCAAGGAAGGGAAATGAGCAGGAAAAACCATCTGTACTCAAGTTAATAATAATAAAAAAAATATAATAAAAAAAAACTCCTGTTATCTGGAGTTTCTTTCTTAATCTAACATCTCATGCCAGTTAAACCAGTCTCTGGGCTTGGACCCTGGCATTGACTTTGACTTTTTTTAATAACTCTTCAGATGAATCCAATGTTCTGCCATGTCTGAAATCATTTTCTAAATTACATATTTCATTTTATTTCATTTGGGCAAGATTTTATTGGAGCATTCTCACTGCATATAGAATTGAAACCCAATCTACTTCAACTTGAATGGACAAATTTTATGATGTGACCATCATCAATATAGTTTTTCCTATTTTCTCGTCTGGGTGTGTGTGTGTGTGTGTGTGTGTGTGTGTGTGTGTGTGTGGGCTTGCATGTATATGAGCAAATAAATGGATGTGGGTACACATGCATGTATGTGTGTGTGCATATGTAGGATGGAGGTTGATGTCTAGGATTACTCTTGATTAATTTTCTACCTAGTCTATCAGAGAGGGTCTCTCAATCAAAGCCAGAGTTTGCTAATATGGCTAATCTAGCTAGCCAGCTTGCTTTGCTTACTTTGTCTCTACCTTCTGAGGTTAAAATTCTAGGTGGGCTAGCAACAAGCACACAGCTCATTTGACCTTTTTGTGGATTCATGGAAAGTCCAAGGGATCTGAACTTTGGTCCTCATGATTTTCAGGCAAGCACTTTACCACACTGAGCCATCTCTACAGCCTTTGTCAATATTTTCAGCCCTGTCTCTCCACGGTTCTATTTCTAGTTTTCTTGTCTTGGATTGCTTACTCTTTCTTTTCTGTGTCATGCATTTTTTTTTTGGCCCAGTGATTTTTTTCATGTTTTATTGATCCAGACAGTATCTGTACCATCTGCTTGCTCTGTGCCAGACATCCCCCTAAGCTGAGTGAAATGCTCAGACATTAGCTGGTGTCTAACAATCCCATTTGTGTCTATTACTAATTCCTAGACTTTACGAAGATCCTATAGGGTAAAAGCACAGGCTTGTGGGATTTCCTTGACTTCAGATGTTTATCACAACTTCCAAGGAGCACCTTGACTTCTGACTAATTGTCTATAAAGTAGAATGATTATTATCTACCTCTCTGCATGTTTGTCTGTCTGTCTTCTGTTTCTTTGGAGACTGCCAACTAATGCCCAGATGTCAAGAAAGGCTTCCAAAATAAGATTCGATTCTTTCATGATCCTTGACGTAACTAACTTCAGGTAAAGACGTCTAGTTAGCACTTTGTCTGCATTAACACACTTTTGAAAGTATGCCAAGGTCACAACCACAAAAAGAAAGATGACTAACTGGTGGATGCTGACCTTAATTTTAGACTCCTCATTCATCATATCTACCATGCCTCTCTAGCAGGACTCATCCTAAGAGCCATGCTTTCCCTGGTTTTGAAGAAATGAGTAACATAGGAGTTAGAGGTGTTGCCCATCCCCCCACTATCTCATCTTTTTCTAACAACTCCTTTGCCACCCCACATCCATCTTGACACTGCTGGCTCTGAACAGAACGTCTTATTTCTTTCTTAAGTTATTACAGCATTTAGGGAAACAAATGAATCCTTTTTCTTGTTTCTTTTATTCGCTAAATTTCTACGGCTCCTGCTTAACAGTGCAAGATGCTTCATCTTGCCTGTGGCATTGCTTCTAGCAGAACACCTTGGCTCTCCTTTGTCCAAAGTCAAACTGTAAATCCAGTTACTTTATAACAATATTGAATGAAATGAGAATCTCTCAAGTTTCTCCTCTGTCTCAACATTTGGTTGAGAAAAATGAAGTTGCCATTGTTTGAGCTGATGAAGATTAAATGGACTGCCTCTGAATTTAATTGAGTCTCTGTTTGAATAATATCCATGGTGGGTCCTACTGCAATGTTTGGTGATTAATGGTGAGAACGAACAACAGTAACATCTGGACCCAAAGCTGTTCTTGGCTTAGAAGGTGTTCGCTCCTTTGAGAAAAGGGATTCTCTGCATCATTGTCCAAATAATCATTAGCAGGCAGATCAGCTGAGACATTTTAATTAAAATTTCAAAATCTGGGAAGAAGAAAAGTTTCTTAACTCTTTTCAATATCCAAGTTGAAGCAAAAAATAAATCTCTGTTATTAAAAAGGGGAAAAAGAGGGAGAGGGGGGATAGCCTTTGTTTGCTCACAGATGCATAAGAGGAAAACTTGGGCATAGGGATGTGTTGAGTTCGTTTGTTCTGGTAATAATGATGAGTGATATTTCAGATAAGTTTGAAGAGTTATAGGAGTGTGAAAGTTACTTTTGCCTGGTGTCCATCATGTAGCATTTTATGCACTAACTGTAATAAATAAACAGCAGCCATAACAAATATGATGATTTTTGTTGGTAGCCTGGCTAGATTCAGAGTCACCTTGGAGACATACCTTTAGGCGTATGTGAAGATATTTCCAGAAAGGTTTAACTGAGTAGGAAAGATTCATCTTAAATGTGGGTAGCATCATTCCCTGAACTGGGGTCCTAAACTGGAGAGGGGGGGCACTCATCTCCTTTGGCTGTAACCAGCCACCTTAGGGCCCTGCCTTTCCTGCCATGTGACTTGTACACCCTTAAACCATAAGCTCAAACTAACCCATTCTTAATGTTGTTTGTTTTGGACACAGTAACGATAAAAGTAATTAATATAATGAGTAATAAGATGATAAAGCAAGAATATTTTTGAAGTCTTTCTTGTTGAAAATTACACTGGAATTGTTGCAAAAATATTTAGGCAAATAAAAGGCTTCTACATCTGTTCTTGTTATACCAAGAGTTACAGAAAAGAAGGAAGAGACAGCTAATCAAACACATAAACAAATTACTTGGAAAAGTGTATCTGCACTGAAGATATTTCAGTCTAATACTTGGATAAAAATACAAAGAATGTGTTGAACACATCTGTTTAGAAGGGATTTTATTCTGAGGATGTTACACTTCTGAACATCATAGAACAATAAACACATGTAGACTAGGGCATACAAATATTGTATTTATTGAAAAGGACTTCCAAATTTAGAAGTTTAGTTTATACTTAAAGAGACATCCTTGGAGCCTAGTATGGAGCCTATCCTCTGAGAGGCTCTACCCAGAACTTGACTCAGACGGATACAGACACCCACAGCCAAACATTGGATGGAGCTTGGGGACTCTTATGGAAGAATAGGAGGAAAGATTACAACCCTGAAGGGGATAGGAATTCCATAGGAAGACCAACAGAATCAAGTACCCGGGACTCTTGGGAGCTCTCAGTGACTGAACCTCCAATGAAAGAGCATACACGGGCTTGTGCACATATGTAGCAGATGTGCAGTTTGGTTTTTGTGTAGGTCCCGAATCACAGGGCAGAGGCTTTCCTTAAAACTGTTGCCTGACTATGGAATCCAATCCCCTAATGGCTGTTTTCTCCTCCTCAGTTTGAGAAGAAGCACCTAGCCCTGCAGAGACTTGATGTCCCAAGATGGAGGGATACCTAGGGGGCTTTACTCTCTCACAGGAAGAGAAGGGGCATGGGGAACTGAATATGGAATGGAGTGACTCAGGCGGGTGACAGTGATAAGGATGTAAAGTGAATGAGAGAGAGAGAGAGAGAGAGAGAGAGTCATTCTCTCTCTATAAAACTAGATAAAAATGAGATAAAAATGAACTATTAGGGGTTGGGGATTTAGCTCAGTGGTAGAGCACTTGCCTAGCAAGCGCAAGGCCCTGGGTTCAGTCCCCAGCTCCGAAAAAAAGAAAAAAAAAAAAATGAACTATTAGATGAAGCACATGTATTTTTTACATCCAGGTCATCATTTTTTATTTTTCTTGTTATGACCAACAAGCTTACTGCTCTATGTCATTACTAAAGTTTCCTATCATGGTGACAAATTAGTTGAGATACTCAATTTAAAAACATGAAGTTTTTTTCTTTCCTCTCACCACAGTTTGGGCGGTTTTAGCTTGAGATGTCTTGTCCTTTAGCCTTTGATTGTTGGGCCTGTAGTGAGGCAACAGATATGTGAAATAAGTCAGACACATAAAGCACCATCTTGTTTGTATATGGAATCTAAGAAAATGGCTGCATGGGGAGAGGGACTAAGAGAAGCATGGGAAGATGTTGGCTAAAACATTTATCTGTTGGGACAGATAAATTCTAGAGAGCACTTGTCATGGTGGCCAAGTTAACAGCCATGCGCACTTAAATATTGCTAAGGCTACCAAGATTAGATGTCCTCGCTATAGACACAATGTGAAGTGATGATCATGTTAATTTGCCTGATGGATCATTTTCCAATGGACACATATAATGAAGCACCACAGAGCGTACTGCAAATATATGCAGTTCAGTTGACTGAGTATGTGTTAGTAAAGCTAGAGGAATTTGTATCCTCTGGACCCTTATTTTCCTAATAGGACAAGGCTAAGCTATAGGGAGATTCAAGGAGATTTTCAATTTTCTGTCTCTGGCTTTTTATGGTACTTGCTAGTGTTAACATTTCTTTTTTCTCTTCTTTATCAGTTTTTTCTTTGTTATTCTCCATTTTTCTCAACGTGTGGAAGCAATTCTTATTTTCAATCATTGTGGTTCTTGGTAGTAATGTACAGAAAATAGAAGTAAATAACAAACAACAAAACAACTCGAAAGAGTTAGGTTTGAAGTCAAGGCTTACTGAGTAGGTTACGCTGAGTAGGCTACAGCCATTGTTCTAGAAATTTCTGTAAGTGACACTTCAAAGGAGTTGATTCTATTGGAATTTATAAACGAAGCTTGTTAACTAAATTTATGAAATCAGATGTACAAGTGGTTTCTGAGGTGAACTAGAATGCTTTCGATCGTGAAGGGAGGCTGATGGAGAAAGGGCAAGACTCTCTAGGCCATTGACATCTTGAGTCATCCAAAGTCTTAAGTCAACAAAGGGAGTGTTGTTTTTATTTTATTTTTTTATAAGCATCGTGCAAAATGAGTGGTAATGGCATTGTTGTATGACTTTGAGGAGGTTTGCATTAGCTAAATTGTACTTCAAATGACAAAAGCTAAGTGCCAGTGGAATACTGTTCTACAAACAGCAAATGGATCTTCTGAATTAGTCAGAGTGGAGAGAGGATTAAAGAAAACACCATGTACTGACAATTCTAAGCCAGGTATGTTTACTTAAGCTACCTCATTCCATTCTCTCAACAAAACTTTGAGGAAGACTTACAGCCACCGGTTTATAGATTAAGAAACCCTGGTGGGAACGGCTTGTGGTTATTCAGAACTATGTTTTCTCCTTTGAAGTCTGACCTCTAAACTGAATTCACTCCCTGATATTACACAGTAGCTCAAGATCTCCCAATTAAGGGAGGGAAATATGCTAAGATAGTTGAAAAGTGAAACCAAGAAGGTTTTAGCAAGTACTTGTATCTTGGTCTACTTTTCTATAATTCTCCAGACTTTCAATGCTTTTTCCTTCTGACATTGACATTCTACTCTGTATAAATGTAGACTAATTTTGCTTTGAGGAAAAGACATGTTTATTCTCAAGAGTTATTTTGCTTTCTGATGATCCCTATGGCAAATTCAGAGGTGGTTCACTCTTTGTTATATGCTTTTGGGGTGACTTTTCCTCTAGAAGGCCATCTGCCTTGTCTCAAACATTAAATCACCAACCCACACATTTAATTTGAATAGCTATATACAATGCGACGTTTAGGATAAAAGTTGTCTTCCTCCTTGGCTCTTTCAGCATACTTTCTTGAATCTCTGGAGACCTGCTTGCTTTTCCACAGTGGTTGGGCTTTTTCAGTCATCTTGATGTGGAAGTGACCAGGGTCTGGTTTAGATATCTTAGATATCATAACAAAGATATCTTTGGATTATGAGAAATAAAGATTACCAGAGGATTTTTGTCAAGGACAGAAGGAGCTCCTACTGAAATCAAGCTAGAGTGTCTTAAGGAGTCACAAGAGCAACGCATAAGAACAGAAGAAGTCTTGTGGTTATGAAAAACCATTTTCAGAAATAAGCACACTTCAGTGCTGTGTCAACTGACAGTACATGTGCATGGCACTGTAGTCTAGAAAACATCTTCTCGGTGTTTCTCTTCAAAGGTGGGCAGGAATTCCACGAGGTAGGTCCAAATATTAGTTGGTCATCGGTAGGATGGTTCTCTTAGTGTTTGGGAAAATGGAGATATTGAAATTCTTATTCAAGGTTCTGTATCCAAATGTGGAAATCGGGTCCTGTGACCATCAAAGAACTGCCATTCCTGTCTATGAGATAGGATTCTTGGCTCTGTAGTCTCCAAGTAACATGTCGGAAACACCCTTTTGATTGTAGTAGCTCGTATTCTGCTGTTAACTTTTGAGTGATGCTAGTGAACTATATAACTTCTGTTCCTCTTGCAAGATGTTAGAGTCCCCAAGGATATAGTAATGACTTAATTGCTTTTGTTGACCCCTTGGGTCCACTACCCATTTTTAAACAAGTCCCATGGATAATCTTAGATTGCATTTCTCCAGATTGTGCTGACTGCACTCCCTCGCTGTGTGACCTTGTACAAGTAACTTAGCCCCCTTCTGGGCTCCAAATCCACTGGTACATAAGGATAATAACGATACTCACTGCACTGGGTTTTGTGAGATGCATTTCTATATTTAGATCATTTAGAACAGTGTGTTGCACTCAGTAAGCATTGGGTATTATTATTATTATTATTATTATTATTATTATTATTATTATTATATACAAAGTGTGCAGTGTTAGCAGGTAGATGTGAATTTACAGATTTAACCCAGAAAGGAGAAAGACAAATGACTGCATTCATGGTTTTCAGGAGTGTAGTTTCTGGTGACTACTCAGTAACAGAACTGATAGTCCCCACCAACTCAGAGATAAATCAACCCCAGGGCAGCCAAATGCCCAACCTTTTCTGATCCTCGACCCACTGCTAAATCTTATCACCATCCATCAAGAGAATGCTGACAAGTCACTGGGCCATGATTCACATTGCCCATCAGAGCTGGAGCCGGGAATAACCTCTCGTGGCTGCCTGTTTGATTGGGGTTTGAACCAGTAAACTCAGCCACTCACCTGCACACTTTCTCAGTGTTTTGGGCCCTTGCTATGTTGAGTGGATTCATAAGCACTTTCTTCAGCAAAAATGACAGTAGCTGCTTTTAGGAAGAATGTTCAAAAAGCGCAATTGCAAGAATGCTAAGCCAGGCATGTAAGTAAATGTGAATTAAGTCATCACGTCCTGGCTAATCTCTAAAGAGAACGCATCTGCCTTCGAGCAGCTAAGCAAAAAGAAAAGAAAGGATTAAATTATTTGCATGCAGGAAAAAACTGAATGCTAAGTTTGCCTTTAGGCAAAATGTTTATATTACTCCCAACTAGGTCTACAAACAAGCTATTGTGCTCCTGGCTAAGAAGATTAAATGCCCAGATACCTTTGTCTTCAGAACACAAGGTTCCAACTAGTCTTTGAAGAGGAAAAGACTCTTAGGGTTAAAATATAAACCACTGTCAGATGCATTGAGACTTTCGTTGGATCTTTGGGTTTTATTTAGAGAATCAAACAACTAAAGGTGATTTTCTTTTCTCTAAAAGATTTCTGAAAACCAGTGAGCAATTACCTTTGTGGTAATCTATTCCAGAGAGCTGAGGAAATCAGAAGTAGGTGGCTAAGAACAGAAAAAGCATAGCTATCTAGTTCCATGGAAATAAATACCATGTTCCCATTCTCTGTTTGGGGTTTGAACCAATCTTTCCGTTTGAAAATATGTAATGTATATAAGACAGCCTTTTTTAGAACATAAAAGGGATTATACAGTACATTGAAAGGTTTTGTTTTCTTCGACTATGTCCTGTCCCCAGACTTTGTTTGGCTTGCTTGTCCCATCACTCCGGCTTCTTGTTAAAGGTAGACATATGTCATAATGCTTGTAACAATGATGAGGACAATTCTTCAAAATACCTTGGAGTTTGTTTAGTGCTGGGGTCTTTCTTTTATGGATCCCTTCAGAAGAGTTAGATGGCTTTCACCTCATCCTCATGGTGAGAGGAATGAGAGTGCCTCATTTGATCGCATACCTCCAGTAGGGTTCGGATCCTTCGCGGCTACTGACTACAGCTACAACCATCATTTCTGTAGCTACCATGGCTATGATGGCTGCATTATCTGTCACTGCTCTGTCACAGGAACACCCTCCACTGCACATGGCACAGCAATCACAGCCACTGTCTCCACAACGGCTGTGCTAATGGTTCTAGCTTTGGCAACTATTGATGTCACTACCGTAATCTTCTTCTACCACTGCTACAGCTCCTGAACATGGGTCCATCGAGCTACTTAGAGCTCAGTGATAAAAAGCAATGCTCAATCCGACCCGAGCTGATATTGGTTCATAACCCAATAACAAGCTTTATATTTTTCTACTGATGTAGCCTGGATGACAGGTGTGGATGGCGAATGGAGGCTTTGAATATAATCTAAAAGAATCCCGAAGCAGACTAGGCTTGCTTAGAAGGTAGCGTTTTCCTTCTTAAAAGAGTAAACACAACAACAAAGAGCACTTCAAATATTGATTTTTCTGCTATAAAAACCTACGTGGGCTCTAATAGGATAGAGAAAAACATTCCTTAATAGTTTTGAGTAAAATTGACAGCAGGGAAGTTGTGCCAAGTGACCCAGTGACTTTGTATTTTCCCAGTAAATTCAGGTGTATAGTTTGTGCACACAGAGTTAAAAAATGTTGACACAAGCTGGCAAATAATTGATTGGTTGCCATGCATCAAGGGCTGAAGGTTAATGCCATTGTTCAACCTTGGCTTTTTAGTTCAGGAACCATTTCTTAGAGAAAGGCTTCTCTGCCTGTCTAGTGCTATAACTAGGTCAGTCTTTCCACCCCTGGCCTAGATCCTTTGGTATCTGTAACCATTACTAATTATCAGTAGCTCACAAAATGTGTTGTGATTTTTGTGAAGGGTAGATAGATCACTTAAAGGCAGAAGCCATGTCTAGTTAGTTTCCCATTGTTAAATTCCTGGTTTTAACACAGGCTCCAGCCTGAAATGATGAAATGGATGTGTAGACATAGGGAAACATGGGTTTGTACAGGAGGTGGTCCTTCATGACTTCCCTAGACACAGGAGCAGAAGGAGCCTATACAGTGGTTACATAGGACATACAGTTGTTCTCTCTCTCTTTGGTTTTTCAAGAAAACCGCAATATTTTAAATTTCAAATATCTATTTTTTTTCATTTTTTATTGGGCCTTTTCCCAATCTGTAGATTGCCATTTTGTCCTGTTGACAGTGTCCTTTGTCTTACAGAAGCTTTTCAATTTTGTGAGGTCCCATTTGTCAATTCTTGATCTTAGCACATAAGCCATTGGTATTCTGTTCAGAAAAATTTCCCCTGTGCCAATGTGTTTGAGGTGTTTTCCTCACTTTCTCTTCTATTAGATTCATTATATCTGGTTTTATGTGGAAGTCCTTGATCCACTTGGACTTGAGCTTTGTACAAGGAGATAAGAATGGGTCAATTTGCATTCTTCTACATAATGACCACCAGTTGAACCAGCACCATTTGTTGAAAATGCTGTCTTTTTTTTTCATTGGATGGCTTTAGTTCCTTTGTCAAACATCAAGTGACCATAAGTGTGTGGGTTCATTTCTGGGTCTTCAATTCTATTCTACTGATCTACCTGTCTGTCTCTGTACCAATACCATGTGTTTTTTATAACTAATGCTCTGTAGTATAGCTTGAGGGTATGTTTTTTTGCCCCCAAGTTCTTTTTTTATTGTTGAGAATAGGTTTTGTTATCCTGGATTTTTTTTGTTTTCCAAATGAATTTGCAAATTCTCTTCTTACTCTATGATGAAATTGAGTTGAATTTTGATGGGGATTAAACTGAATTTGTAGATTGTTTTGGCAAAAAAGGCATTACTATAGTAATCTTGCCGATTTGTGAGCATGGGAGATCTTTCCAACTTCTGAGGTCTTCTTCAGATACTTGAAGTTCTTGTCGTACAGATCTTTCACTAACTTGGCTAGAGTTACACTCAGGTATTTTATATTATTTGTGACTACTGTAAAGGGTGTCATTTCCTTAATTTCTATCTCAGCCTGTTTATCCTTTGAGTAGAGGAAGGCTACTGATTTGTTTCAGTTAATTTTGTATTCAGCCAATTTGCTGAAGTTGTTTATCAGTTTTAGGAGTTCTCTGGTGGAATTTTGGGGGTCACTTAGGTATACTATCATATTATCTGCAAGTAGTGATATCTTGACTTCCTTCATTCCAATTTGTATCCCTTTGATCTCCTTTTGTTGCCTAATTGCTCTGGCTAGGACTTCAAGTACACACTGAATGGATATTGTTTCTCCCTATAAAGGGACACAATTTTAAATTATTTAAATTATTAGGACAACAGTTTAAACATTAAAACATTCAGCCCATCTGAAGCCTTTCCCCAGCTGCCTGGAACAATTGGACTCTGAAAGATGATGTGGTCCCAGCTCTCTCCAGAGCATCTTGGCTCCTTTCTCTGAGAGAAATAAGGAGAGTGGGAAGCAGCTAGGTAGAGGTCTGAAGTCCTGTCTATTATTTCTCAGAGCTGGCTGCTTTATCCCTGTGATACTTTCTTAATGGGGGAAAACAGGCTGTCTTCAGGAATCACATGCTTCCTTCTCTGGCCAGTCCTTTTTATAGAAACTGCAGGGGAAGGTGACTCCCCAGGAGACTTATCTCGGTTTCTTTGGACTTACACTATTTCAGATGGTCCCTGCTGGGTTGTTTAAATAACTCACTAAAATTCTTACTTATCTTAACACTAAGGGAGATGGCAGCCTTCCATTTAAGTGGATTTTACAGATAATTGAAACGTTCTGTCAAGTTAACATTTAAAAATGAAACAAACAAAAGGAAATCACATTTTGTTTCAGAAAACCCTTTAAAGTACAGGATGCCCAACCCCTATTTGCCTTTTAAATTAGACTATAGTGCATGCGTTTAAGTCAGAACCTTGAACAAAGGATGGCAGATTTTAGCATCAGTGGGCTTTTGCTGAAGCCCTCCTGGTTGAAATTCTCAGAGGACTGGAAGAAGAAAAAAGAGCTGGTGAGGTATTCTGAAGGCAGCACAGCTGGGTGAACAAGAGTTTCCGGTGGGAAAGCCCCCAGCCGTATTCTCTTCACTTCCCTAGGCACCAAGGGGTTTTCAGGATGTGTTTGCCTTTCAAGCTATCAGGTCTCATTGGAGGACACCTTTTTAACGTGGGTGGCAGCGATCACAGGGTCAGA